>NC_045161.1:6560345-6925345 GCF_900700415.2 Clupea harengus | reverse complement strand
GTTTTCTGCCTGCTCTCACAGCAATGCTGGCCCAGTCAGTCTGGGGGGGGGGGGGGATTAGTTTGATCAATGATTGGAGTGTAGGCCGTTCAATCCCCTTCCACAGAGGATGTGTGAGCCTCATCCGGTGTTTGTTGAGAGGAGTCAAAGTCGTGTCAAAGTCATCTGCACAGGAACAACAAACACATTTGCAGGAAACACAATTTATCATCATCCATTAAACTCCGGGTATGAGAATGTGACATAATCTTACATAATTCCTTTGGTTGGCAAATGTTGCATTTTACATTCACAATACGCCACAGTGACATTGCAAATCAACAGACACCATTCTCACACAGAGGTCTCTCTTTAAACGCCACATAGTCAGGACCAAATGAGAAAGCAGAGGAGTTGGCAGATTCCTGCCTGGTGTTTCTCTGTGGCATGTGCTGTCGGTGTTTACTGAGGGAAATTTGCCAGGCCTCACCCCCTGTCATTTAGGCAACAGCAGAGCCAAAGTTGCAATTTTGATGACAGTTCTTTTGGTGATCAAAGGGGAAGAATGTTCTGAGTTGTACCAGTGACTGTATGGACAGACCTGTCAGCCAAATAATCCAACATAGCAAAATCTAAATTTCCATTTTGTAGAGGGGAAAAAACTCCTGTAAACAAAATTAGGCACATTTTGAAATGAATTTCCTTTTCCTCTCGCTACAGTGTTTGTTTTGAACTATGATCAAATGCTCTGCAGGCCACATCATTTGATTGTCCTTTACCCCCTTTAACAATAAACAGCAGATACCATAACTTTATCCGATACACATCTAAAATATCGACAAAAAACAAGAAACAAATACTAAGTTAGTATACATTCTATTTACAATACACACATTTGATTTGCCAATAAATACTATAAAGCATAATCGAACATGTAGATGTAGGTGTTCCATGTGTAGTTTTTACATGGAATTATTCACATACCAGCAGAGGGGGACATACTTTTACAATACTACCTAGCACAGCTTTAATGATGAAGGGGACATATTTGTACAATACTACCTAGCACAGCTTTAAGGATGAAGGAAAAGTGTCTGGCACATGTGAGCAGAGCAAAGCCTATATCTCAGAGGCTAGAGGATACTGACCTTTGCTGTGCAGTGCAGTTTTTACAGAAAGCCTGACATTTTCACACCAGGCTTTGCAGGAAGCAGTGGTAGAACTCCTTGCTCCTGGCTAAACCCGCTGGCCTGACTGTTGTTGCTCTAATCTACCCGAAGCAAGATCTTAAAGCTGCTTGTAGCTGGCAGTTGTTGCTGGAGGTCTTGTAGCTGCTGCTGCAAAACATTCCTCCACTTTTAGCCTTTCACCTTTGTACCAATCATTGCACAGGTTGCCTATAAAATTACTCACCACACAGACAATAGAACAGAATTTAGATAACATGATAGACAATGTATAAACTTAAATACAAAAATGAATCTGTACACTCTCAAAAGGAAGGTCATATTCTTGATGCCCTCATTTTTTTCGAAAGAATGTTTAGGTATTGAACACCTTTTTTAATTTTTTTTTATTCAATATGGCGGTGGTTACGAAATGATGCCTGTGTGTAGCCTTTGGAATTTGTAACCCCTGCATTGTTTCCAGGAATGACTGGGCTCACCAATTGACACCTCCGGGGAAAGAACAGGGGATTGGGTCCTTACACCGTGGAGGGGGTCCTTATGAACCTGCCTCCCAACCAATGGAAAATCCATACCTTTTTTCAAAACCATATTTTCTATTCTTATAAATAGAGTTGTTCAGTTTCTAGATTTGGGCTGTTAGGTGGCAGCAGGAAACAGAGTGTGGGTGGCAGAACTCATGAGAAGCAGTGGAATGGGTCTGTGCTCACGGCAGCTTACGACACTGAACACAGAACTGCAATTTCTCCGCAGATGACCGAACAACAACAAAAAATTTTGTTTAACTTGCATTGAGTTCTGAGAAGTCTTGAAGCAAGTTTGTCTCACGTGGAAATCCAGGCAACTCATTCCAAGCAATCCAACAGCACCAACAGGCGCGACTGATTAGACCCTTTAATAGCATTTAATTACCACAGAGCCTTGTTTTCATGAAAAATGTTATTGGTATTTATATGCTAAATGATTAACTCTTGCTAAGTAACCACCATTTACAACAATGAGCATCATCTGCTCCCAGTGAACTATTTCAATTTTCTAAGTAGTTAATACTGTGCTATCAATTAGAGGTTGAATATGTACAAGAAAAACATGCTGAAAAAAACTGGATAATATCACTACTGTGTGCATGTGATCTAGACACAGCTGTTATTCTTTTACAGGTGTCCATTAATGGCGATATATAGACCACTAAATGTAGAATTTAGATGCATTGCCCAGTGCTTGAGCTGCAGTCTCTCGCAGCGCAAGACTAAACCTTTGAACCCCTAGTCATACTAATTTTAACCGAGAACAGAGAAATGAGAACGAGCCCTTTCCAGAGGCTGTTGGCAGAGGACAGGAAATGTAATAATAGGTTCACAGAGGCTCCAAAAGCCCCTTTCCCACCCTTTCAAACATTAGTCCGTTAACTACAAGCACAGGGCCCATTATGAACCCATCCTTCATCTCCCGAAAATCCCCAAACTCAGAATGTAAACAAAGCTGTTGCCCGGGCAAAAAAACTAACAAACAAACAAAACAAAACAAACAAAACTCTGGGTGCTGAAAAGCCACAGCCCTCAGCCAATGAATGAAGTTCACTCATGCTTGATGATATTGTCATGAAGTTCAACTGTTAGAGGATCAATCTAATTAAACCATCCCTTGACATACACCCTACACACACACACACACACACACACACACAGATACATACACTAGAGACTGATTCAAAGTTATTTTATTAAAATAAAACACTTCATATAGTTATTTTCTACAAGGACAGAGGAAGTTTTCTCCTTGTCTTCCACAAAATTCCTCAGGAGACCATTTCGGATATGGGTGATGATTGGGAAGAAATTGAAAAATCACAGTGACAATAAGCAAGGAAGAAATGTCTTTTTTAGAAAACAGGTCTTAAAAGACATGGTTCATTCTTCCATTAAACAGATCTGCATAACTTTTCTCTGAATCAAAATGAGGAATTTAGCATGACAGACAATCCATCAAAAACTCCCAAATGACAAACACGAATAGATGCTGGGGATTAAAACTAATCTTGGCATGTCAAAGAAACTACAGGGAAGCTTCAGGAGGGTAAGTATTTCTATTACACACATACACACTCTGGTCTTTGACATACCTGGAAGAAACACATGCCTCCAAACTACAGACACTCATCCAACTAAACTTTGTTTAACAACAAGCCTGGACAGGCCGGACTGCTCCGAAAATAGTCCGTTTGCAACAGTTTAGTTTGAGACCATTTAAGACACATGGAGACAGAGAAGAGAGTCTCTCTCGCTCTCTCTGTGGTCTCCGAGTCTAGTTACGGTCGGTCATTATTACACTTAGGGGTGATCTCTGCAGCCTAATACACTGTTAGTTCTTTTTCATTTTCTATTGCTTTTACACATCACAGGTTCCGCAGGAACATGCAGGAATGCTAAATATCCACCAGGGGGCACCATGAACAAGAGTCATTTTGCAGTGGTAAACATCATTGAGGGACAGCAATGCACAACCCTCAATTAAAGGAGAAGTCTTGGATGCCAAGACAGGGAAATCCCACATGTAAAATTTACGCCAACATACTGACAAAGTCAACCGTCCATCTATGCATGATAAGGCTTTCGAGAAAAATCAAACAAACAAACAAACAAACAAACAAACAGCCCCCCCCCCCCCCCCCGAAAAACAAAACCCAGACGACTACAATACCACATCCCATGACTGCATAAATAACACAAACTGGACAAGTTATGCACGAACTTCAGTGTTCACACACACAGGACTGAAAATGAGACGACGAGAGAAAGATGTGGAAACGAGAGCGGAATCGCCCTGTGCCGTGCTGTGCTGTGCTCTGGCATCTGCAACATATTTTAAGGAGAGGAATGAGATTATGCGTTGCGATGACAGTGCAGTTTAGTCCAAATGGTGAGGAGGGCTGTGCGCCACAGCAGACGGCTAGCGGACAGCCCTCTGTGTAGATTAAGGCTCTCACTGATCATGTTCATATCTTATCTGATCAAGACAACTGCATCAGCTGCTTCATCTCTCCTCTGTTTAAATAAATACAGACAATGTTTTATTTTTTCTATGTGTGCACGTCCACACGTGCTTCGCGTGTAAACGGAAATTCCCAAATATGATTCTACCTAAGTGGCGTCGGCTGAGACGGGTCATCATCTGAGTTTGGGGAAGATTCTTATGAACAGAATCATACTGATGAAGGTGAAAGACACGAGGACCAGCATGAGCCACAGGAACCAGTTGACGGACTTCTTGGCGTGCTGCTCCAGACGGTCCGACTCGGTCTTCAGCTTCTCGAAGTTGTTGTCGGCCTGCCGCATAGACTGGCTCAGAGTCTGAAAGAGACACAGAGTCCGCGGTCACTGCTCCATACGGTTAACACAATGACTCGGTGCTTAGGACATAGGACTGAGCATTTCCAATCCACCTTGGCAAAGAAGATACTTTAATTCAATCAGTGGACTACTGGAAACAGATACCAAAACTTCAAAAATGTTCCTTAGTGCACTAAACTCTCTCAAAACGGTTACTGTGTGTAGGACTAAGGAGCAACAGTAATTGGTCAAACTGTTTTTGAAACAGTAACACAAATAAAATGTAAATCTCAGTTTGTGTTCTTCAGTACAATCAGAGTCCTATTTCATTTAGGTTAGAATAACCATAATGGTATCCTGCCTACTACATTCTATTCACTATCAATTCATTGAAATGAATGACCTACACTCTTGCCGATTTCTGTTTCATGTCACATCATGTAAAATGAGAAGCAATTATTTTTGTATCGGCAGCTGCACCATTGTATGTCTGCCTGGCAATCAATTTAGGATAAGATAAATACTGTAGCAATACTGCCATCTTCTGACCCAGTGGAATAGCTTCACTGCCTCAAGATCTCCTAGTTCGGAGTTTCTTACTATGGTCAAGACATTTCCGTGACGTTTCTATTACATCTAACTAAATAATGCAAGTTTTCCTTGAAAACAGATATTTGTTAAATACTTCAGAAATACTGTCAAAATCTTAAAAAGGTTTAATGTCTCTATCTGACATTACATAGGGATCTCATGTGATGGTGCCTACATCACCCTGAACAGTTCCATGTTAGATTGCCCTGCCTGTACTCTTATCTGACTATCTGTCTTGGCTTTATGATGGTCTGTGCTGCTAGTCCGCTCTTTGTGAGGTACATAGGCAAGCAGAATCCTTCAATGGAGTTCAGGCCTAGTTTAAAGGCGCTCACCTGATTGTCTTGCTTTATTATGTTCTGCTGTGCCAACGTGTTGTTCTTCAGGTTGCGGGCGAGATTCAGCATTTCCTCGGCCAGCTTCTCCTGCAGGTTGTGATGTTGCTGGAGGATGGAGTCCAGCTCAGCAGCGGACTGCCTCTCATCCAAAGGCAATGCTCTGAGGAGAGGAGAGGCAATCATGACAGGTGCACCAAAACGCCTCAAAAACTCTGAGGTGCTACTTTATCTCAATGGATATGGCAAGCCACTAAGAAAATTGAGGTAATTCAGTTCACAGTCAGTGCCACATACACAGTGGAAATTAACTATATGCATACAATGTGGTAGAATTCCCTATGGTGAAGATCCTCTGAATAAGTGTGGGTTTTTATACAATATAATGTTGAAATACAAGATCTTGATGCAAATAGCAATGCAATAGGTCCCCTATTAATTCCTCTGTCACATAAGAACCTTGTGACGATGCAGCTCTGAAAACATGCAAAACATTTACCTTCTTTGTCGCAGATCTGACTCAGAGGGATCTGTACAGAAAATGATGAAGAATAACTGTTACAATCATCCTTTTACCCAATAACCAGGTTTACAACCGAGAGAAGAAAATGAAAGATGTTTACCTGCGCCTGAGGATCCCTGTGGATTAACAAAACAAAAGAAGACAAAAGAGAGCAAAAGCATGTCAGCATTCTAAAATCACAATCGAATGGAATTCCAACAGGTTTTACTTTCTTGTTAATGAATTTCTCTACTTCACAGATTTACAGAAGCCTTAAACTGCCATCTATTTACATTTCAATTTTGACCCTGTTTTCACGATAATTACATAACTAATTCAATTTTTGTGGAAAGTTATCATTGTTTTCCCATGATAACACATTAAATGGGCCATGTGTTGTGTGCCGTATACGGTATGTCATTCCCGTACGTTATTCAGGGTAGACTGAGGAGTAGTAATAGGGACCAGTGCATTTCGCAATGCTCGATGGCTCCTGAAATAGCTTGCCTATGAATATCCACATCCACAGAAATGCTGAGGTATCAAAACCTATTTGCAAGGCTTCAGGTTGACCCAGTCAAACACCAGCCACGAGCATGCTTTTACTTTTAGGATGAAAACAAAAGATACCTCAATAAAGGTTTGTTTTATTCCAGTTATATCACACATTGATCAGAAACCCCGTCTCCCAAGGCCTTGTTGACAAGTTGTCCACCACAACATACGCTTGTACTGCCCTGCCGGTAGAGCTACCTAGCTATCGTTTTCCCCGAGATTTAATTAATTATGTCATAATTTCTGCAAAACCAAGTTTTGTTACCTAAAGATAATGTCATAAGATCAAGATCTCGATAAAACGGGGGTCTAGAATAAATGTAAATGACATAATAGAGCTTGCATACAGATTGAATATCGAAAGCACCCTCTTTTCCTTTTTTTTTTTTTTTGTCAAGGGCTATGGTAGTTGGACCAGATTCTGGTAAAACAACACTACTATATATGTGGAGTCAAGAGTGTGATAGCACAGGACAGGAGGTAGAAGGTGGGAGAAAAAGGAAGAGGAATGCCATGTTATAGACATAAGACATATAGACAAGATATTCTGTTGCTTTACCAGAATCTGATATACATTTGGCATCATGCATATATCAGTATTACAGCCAGGTCTGCTGTAATGGTGCCTTCATTTCAGGTGCAGCTCACCTTCCCCATCAGCTCATTGCGCATCTCTCCTGTGCATCGGGCCTTGGTCTGCATGTGAACGGTCTTGCTGGCAGGCATTCTCTCATTAGCAATAGTAGGTGTTCTTCCCGGGGCCAGGAACTGGTTAGCCAATGCCTTTTCAGCAGAGGATGACTACAAAAAAAAAAGAAAGAAAATCCACTAACTTAACTTGAGTACTGTATTCAATATTTTGATCATTATCTTATGATTTGGAGTTTACAGTTTTGTTCATGCCACGTGCAGTTTCAGTGGTTTCTCAAGTATCAGAATCGGAATCAGGTTTTATTGGCCAAGTAAATTTGCACAAACAAGGAATTTGACTTGGTAAAGTGACTCTCAGTGTGCTTACACGAAATATACATTACAACACAATACAATACAAAACAAACAGTGCAACAGTGCAATGGTCTAAGAAGTTTAAGAAAGTATGTACAAGGCGGGATGGCTATATACAGTAGCTGTGACTATGCTGTTTTAGAAACAGACCTACAATATGTAACAATTATGGTACTTTTTAATATTTTTCATACATTCTCTGACAATTGCTCACACTTTCATGGCATACATATTTTATAAAATGTGTACAACTCACCAGTTTCTCGGCTTCCAACAGCCCTTTCAGGAAGTCTACCTTTCGAGTGTAATCTGTCAAGACTTCAGGCGTTGGTTTGCTGAAAGTGACAAGAAACAATATTTCTGCAACTTTTGGTTCCCTTTTACATATGTTGTAATGATTATTTAGGTACAAAAGCATTAAGAAGAACCAACGAACCTTGGACTCTTCCTGAGGGCCACCAACATTTCCTCTAGCGCACCAACATACTGAAAGAGAACGAATTGAGATGTATTGCAGCATTCTATTTCTGGAAACATGACTAGCAATGTTTGTTCGCATTTACAGACATATACAAGCCTCTTAACGGCATTGAGACACTGTAAAACGCTTACGTGATTAAAACGAAAACGCCTTATACAGTTTAATATGGAGACAAAACAGCACGGGTTCTGGGAGCGTGATCCACTGCTCAACATTTCCAAACCATGAAAGCAACGCATTATCCATCTAATACCTACTAGTTTAAATTAAAGAAAAACACTTGGTGTTTAGACTGGCTATTAGACGACTTTAGGATAGTTTGTCACACGAAATAGCTAATTAGAGGTGGAATGTGGACATCTTCCACCTTGCCTAGTAAATAGCAGATTAAGCTAGTCTATCTTTCAATAGCAGTAAGACTAGGCTAACGTGAGTGGTGTTAGGTAACCAGACAATCCACGGGTAAAATGTGACCACAAAGTAGGGTGAAAAGAAATACTCTACATCTAGGCTTATGCAAATATTCCAACGGTTTTGATTCAAGTATGATCGCTCTCACAGATGGGAAAGAAGAGAAATGTCAAAGACAATGCTGTAAACATAGATACATGCCTTGTGTTACTTATGTCAATTAGGCTACATCCCTAGACAACATTACGACTTAAAGTATGTGGCTTGCAGGTAAGTATAAACAGAACAATTATCAGGAACACAAGCTTCACCCGGCTGTCAGATTCAGATGCTGACGACGTGGCTCAAGCTCGCTACGTTCGCTAGTTAGCCGAGATAGCATGGGGTAGATAGCTGATGAGGTTAGCTATGACTTTTACACTGAATATAAAAAACGTCATAATATGACAACAAAAATAGGCACAAGTAGATACACTGCATAATGATTTAAGCTTACCTTCTCTAGTCTCCATTCCGTTTCCACACGCTTTTCTGAAGCGATAGATTCGCACCGCGACATTAACCTAATAAAATTGATTTCAAGCCTAGACGCCGCCATGTTTGAACCTGCAGAGTGTCGCAAAGATTTTACGCAAGAACCACGTACGATTTTGAGGGGGTTGGGCAAAGACTTTTGCTGTCTGTGGACACGGGGCTTTTGAGGGTGTTGAACGGACTAAAGGAGACTGAATTAATAAGATGGGACCTAAACTCATTTCAAACTGTTTCCGGCAGAGGAATAATAACCATGACGCTTACTATCGTATATACTACTACATAAATAAAGTATACTACAAATTGTCAGCCATATGCTACAAAGCATACCACAATCAACAACATGGCCAGGTGTAAGGTGTAAGTCTAAAACATTCAGCGCAAAGTCTCAACATTTTTAGGGCATTCCCAAAATGTAGTATACACTTTCACCTTGTCAGACTTTCAACTAAGTTTAGGGAAATTACATTACCTTGCTTTATCCATCTACGCAAACACCACTGGCACAAAACAAAATGTTTTCCAAATAGGCCTACAAACAGAATCCAATTAATCAACAGACTTGTTTTCTTGTTACACAAAAAGAGCAGTTCAAATGAATATTTATAACTTCACATGATGATTCATAGGTAGTGTGTGAAAGAGACTTTTATTAACTAATCAAAACTTGGGAGACAGTATTGTGACCCTCGATTTGAAGACAGACCCCCTTTATTTTTTCTTCATCTGTTGGTGTTGGTTGCAAACCTGAATCTATGAACACATTTTCATATTTTCATATTTTCAGAAAACAATTTGGCTTTGGGCCAGATGGTCAGCAGTGGCTCTGTCAAATAAGTTAGGCTGACAATAAGTCACATTTAAAGAGCGAAAGAGAGTCAAAGGTCAATCAGAGTTTCGAATATACATTTGATTTGATTCAAGTTAGTCAAATGTATCACAGGACAAATAATGCTTACAAGAATTATATTCAGGAAATATATTTCTTCATGAATTTCATAATGTAATTGTATAATAATCAATTGTGACATGAATTCATATTAGTGATTCTTGAGATCAAAATATGTCCGCCATATACAATGTCTTTGGGTAAATAACTAAAAGACTAACCAGGACAATGTTAGTACAACAATATATGATTTTATGTTGTTTCATAAATATTTTTATTCTAAATTACATCAAATGTGTCATTATATTACAATAGTTTAAAAATAAGTAAATGGCTGAGAGACAAAATATCTGTGATCATTCAATTCAAAATAATTGTATAGACATTTTTATGTGTCTGGTGGTGTTGACTGATCCAGAAAACACGCAATTAATCAAAAAAATGTACAGCCAGGAGGTAGTTCCAAAACATGGTTAGCTAAAACCTCATTTAACATAGGTTTGGAGAATAATCCAAGTATTTTTTGATTAATCCAAATCCAAAAATCAAAACTTAATCTCAAGAATCAAACTGATATGAATTCTACAACACTTCCTTCAATTTATCTGTGTTTTCTTTTCTTTGGGACCTTCTGAGACAGGGTGGTAGCTTTCTTCCATACTTGTATAAGTAGGCCACTATTCCCACAATAGAAAGCAAAAGTGTAGCAGAAGCTCCCACGATAGAAGTGGTGAATTTGGAGACCTCTTCCGCTGAAACAGAACAAGCAGAATTTAATTGAATATTTTCTAGAAATATCCCACTCAGTTTATAGCATTCCCATCAAACTTAATAGTCATGGCACCCTTTGTAAGGTTAACTGCATGCCCTAATGAGTTCATAGATATCTGTCACTTTCTGACTCTCCAGCATTAAATCTGAAGCATGGCAACATTACTAACTTAAACCTGCATATGCATCTCAGTAAAGTGAAGGACTATTCAACCAATTAGCATGCCCATGTAATCATTAAAGACATTCAAGACACATATTAAGGTTTGTAATGGAAAATGTCACATACTGGCTTTCTCCATGTTGCTTTCTCTGGAGTCTTGAGTCTGTGTAGTTGAACCTGTAAAATATTTAGCAGTTTGAATTGCATTCCCACAGGCCTTTCTAAATTTGTTCCCATTTATTTTGCCACACATTTAAATTAGGTGGTGGGTATTGGAACGGATTTTAGTAAAGTAATACTACTGATATTTGACAAGACTAGGTGGTTACCGAATGTATAGGGTCAAAAAGGGACACGAATATGGCTCTAAGCCACTGCTGGTCATGAGGATGAGTGAGTGCCAACACATGCCCAACTTTCCCAGGACAATGTGAGGAACGTTTGCCAAGGTTTAAGCCTAGGCCAAAGGAGATATTTTGCTACCTAATCTTTGCAACATCCCATTTCCTGCCTGCTCACAGTGGCATGCTTACAGTGGTTTTTTAACTACTGTTTTTGCTTGGACAATCTGGGATGTTTTCAGTCCATCATAAAACATACACACACACACACACACACACACACACACACACACACAAACACACCCCATCACGTAGATACTGCAGAGTAAATTAGCCCAGGACTGTGCCTTTTTAAAACAGGGCCCAAATGTTCAGAACTAAATATCCAAAATATCTGTAGGTGTACCTGTAAGATAAAGCTGAAATAGGTGCTAATGAACTGTGCTTGTAATCACATTTGAGCTTCCTGATATGGCCCATCAGGAAAGCACACCCTTGGCGGGAAGTTGGAATTTCACTTGGGTCAAACAGGATCCACCTAAACAATTTGTATGTATTATTTTAGCCTGTCAGTCAGGCCTCTGGCTCCTGAAATACACCTTATATTTTGATGAAGGCAAAAACCTTCACATTTCTATGAAGGCAAAAAGCTGTCTTATACTGAGATTATAACATATTTTTTTTTAAATTGAACAGGCCAGCTACAGTATATAAAGCACTTTTATATTCAATGAATGCTTTAGGGTAAATCACGAAACAGTAGTATGTAATACTTGAAAAAGGTTGTGAACAATATTTATAATAACGACAAGTTTACAACTGGTAGTTATTTGATATTTGCATAAAGAGAACACTCACAGAATGACAATAGGCCTACCTTCCAATTGGGATGACTTGGTTATTGGTTGAGATGAAGTAGCCTGTTCTTTTGAAGAGACTGGAGTGCCATCAGGACGATTAGGCTCCCTAGTAATAGCACCTGGAAAAGTATTGTGTAGATTGAATGTACTATATCAAAATAGGCTGGATTAGCACAGGGCTTTAAGGATATCCATATTTTGAAAATGGAAAAACAAATTGCAGCAGCGCAACGGAAATGTAGATTAATTAATGTAACATTCAGAATCAATTTAGCAAATACAGTATATTGTTAGTGTGAATGGATGAATTGTAATGTAGTTACATCATTATTTTGTTAACACTGTCTCTGAAATATTTCGGAATAGAGAAATGTATATGAATATGGTAATACAATATCATCATAAAGTCGACTGGTTGGTTCGTTGATACTGACAATGGTACCTAAATATACATTAACTGATTAGGCAGTGGGTACAGACTTACTTTCCACTGGAGATGTGTCAGTTATTGGGGCCATAGTTGTTGCAGCTCTACTAGTCAAAGATGCCAAAGTTGGGCTGGTATCCTGCTTAGATTCCACTACTCCAGTGTCTAAGAGTAAAATGTATATTTATGGAGAATATCAGATCACAAAAGCTGAGAGCAAAACCGCAAAATAATCTTTAGTTTTGAGCAGAGAATGTGATTAATCAGAGTGGCATCGGTTAATCCAGCATTTAGGGATACGTCATTAGAACCAATTACACATAATCAGAAATTAAATCACTGGCAAGAATTACTCAGAAAACTACATTCAGCAGTAGAGTATATTATAATTACCTTGAAAATGTAATGTTGCATTTGCAGTTTTATTAATAGTATGAATAAAATCTGTGAACTCTGCCAAACATCTGTAGTTAACTCTCTTTCCTCCCGTTCGATCTGTAGCCGACAGGGTGTGGTCGCAAAAGATGGATTCATCACACAACTCATACATTGGCCCACTCAACTCGTCCTCTCGAAATAGTTTGATGTCCACTTTGTACTCAAGACTGCAGTAAACAGCAGTAACTGTGCAATTAACCTGCACAGGCTGTCCAGATACAGGATTCAGAGGAGCCATGGACAACACAGGGTCAGGAAAGGCTTAAAGAAAAAAAGTATATTATCAATATATCACTACAACTATTAAAACACTATTAGTAAATAACACATTATGGAGAATCTGCAAACACCTGCCTTCTTCTGCAAACATTGCAAAAATACATTATGAAATTGCACCACATGTATGAAACTCACAGAAAACATTTAAGGTTGCAGTGGCCCTCTTGGATGACTGTTTGCACCGTGATGTACAAGTATAAGATCCAGCATGAGATTCAAGTGTAGAGGAAACAGAGAGGACATTTCCTAGGTTGATTTCAGTTGTAGTGAAGTCGATGTCATCTGTTAAAGTAACCCAGGTGACCCTCGCTCCAGGGCAATCTGTGGAACAGCTGAAGTTGAAAGCAGAACCAAGCTCCACAAACCGCTTGTTGGGCTGAATACTCACGGTGTGTGCATGCACAGCAGTACCTACAGCAAGGCAAAAGTCAGCATTTTAAAATACACAATTTAAACTAGCATTTTAATGTATGTGATGCAAATGGCAATACATGACTGTACTGTCATTCCTGGTTGTTTTATTTTATTTAAGTATGTATAATTACCCAGCAGAATCAGGGAAAGACACCGGACCAGAAGGTGATGTTGCTGATGCGCCATGTTCCTGCTGAGTGGTCCCTGCTAGGGCAGTGTGAAGAAAAGGGGTCAGGATGGTCGCTTCCGCAAGCTCCTTACAGCCTACTGGTCCAAAGCCAAAGGATATTCACATTTTCCAATGTCTGAACTAAACCCAGATAACAATTTGAACAGGAAAGGATAAAAACACCATCCGGACAGAAACAATGGCAATAAAACAAAAACAATAGAGAAAGTATTTCATCTCCAACAAGCCAATATCGAACAGTAATAATAAAATACAACAATATGCATTTCCTGAAGGAAATGCCAGTGCATGAAATGCAAAAGTTAAGAAAGGAAAGAAGAGTGAACAAGTGTGAAAGAAGAAAGGAAAGAAGAGTGAACGAGAGGGAAAATACTGAAAGAAGGAGAAAAAGAGAGAGAAAGATGGAGAGATGGAAAAAAATAAGTAGAGTATGGAAGCTGTCTCTTAATATTCCTAGTTATACAGTTGAATTGAGAGGGACAGAGAGAAGAGGTGCCTTGGAATTGACACAGGCGTCAGTGAAGCACAGGTGCAAGCCAGTTTAATGACCCTATTATGATGTCACAATGGCCCAATGTAAGTCCATGGGAAAATTTGTTCAGTTTTTCTTTAATATCTTAAAAAGTAGAAAGTTTAAAAAACTGAAGTGTCTTTTACAAGACCTACGCAACAAAGTTTGAACAAAGTTTCTACGTTAAGCGGTTCGAGCTGAATTAATTGCAGAAATCGGTACAAAGAATAATAAGAAATGGGAAGAATGAGAAGCCTAGGAATAACAATACAGGGCATTTCATGCACTGTAATAAGAAGTGGGAGGAAGAATAAGAAGCCACCGAAAAACAATACAGGGCATTTCATGCACTGTAATTATATAACATTTCATATTTATAATATTGAGTATTGAGTGTTTTGAATGATAATAGTATTCAAAATACTCAAATATATATAATACATACAGTACATCACACAAAACATTTCTGCTCATCATTGACTGCAAATATGTGCATAACTGGACTAATGTCTCCGGTGTACTTTATACACAAGTCCATATAAGTTTGTCAGGTGTAGGATTGTAGCAGAAATGTGACTTCTGTGTAGTGTGTTCTATTTGCAGTGAAGGCAGAAGCTGAGCGTGATCTGAGGGTTGTGAGTGTGGTAGTAAAGGTGGGGATGGAGGAATGTCAGCAAAGCATTTCCTGGGGAGTTTACGACTTCAGTTATCTCAGTATAGATGCCCTGTCTCACAAGAGGACATTTGTCTTGGAGTTGACTGGAGGAAGATTTGGAGGTATCAGAAGAAGAACATCAGAATTGTCAGAATGTCAGAATTGTTTTTATTGCCAAGTAAGCTTACGCCTAGCAGGAATTTGTTTTGGCATATTGGTGCAGACAATAAACATAAAAAACATAATAAGTACTACAGAACATAAGAAAGACAATATATAAAATAAAATATATATATATATATATATAAAAAAAGAGTACAAAGTAAAAAATATTAGAAACTATTCAAATATTTAAAAAGATAATAAAATTAAATATTAAAAGATATTTACAGAATATGAAGTGGAGGAGCTGTGCAGTCTATGCAGGAATGTGCAAAAAGGGGAGGGCAATGTGCAAGGTAATGTAATGTGCGTTAATGTAACACATGAGTCAGATCTTGAGGCGTGGGGGCGGGATAACAGTCCATGTCAGGGGGGGGTCCCGTGCCTTGTTGATGAGGCCAACTGCAGCCGGTAAGAAGCTGGTCTTGTGGCGTGACCGCAGCCTACTGCCGGAGGGAAGTACCTCAAAGAGTTTGTGTCCAGGCTGGGAGGGGTCGGCCACAATCTTACCTGCACGCCTCAGGTTCCTGGAGGCGTACAGGTCCTGTAGAGATGGCAGATTGCAGCCAATCACCTTCTCAGCAGAACGAATGATACACTGCAGTCTGCCTTTGTCATTGGCAGTGGCAGCAGCGTACCAGATGGTGATGGAGGAGGTGAGGATGGACTCAATGATGCAGGTGTAGAAGTGCACCATCATTGTCTTTGGCAGGTTGAACTTCTTCAGCTGCCGCAGGAAGTACATCCTCTGTTGAGCTTTTTTGGTGAGGGAGCTGATATTCAGGTCCCACTTGAGGTTCTGGGAGATGATGGTGCCCAGGAAGCGGAAGGACTCCACATTCTGTCCGCGAACTTAAGGAGTTTGACGGACTGGTGACTGGAGGTGCAGCTGTTGGTGTACAGGTGGAGTCAGGCACACTCAGCTGGAAGAGCTTGTCGTGTAGCAGTGCCGGAATGATGGTGTTGAAGGCAGAGCTCCACAAACAGGATCCTGGCGTAGGTTCCTGTGGAGTCCAGGTGCAGTCCTGTTGGCTCTGTAGGCAGGAGGGTCGGTGATGGCTTTGAGGTGGAACAGCACAAGGCGCTAAAATGACTTCATCACCACAGAGGTCAGGGCAACGGGTCTGTAGTCATTGAGTCCAGTGATCTTTGTTTTTTTTGGGGGACGGGGATAATGGTGGAGGTCTTGAAGAAGGCTGGTACGTGTCAAAACAACAAAGGTCCATATTTTACTGCACTGTTCTTTATTTTTCAATGAATTCATAATGGCAATATGTGCTAAGTTAAATGAATGACAAACATGATACAAATGTACCTAGAGACCCTCAGCTTTGCTCAGAAGTTTTCAAAAGAGCCTCAGACATTTGTTCCTGTGCTCGTGATTTGCTGTTGTTTCCCTTTGGAAGAACCAGTAGTTATCACCCATCATGTTCAGGCTGAAATTTCCTTGATACTTGACATTTTACCTTAATTTCAGATTAAATGTCTTGGTGAAAGTTGGTGAAAGTTTTTATATCACCCAATTTAGGTGAGAAAAAGATGTAAGCGGTCCTCAAATTCCTTCTGATACAACTTTATCTATTTACAAGAAGACTTGCTGTATGTCAGTTCTCTTGTTTCTGAATACCAATTTCTATACAAAAGACAAAACATTTTTTGGGAAGGACCAGAGACCACAAATGGTTTCATAAATGTTGGGCTATTGTCATGGTTTTGATAACTCATTTAATGCTTTACTGCTAATGCTTATATTGATACTGATAAAGTGGCCATATACCCTTCTGTTAATTGCTTACCTAAATGTAGCTCCTTATCTGTTCATCAAAATGATGTCTTTTAACAAAATGTCCTCTCTTATAGCGTGACCTCGTCTCGCTGTGGGATGCTGCTGTAGTCTCTACACCCGATCTGCTTGTAGAAACCCTCGGCCCACATGTACCCATCCCCACCATACACTTATTCTACCCCATACCCCTGCAATGTATCAAATTGCCACCATCGACATGTTTTTCTGTTCCTACTCTACTTACCCTTGTAACAGTAACCCTATGAGCACACTGTGTACCCACTAAGCTGTGTTGTATGTATCATGTATATACCATATGATGTGTGTATGTCTTATGTACATCTACCACATGTATGCTGTGTACATTTACCACTTGTTGCCCCCTCCCCCTTCCTATCTCTACCTGGCTGACCTCAAGCAGATGGGTCCCCTCTTATGTGTCGCGGTTCTGCTTAAGGATTAACAGGGAGTTTTTTTTCTTGCCCGTCGCCATTTTGCTTGCTCTAAGGGGGTTCAGGCACTGGGCTCTGTAAAGAGCCTTGAGACAATTTTATTGTTTTGGCGCTATATAAATACAATTTAATTGAATTGTAACTAGCCTTCTACATGAATATGCGTTTAACCCACCCTACCCCAAGACCATATTTTGGGTTTATAACATTTCATGCAGATATGGGCAAACAAGTATGACGGTTGTAATGATGGCTGTTACAATCATATAAAAATGACCAAAGTCTGATGATTTTACAAAATTAGCTCGAAATTAGTACTCTACCCATTTCAGGTCTTTTGAAAGATGTGTGGTGTTCCCGGTCTGCATCGTTAAAACAGGTTCTATCCAACTTTAATTATGAGCGTGTGGGGAATCTCTAACAGAAATAAAGATTGACCTAACTCCCGAAATCAATCATCTTTCAGTTGAGTTTAGCTTGAAGATTGTTATATTGTTCAATTCCCCTTTTCTATGTTCTTCCATCTTTCTATACACATCATCACATTCAGTTTGGGTTCATGAAGGCAAGATGTTCCACTCCATGGAGAGGGAGCATAAAGAGAGAGAGATTGCTGTTGATGCTCAGTTTCATTATCATTGTGTGTGCGGGCAGAACATGTTTGTTCGGATAGTCTGTTTTCTTTCCTTAGCTGATAACACAATGGTAGATTAAATAAGCACAGGGAGATGGAACAATGTAGAGACAATTTATCACAGAAATAATTCTTCGGCCTATTCAACTTCACACGAAAGAGCTGGAGGTCCACTTATAGTTATCAGACTTTGTACATTTCACACTTCAACTGTAATGTGACACGAGAAATTGTACCTAGAACAATCAAAGCCGGAAAACGTACGTGTACAATTTCTGTGTGCAGCACTTGGTTCCATTGTGCAATCTTCTAATGCCCTGTTGTTTGTGCATTTAGTAGAAAGAAATGTGTGTTAGCCCAAGTTAATGTGTGTAGTTTGGCAGCTGAACTGCAGGAGCAACAGACTGCCAGTTACGTTCATTAAAATGTCATTGATCACAGCTTTGACACAGATTAGGCATGTTGACCCTCAAAATGTCTCAATTTTGTAACACTGTATAATCCAAGTCCTGCATTTCTCCTCTTAGGCTTTTTAAAATATTTTGTAGGAAAATCTAAGACTGAAGTACATCGCTGGAGAGTAATTTTTCCCAGACATTAAATGTCACATTTGGACAGCAAATGTGATGTCGGGAATTCTAAATACAGAGCACCAAAACATGTACGCAAAAGGTTAGATTCGTCGTGTAATCTCCTTATGTCCCGTTTGGGCATTTAGAAAAAGGTCCCAAGTGGATCAGCTTGCCAGAAGAGCAGATAATACTAATAGCAGGAACTGGTTTCCACACGCAAGCTCCAGATAGCCAGGACGAAAACAAAAAGTGTCATGAACTCATGCTCATAATGATCGATCTCACCCGGTCTTCCGAGAAGACATCCTCTGCACATTTGGATGCAGGTACCAAGTGCATATGATTGAATGTAAGAGTACTTAGCTCTTTTGAACCCAGTATACTATTCTTAAAACTACCAACAGACCCTGAATGTGAAAGAGTTGCATTTTACCATAAGTACACACTGTCAACAAAACAAAAGTTGCCAAGTTAGGGGAACAAAATTGGAATATTGGGAACAGAACTTAAAGTAAGAAATAGAAATCTTCAAAATCAAAATGGTTTATCCAGACATGATGCATTTACATGTGTGTACCAGAAATTATGGGCATATTCCTCATCCTGACAACTGCTTTTAAGAAATCTTCTAAACCAAAAGTTTTTTTGTATAGAAAGACCAGGTTTAGAGGGAAAAAAGGTTCAATCATATTTGTGTTGTACTTAAAAGTATTCTATTAAACATGCATACAAATTCACATAGAAACTTTTCATAAAAGACCCCTCTCCACCCCTCATTGAGCCGACTCCTCATACACATCTTTTCTGAGATCTTGATTGGTTGGATTTTCACCATAATGCCATGTCATGGTTATGATCTCTCATGTTTTTGTCCTCTCAGTCTCATCTCTGTGGCCTCATTAACATGTAATGCACATAGAGGACACTAGGTGGTGGAAATGTTCTCAAAATGTATTGTGTTAGGACAATATTCTCCAAAGGGCGCATAAGCTTCATGGCTTTGCAGAGCAACTGGGAGAGGTATGATGACAATAAATATGTACATAAACACTTGACATTCAACCCTGCAGCCAGTACAATTTGTATTGTAAGAAAATAAAAAGGAGTTAATCATTTCTCCACAGTCTTAAAACGCAAAAAGGCATCACTGATGAACAAAATGAACGATCCACACCAACACTTTCTGTATAATCCACGATCAACACACATCTACTCAAGACTAGAACAGCATTCATTCAGTACAGCACAACCCTCTGTCCATCAGCAGTTTTAATGACATTAGTATTTTAAAACACCATGGCTTTCAACCAGAAGGGTTTATCCTTCAATATGTCCACGTTCAATATAAACACCCCGTTTCACTCAAGAGTGTCCATCAGTCCACTGAAGCCATGGAGACGTGGAAATGTTAACAAGAGCAACGCGATGATGGAACTAGGAGAAAGTTGATTAAAAATAGGAGACCCTTGGGGGGGGGGGGGGGGGCTGTTTTGTTAATCATCGGAGAGAAAGTGGCTTGTGCTGCTCCCATGTTCCCTTTGTTAGCAGAAAGCAGTGTGATGAATATCCCAAGGTGGACAAGCAAGAGAGGAGGGGGCAAGAACACGGCAGTCCATTTAAGCCTACCCCCACCCCATCCCACCAACATAGCAAGGGTTTGGTCCTGTTTTGGACATGTCTAGAGTTTGTAAATATACCCCCCCCCCACCCCCAAATAAAATTATAACCATAAAAGATGCATCCAATTATTAATCAATGCTGGAGATGAAAGAATGTATAGACTTGTACAAAGACACAAGATGAAGGCACAACTGATTAAAATGTCCAGAGAGTTGGTTTGGTTCTACCATGACGAGATCATACCAGGGAATGAAAAGGTGCAATATCCTGACATTTGACATTATGATACTACCTCTACTACTAATAACAAAAATCAAGGCTTCAAGAACAGTCTATGTGCCTGAAGCACAGCATTAATGGTCTTTAAAAACAATATATTAACAGTATTAAAAAGTGCTTGGTGAGAACGTTAACAAAAATAAAACAAAACAAAATAAAATAATAAAAAAAACACACATGATGGTATAGCGTTCCTCTGCTTCTCATTGACTGTGTAGCTGGCGGCAGCTGGGGTATCAAGGCCCCACTCCAGGTTTGAGACGGCAGCGGGTTGAGCCAGTCTAAGAGCGTTCTACATGGGCTTTGCACCTGGAGAGGACATGTGAGTGCAGTCCAGACAGCTGTCTGCTCTTTAGCTGCCTCCTCTCTCAGCCTCTCCTGCTGGGGAATAGTCGTCTATGTAGGGGATGTCTGGGTCAGAGAACCGCCTGTTGACCTTGGTGGAGGTCGGGGAGGGGAGGAGGGCTGGCAACAACGGGGAGGGGGGTGTTGTGCCGGGGGCGATGTAGAGCGACTGGATGCTGTCCTTGCGGCGGCCCGGGTGCTCGCGACGCTGCACCACGGTGAGGAAGTGGGCCTGGCGCGAGGCCGGGGTCGACGCGGCGCCGGCGGTGGAGGAGCGGGAGACGCCCGGGGGCAGCCGCACAGTGCCGGGGATGACGGGGTGGCGGCGCTGGATCTGCTGGCGCACGGCGTTCAGCCAGGAGGAGCTTTCAGCCGCGGCAGCACCGCAGAAGGATTGGGGCCGCTCGGGCAGGTCTGTGGGTTTGGGGGGACACAAGGGACGAGGCCTGCGCACTGCTGTCGGCGTCCTGCCTGCAAGACAGTAGAGTGCATGAGCACATGGCAAGAGACAACACGGCACAAAAGCAACTTCTTCACGAAACGTTCAAAGAAAAGTGGAACATTTTAGATGGAATTTAGATAAAAGGTTTACGGAAATAAAAAGTGATAGATGAGTAACTGAAAATACATTTCACAGTGAACTAAAAGAGAGAGAAATAGAAATCATGCTAATGAGGGATATCCCATTAGTACTCTGGTGTCAGGGAGAACTTGTCCCATCGGAACCACAGAAATTCCTGACATTTTATGGATTGTTGTTGCTACAGCAGACACAGATCATCGCACCAAATTTTCATAATTCATTAAGAGTCCTCTAAATTAGAAATCATTAGTGTTGAAATATTTTGTTATAGTCGTAGTAGTATTAATCATAATAATAATAATAATATGGATTACCCACTACGTTGGATGCTGTATTGTTAGGCATAAATTTACCATTTATCTACCAGTATCATTCTCACAATAACTTAAAGAAATCAGAAATGAATTACAAGAGGTCGAGCCAATTCTTCTTCTTGGTTTGAGGAGATCAGGAATTTCTTTTGTGCGTATGAGAAACATGCATAACATAATGATCCATGCAGTTTGCGTTGGCAAGAGACTTGTGGAGATCATAACAACCTGCTACAGAGCAGAGGGCACCGGCACCCGCTTTAAATGCACCACCACCAGCTTCTCCAGACCTGCACCACAAACAAACGACAGGGAGGGGGGGAGGAGGCCAGACGTTGGGTCACCGAAGCGCACGTGAGATAAGCCAGAAAGGGGGGTGGGGTGGGGGAGCAGCAGGAGAGAAGCAAGACTGTACCTTTAATACTGACCTTCCGTCTCAGCAGCGGTGGTGGTGGTGCTGGTGGTGGTGGTTGGGGGGCCGGTTCTGAGAGTGGGGGTGGCAACGCGGATATCCAGCAGGCTCTCGGAGCTCAGTGACGCCTCCGAGTCCAGGTTCTCCTGGTCCGAGCCGGGCTGCTCCAGCTCAGGCAGCCTGCAGGCCAGCTCCTCTCTGGACCCCAAAAGAGCGCATCAGATGCAGGGAGGGGCAGAAAGCGGAGAAGTGCAACAACGTGAGGAAAGCGTGTACACAAACATACAATACAGATTCAAAACGCGTGGAGACTATTTCTATTCTAAGTGATTCAAGCGCAACATTTTTGCCTGAATTTTCACTAATCACTTTTCCATCTAATTCCTTGAGTCAGGGGAATGAAATGTTATGTCTTTTCACCCAAGTAAAACAGAGTGCATTGAATGAACTGCTTCTATTGAATCTCCTGGTTCGTAAACCAGGAATGACTGTCATAAGTGCACAAACCAGTGTCACAACAAATCAGAGGGGAAAGAGCCGGAATGTTCTCTTCCCTGAATGAGCTTGGCAAAGCTGGTTTTCATGAGAGTCTGATCCATCTGGGCTAATCTAACACTGTGAAGAAAAGCGTATGTAGTGGAAAGGTTCCGTACTTCTCCTGCTTGATGGACTTGATCCTCTCCATCAGGTTTCTCTCCGCCTCCGTGTCCGAGTCGATGGGCTCGTTCTCGGGCACCACGCACAGGTCTGATGAAGACGCCCTCTCCCTCACCTGGGGATGGGCCAGGCAAACACACAGATTAGCGACAGGACTGGAAACATGAGCAATGCATTCTGGGTTAGTGGAGTAGGAGGAAATGGGAGGACGTGACACCTCTGCCAGGCCGCATGCATGCATGCATGCTCTCTCTCTCTCTCTCTCTCTCTCTCTCTCTCTCTCTCTCTCTCTCTCTCTCTCTCTCTCTCTCTCTCTCTCTCTCTCTCTCTCTCTCTCTCTCTCTCTCTCTCTCTCTCTCTCTCTCTCTCTCTCTCTCTCTCTCTCTCTCTCTCTCTCTCTCTCTCTCTCTCTCTCTCTCTCTCTGTTCACGGGATCATCTAAAACAACGGTTTAGGTATTATGAGTAGGGGGTGGGGGAGGGCTAGTATGAGGAGGGTAATGCAGTATGTAACCGTGTAAATTGGATGTTAAAAGATTACTGAGCACAGATTCCAAGAGACACCAATCACATCACCCTACAGGAAATAAAAAGAAAACAACACTCAAGCGAACACACACAAAGCACCAGTCTCTATGGCAGGAATTTCAAAGCCTTGCACTGCATGGCAGATCGTAGATGGGAGAATACACAAGCTATTAAATCAACACATTTTAGCCCCAAGGGAGAAAAAGGCCTGTGAGAAGCAGTTGTTCAGATCTCTATAAACAAAACAACATGCCACATGTGAAATACAGTGGGGCCATCAGAGACATCTGCACAGCACAGCTTTGATACTCATGCCATTGTCACAAAGGAATTACTCCTTAGCGGCCCCCCCCCTCCCACAGAAATAGTTTCTACACCCGACGCCAAACCAACCCACACCTGCCCTGTTCACGCATCCTCTCATAACAGCAGTCCTGAGACGGTGGGCAGGGCTACATGCACTCAGCTACGGCCCAGGAGGCGTCTCCAGTTTGGACCGGATCTGGCTCTGATCAGGTCCGGATTCGGTCCAGAGCTGGACGCCATATGGGAGTTAGTATGGGAGGGGGATGGATGAATGGATGGATGGACGGACGGACGGATGGATGAATGATGTGCACGTCATGCACGTGCAAAGATGAGCACCTCAAAACAAGACAGGACCACGTCATATCCAACCAAGCAATGCTCATACATACCGAGCCTCTCACCACTGGAGAGGTGTACCTGAGTGGTAACCGCCAGGTCTAAAGAAATTTAAAAAGAAAAAAAGGAAAAAAAAAAGAAAAAAAAAAGGGAAAGGAACAAAGAACCAGACAGCAGGGCAATGGTTACGTTTCGCAAACATGAAGCAAACTGAAGACAAACATCAAACTTGTCTGCGGAGATCCAAACCAGCTTTTGGACTAACAGTTACTATGAGGAGACACAAGGAAGGACATTGAAAACAGACGTCGCTGTAGCCTTAAGACAACACACTGGCTTGCTGGTAGGCAACAGGAATGACAAAGCGCTGAGGGTTTGCTGTATGCGTTAAGAGGGGCGGGCGCATACCGTGTTGTTTCTCTTCAGCTTGAGCTGATTGACGGCCAGGTTCTCGGCGTACTCCAGCTGCTCGATCTCCTCCATCTTCTCATTGTATCGCCTGATCTGCTCATTGATCAGCATCTCCACACACCTGACAGAAAGAACAACCACAAGATGGCGTCAAACAACAGGCATTTAACATTACACACAGGGCATAACAAGTCAAGGCGAACAGACATTAAGAACTGCAGGGTGTGTGGATGGGAAATATGCTTCTGTCTTAAAAGGTGGGAGGTGCACTGAGACCAGGCCAAGCTGTATGGACACACAGGACACGGACACACATCTAGAAAAACCCCAAAGCAAACAAAGGTCACTGTCAGCCCTCTTCAGCTGTCAAACAAACCAGACTAATGCTGGCTACGTAACTCAAAAGGTGAGGCATGGTTACGGGTCACAGCAAGGTGACAGGTCCTCAAACTGGAACACTATGAAAATGTCACATTACAGAAAAGGGCAAAAAAAAAAAAAAAGACAGAACTTGTGTGTATGACAGAACTGCACACTCGTCGATTCTGAATTCAGTGGAAAGTGGTTATTAAGTCGATCCTTATGTGAAGCATACGTACAAGTCACTCATTCTCTTTTGTCATTTCTGAGGAACTATCCCAACTTGTAACTTGCAGTCCGGTCCTGTGTTTTGCCTCAGGATTACACCTATACTGATTGAGTGGCGTCCCACCACTTCCTCTACCAGGAGAGCTACCGACACTTACATGGTTGTCTTGGCGACATCCTTCATGCTCATCAGCGGATCGGCGCTGTCTGGACAGCGCAGGATGCACGGGGCGAAGACGATGGCGAGAGAGTTAGGGTTCATGCGGTTATGCGTCTCCCCTTTCGACACTCTGCAAAGACAAACAGAAGTCCAAACTTTAAATGGTGTTCCCTGTAACACATCCTTATTCAGACAGGTTGCGTTTCGTGCAAGTCTCCACTACATACATTTAAAAAGACACTCCACTGTTATCTTTCTAGCACTTGCCAATTTCAATATGAACTGTTAAAACAAGCAGCCATTGCTTTACTTTTCCTCTAGAGAATACTTAAAAATGCCGTTAAGAGATGTGAGCACACCTGACGAGATGGAAGATGACTCTCTCCAGCGTGTTGAAGTGGGAAGAGGGAAGCTGATCCAGGATTCTGTAAATGGCTTGAACTTGTTCCTGCTTTTCAGGGAGTTCTGCAAAGACGGGGAGAAGTCGAGTCAAATGACCGAATGTTACAACAGAGGCTAAAAGTACGTTTCGGGATCTGTGCACACGACTCATGTTCAAACATTGACTTTCTGGGTTTCCATCAGACAGGATAAAAAAAAAGAAACTGGTGATAACGGATAGTGTCTACCACATGCTACCCTCATAACAACACAAACACAAGACACCTGAAGGCATTTGCAAGAAGAAGTCATGGCTACTTTTTAGGTTTTTGATAAGGTAGAATCTTCTTTTTAGATCTGGATTAAACTCTTTGTTCTTGGCCTTCAGGAAAAATCTTCAAAAGTCTTCAGAAGTCAGACAGAGTGTGGAGTGTTTTTTTTTTTGCCAGTATAAGACCTGACTTTTTCATTCCCTTTTTATACACCTGATGAATCCCTCTTATCTCACTAAATCTTTTTTAATTGGAGGATCCGTTGGGAAATATTCATGTCATGTTTGGTTTGTTATCCGCGCCTGTTTTCAAGGTCGAGACCCAACTGAATAACTCCTGGGATACTAGAGAATAGCTCAAGTGAGAGAAACAGGAAGGGTCAGAGGTTACGAATCTGGGAGACAAGTGGGTAGCTCCCTGAAGACATGCGGATAGTTCCCCTGATACACCTACTTCCAAGCCCAGCTTAATACGTTTGACACATCAGTATGTTTGCTATACTTGAAACGCGTTTAAACAGAGTGCACATCATCTAGTTCATTTCAATAGTCCAAATCATTTCATTAGCTTGTCAGACCACCATGGTGGTTATGCTGATTGTTGATTTTCTTCTCACACAGATTATTGAGTTTTCATTCACATGTTTTCCACCACAAAGGAACCTACCCACAGCTCGAAGGAAATCACTGTAATGGTTGAAGGTCATGATGGGGTCAGGGAGCTCTCTCAGCCATTGCTTGATCAGGCCAGTGACGATGTGGATGGAGTAGGCCTCGAGGCACACACTGGTGGGGTCTGGAGGAACAGAGAATATCACCACCATAGGTCAGAATGTAAAGATTTCAAATATAATATGAGGATATCAAGAGCCAACAGTTTATTTGAGGACTTGCCTGCCTCCATCTTCTGATGGAGCTCCTTCATGCGGTTGGCGGAGCCGGACTTCCTGTAGATGCCCTCGGTGTACAGGCCATTCATCTCCACGTGCTCCAGCATGATCTCCAGAACAAAGGGGACCGGGGCCTTGTCACTCACTAGGCGGCACACACGCACCCCAAAGTTGCGCATCCCCGAATCGTCTTCATTCTGAAGGAGAGGCGTGTAGGATATAGTCACTAAAACACACACACACACCTACACTGAACCAGCCCGGACCACATACTGAAGCTCTTCAAGATGCGAGTGATGAGGACAGAATGAAACCAAACACAAACCTTCTTGGCACAGAAGGAGGAGCAGTCAGAGGTAATTTTGTTTAGGCACTTCTTGTGGCACACCATTTTGCAGACTGGAAACACAAACAGGAGTTTGGTGATACAGGTGAATCAGGTACAGACCCAAAATGACACACACTGGAACCTCAGGTATTGCTCAACGGACGGCGTCTTTACTCACAGCTACACATGCAGGCTTTCTCCATGCCCCATATATAGGAGGTGCATTGGTCACAAGACTGCACGATGTTCACCTGGTAGGTGGTGAACATGTGGTCCAGTGGGCTCTCCATCTAAAAATAGCACAGCATAGTGAGCATCATCATCTTCAAGCATTGCCTTTAACAAATTAAACCAGTAAACTGACTAACTGTTTCTTTTTAGGTCCTTAAGAGGCTTTATTAGGTTATCAAAAGAAGTGTTGAGGATAGCATTGCATTTTGTTATTGTTATCCTGACGGTGAATAAGTTCAACTTACACTTTTATCCTTTTTCCGTCTCTTTTTCCGGGTTTTAGTGGGCTGGAACAAGCACAAAAGGTCAGCAGGTGAGTTCTCATGCCAACACTGCCTTGAGCATTTATATTAATGTTTGTGATAGGGTTACCAAATAATCATCAGAGAGTGCACCTGCTCCATCATACCACAAAACAGACTTCACATTACTTTAAATGAACTCCAGATGGATGTGCACATATGCGTGCGTGTGTGTGTGTGTGTGTGTGTGTGTGTGTGTGTGTGTGTACCTTGGCTGGCTCTGCTTCCTCCTTCTTAATCTCTCCTCGTATGAAACCGTCTAGGACTGACTGGAAGAGGTTGACCACCAGCTGCACCTCAGCCTTCTGCTTCTCTCCCGCAAGGGCCACAACCTTCATCTGGTAGTTCTTCATCAGGGTCTTGTAGCCAATGTGGGGCTTCTGTTAAGACACAAGGACACATGATAGAAGGGTGAAGGCACGCGTATGTTTCCGTCAATAAAACAGAAAAACATGCTGCAAAGAGGGACAAATAGGCTGTGGTGAGCACGGCAATGAGCGACGTACAGGCAGGGAGTACATGCCCTTGATGGTCTCTCGGAACTCCCGTGTTGCCGTGATGAAGATGTCCTCCGTGGCCGACAGCTGCTTGCCTCTGGAGCGGAGGTCATTCACCTGGAGGGAGAAGCGGCACCAAACACACATGAACCAAAAGAGCTGGAACTGCATCACATCTAATGATGGGGCTGTCTGGGACGGCTTTGATCCATTTGCATGGCTTCATCTTTTGTACATGTGGATTTGGGGTTCGTTGGAATAAAGATGGCAAGTCTTACAAAACCTACACTGCACGTTTTATAACGTGTGATCTTTTAGATAGGTTATCATAAGAGCTGGAGAGTAAGATTAGACACAAAGTTAAATACAATATATATATATATATATATTTTTGTTATTATATATATATATATATATATATATATGTATATATATATACAAACAAAAAGATATTTTCAGTACAAGAGAGAAACCATGGCAGCAGATACACGAGAGTAGTAAGTGGATACTCAAACTAGACATGATCTAACAGCTGATAATGAGCAGGCCCAGGAATGAAGCCAGACCTGATTGCCAAGGAACTCGTCCAAGTGGCGCAGCTCGTTGGTGTTGGTGATCTCGCGGTCCAGCGAGGCATTCCACTGTTCAGATACCCGCGTGGCGCGGCTGATCTTGATGGTGGGATTGCGGCCTAATCGTCCGCCTGGCGCCTCACCGTGGTGGGAGCGGGAGGAATGAGGTGGGTGGGCAACTGTGTGGAGGAGAGTGGGGGCAGAAGACATGCCAAATATAAGACCCCCAATGGGAGCAGACATTACAAACAGAGCTGAGATCTTTTGGCAAAAATGGAAGTGAGTAGTCACTGGTGAGGAATGCATACATCAGCAAGAAAAATGAGAGCGAAGGGTGATCTTCCGCCAAGAATTTTAAATTTTTGGAGTTTCTTTATATCAAAACGTTGGGTACCAGACAAAATCTTTCACACCGATTTTGGGTGAAAACATGAAACAGCACACGTACCATTAAGGCAACAAAGACATGATCATAGACCACATTAAAGACATTAGTTAGTGATGTTGATGAGGCCCTAGTTGTGCGGTCTCATGTACCTTCTGCAGACCGTTCAGCCAGAGCCTGGGTCATAGTGAAGTCCCCATCCTCAGGTGTTTGGACTTTTTCACGCTTCTTCAGGATCTTTCTCAGGAACCCAGACCTAGCGGGCACACACACAACCCAAAGAATCGATTTAAAATTGATATGCTTCTCTATAGTATAAAATGCTGGCCTAGAGGACATACACATCATGCTTTACATTACACAGAGGGACATATGGTGACTAGAGAAAGGATAAAAAAATAGCATGTGTGATTAAGATTTACAAATACAGGGAAATGCATGACTGTTTGAAGCGCATTCTCTGTTTGGGAAGCAGAACATAACATGACAGACCCGCTGAGGGAGAACAGCATGGTTTCCTTCCATCTCATACAATGTCGTCTGTTTTAATAGTCTAATCTGTAATATTTCTCTCCCATACAATTGCACTGAATCGATTCTCAAACAGACTACAGCACATCCAGTATCACTTCAATACAGTACACGTCTTTTAGTTTCCAATTACGGGATGATTACCAACCATTCAGTAAAATACGGACTCACACACAGATATGAAATTCTCAAAACTCCTATTTCCTTCCATTTAGGATGACAAACACACGGGATTAATAATAGCCGATATTGGATTCCATTTTCCCGCTCTGCTTCCTCTGTGCACTACTCATCATGTCAGTCAACCTTGGAGCAACCATCAGGTTGTCAGCAAAATTGCGTTCATTCTAAACGAGTTTTAATACCGGAAAACCTATTGATTGCGCCAAAAACAAGCACAAGGCTCCCTGAGACATTTTCATCATAGCATCGTCGACACGTCAAGATTTTCGTTGTCGTGCGCGAAAGCATAGGGAACGGTAAGTTTGTTTCATCTATCTAGCTAGCCAACATGAGCGTGTAGCAAACTAGCTGGGTAAGGTTAACTTTTAGTTTGATACTGGTTCACAAACAAACGTACATGTTAGCTAGTTTACCTGACCAGCGTAATAATCAGTAAAATTGAGTACATTCATTCAGACAATAATGTTAACCCAGCTAACGTTAGCTGTGCAGCTAAAGTTTTCCGGCAGATTGCAACTTAGTCAGAAGTCAAAAACTGTAGCCAGGTTACAGAACAACTTGGCTACCAACAATGTCAAGGGTATAAATGGATGAACGGCCCCTACTCCGCCCCACTCTCTGCTGCTTGCCCTCCATTTTCCAAAATTGTGCATTGAGTGGAGTTGCACCTCAACTGTTGTCTTGGTCTAGTCTTGACCGTTAAACTTCACTTGGTCTTGATTGGTAGGGTTCTAGGGCGTTTGTCTGGGTATCCAGTCAACTAACATGATCTTTACTACCATACACACAGAACATTTGCTGACTACACATGTCTATTTTAAAAGCCAAACTTATGTTTAAAAAGGCTGATGTTTGCATTAGTGCCATGGTAACACGGAACACTGAGACAAAATGTACAATTTGATCCTCAGCCTGATGATACCACCAGGGCAGTGAATGACCATCTCCAACAAACCTCTCTGCTCAGAGCAAATTAAGTTTTCAGGAATTCAAGGCATCCATCCCCTCCCATAACGAGGGCCTCTGCGACTATATAAGGCAGAAGAGCGTTTACACACCACGTAAGATGGATGAGCAGCCCAAAGGGAATCAGTGAGTCATGGCGAAGCTCAGGTCAAGCATGGACGGCCTTTCACACGGCGTGTGAGTCACTGCACCATCACCGTAGTCATATTTAATCATGATAATCTGACCTTCACTACGCCTTCAATTTCACCACGGGATTTCATTCATTTTTAGTGCAGACCTGGTCTGAAGGGTGGGACAAAGAGCCGCCAAAACCCCATTATATTTCATTTAGTTATATAAAACAGTGAACAGTACAGTACAAATTAACCACTAGCACCACACTTCATCCTTTAAAGTACAGGCCGAGGGTTTATAGTTTGTGAAGGCAAAAGGCTGATCCTGAAAGAAGCGAGCCTGCTTTCATTGCCGTTTTTATTCGTCTCTTCATCTGCTTATCCAGTGAGGAGACTGTCCGCCCAGCCCGTGCTGCGAGTGTGTGTTGGGAGAGGGGTGTGCAGGTGGTGCTGTACCTCTCTGGAGTGGAGGGCTGGAGGGGAGTAGTGTCCTGCGGGCCCGGACCCTCCGGGGACCTCCTGCTGAGTGAGCTGGCTTTAGCCCCATCCGCTATGGACTCTGTGCTGGCCTGACCCTGTGGGACAACCGTCAAACACACTGGTTAGTAAAGCAGCCGGCGGGCGACCTCTCCGCAGCAGTGCTCCGTAGTCTTGAAAGAGAAACCGAGAGTGGTCAGATAAAGAGGATCTGGCCCCTGATTAGTAAGCACCCATAAATGCTGTTAACCCTTCCCATCATTCAACCGTGAATTTCCACCCAAAGCAAATTAGTAGCCCACCACCATGATGACCTTTTAAGGGATTAAATCTTAATTATTCTCAGCAAATGTTTGATTGGAAACCACTTAAAATCAACGTAGATAAGAGGAAAAAAAAAAAAAAAACGTTGTTATGTGTAACATAATCTAGAATCAGTTAATCTGGGATCATATTAGTATGTCAACTTCTTTTAGATTCTTGGACACAGTAGAGCCAGAAGCCTGTGATGTGCAAAAGGGCACAATGCTCCAATGACTAGAGTATGAAATGGAGAAGACTTGGAGGAAACACATATGGCAAATATAATGAAGTTGAATATTTAGGTTTACTCAATATGGCTGTCAAGCACCGTGAAGTACATGCAGCCTGAGAGAATGATTGTCTAAAATGTTTCGTTTTTTTCTCCGAGAATGGGGAAAGTAGAACATCTGGTGCAGTGACAAAAAAAAGGTCAGACACTGGCAGCCAGAGACTCGTGTCCAATCAAAACGTAGCAAGGAAAACAAAGGCTGGATTGAAAGAGTTTCTTTGGGTTGAAGAGAAAGGGAGGGGTAAGGGAAGTCAACCCGACGGTTCAGGGCTCCACCCCCCTGATGCAGTTTTCATATGCCTCCACAAGCAGGCAGCAGACCACCACACCTCCCCCCACCCAGCACGCCAGCAACCTCTGCCATGGCTTCACCTGAACCTGCTGTATGTTTGGACTTGTGGTCTGGACAGGACTCGTGGGGGGCAAAGGGAAAGTCCAGTACTCCACATCTTCCATTTCTGCACTTTTACCTGCCAAGCAGCTACGTGCAAAGCCTAAGCCTCGGCGTTTGCGGTGCTTGCGGAAACGCACCCTGCCCTGAGTGAGTTAGAGAAGCACAGTGACACACTAAACCTCATGACAACCCAGCGTGAGAACCGGACAGATATTACACCTGCTCCAACACACAGCGGCTACCATACATCTCACACACTGGGCAAAGTTAAAATTAGAGCATAGCTATTTACTACAAAGATCATAAGTTACCTTTTTGTTTCCAGGACCATCTGCAGTAGGGGGGACATAACTGGACACGTCATCAAGAGATAATGAGATATCCCTATCCTGAGCCCTGTAAATAAGATAAATAGATATATAAATAAAGTTGAGAATTAATAAAATAACAAAAATGTCCTTAGCATATATGCCCAGTAATATACAAACATCTCCAGCGGTATACTTTTCTTTGAGTTCTTATTCTCAAATCAACGGCTGAGAAATTTAACTAGAAATTGATCTGTGTTCACAGTGAGAGGAAAAGTGGATGTACCGCAGGGAGTTTATCTTCCTGCTCTTCGGGATCTGTGCTTCATGGGAAATGTTCTCTGATGGTTCCCCTCCCCTCTTGCCCTTCCTCCTCTCCGACCGGTCATGGTCACTCGGCTTGCCATGACCTGGCAGGCTCCCTGTTCCCATTGGCAGGGGACTGGAGGCCTCGCTGTGCCCATTTCTCTCCATCTTAGGGCCAGGGATATCCAAGGGCAGAGTGGTGGGTCGCACCAGTACGGGAGATGAGCTCTTACTCTCCTTAGCCTTCCCTTTGTCCTTCCAAGCCACAAAGGTGTACTGGTCCAGCCCTTTGTTGTCAGAATGCTCCTTGGGCTTGGCCTCAGCAGTCTCGCTGGTACTGGTACTGCTAGGGGGCTCCTGGCTTTTGAGCCTGGGGGGCGCGTCATCCTTGCAGGCCGAGGCAGCCCTCTGTAGCTCCCTCTGGCTATGCTCTAGGCCTCGTTGGCGCCTCATCTCCCTCTTCTCCTGGCTCCGTGACACCTGGGCTTTCCCCTGCTGCTGGGGAGCAGCTCGGACCCCTTTCTCTGGGGCAGCACCAGTGGCATCTGAAGCGGCAGGAACCACATGCGTCAGAGACTCCTGCTCCTTCTCTGGGATGAGTGCCGTGTCATGGACCTCCTTCTCTTTTGGCGAAGCTGGAGCAGCTTCGTTGTCCTGGGGCTGTGCGCTTTCAAGTAACTCAGGTTCAGGCCCAGCCTCAGCCTGTGTACCGTTTTCAGCATGTGGATGGGGGACATCCAGGGCTTTCTTCTCCCCAGACCCTGAGGATTCCTGGACGGGGGACCTGCCCTCCTCCTGGGCCTGGACGTCCTGACACTCCTCTGCTCTTGCTGTTTGTACCACTGGTTCTGGCTGGCTGGTGCTTTTAGGCGTTTCCTTCCTACTCTCGGCCTCCTGAGAGTCTTCTGGTACTACTGCCTGAGGACACAGTGGGGCAGCCTGCTGCTCCGATTCCAACGCTTGCTTGGCAGACTCTTCCTTCTCTTTCAGCCTCCTAGCCGCCTCTTCTTCCTCTTCCATCGCTCTCTTTGCTTCAGCCTCTGCTGCTAATCTCGTCTCATCTTCTCTTCTCTTTGCCTCCTCCTCTTCCTCCCTTTTCTTAGCTTCCTCCTCTTCAATTATCCTTGCTTCTTCCTCCTCCTCCTCCTCCTTTCTCTTTGTCTCCTCTTCCTCTCTTCTCCTAGCTTCTTCCTCTTTTCTTCTTGCTTCTTCCTCCTCTCTTCTTCTAGCCTCCTCCTCTTCTCTGTTTCTTTTCTCTTCCTTGATGGATTGGCATCTAGAAAATAAAGTTCGCAACAACTGTTAGAAACCATTCAAACCAAAATCACTTGGTAATCGTGATTAGAAAGGAAGAGGTTGGTTGTTGCTGTGGTGCAGTACCTCCGGCGTGCAGAGCTGCCCCTCACCAACGCCTGCATCTTCTGGATGACGGAACGTTGACGTAGATACTCTGTCCGCTGCCTGCAGCCCCTCCAGTGGGCCTGCAGTACAGTGGCGGCCCGATAGCGCCGATTCCTATAATAACGCCGCCAGCATCCCTGTTTGGTGAGAGAAACAGTAAGAGGAAGAAACTGTTTCTGGTACATCTGTACATTTTACAACATGTAGGCCTGGGACAACTTTGGAAATCAATGATTCACAAACAATACAAAAGCAAAATGAAATTTGCTAATCCAGATTCTTTAAATCAGTATTTTCTGCTGTTTCAAAGTTTAATAATATTTGTGGTCAGAATACAAGTAACAAATGGACATAAGCGTACATTTCAATTCTATTCAATACGATTTCCACAACACTGAATGCTAAAACAGCTATTCTATCAGATTTAGTACTTCCTACAAGTTAAAACTATGACTTCAATGTTTTTAGTGTCTTTAAACAGAAGGCCACCACAAGCATATATTTATCATCTGGCTACAGTCACTCCCACGTGCAGCCGAGTCATAATTAACGTAGGGACTAAACAGTCTCCAGATGTGTTTAGCTTACCTGAAGGAGGATGGCTGACTGCCTCATGCTCTCAAAGTGCCGCTGCTCCAGTTTGGCGCGGAACCAGCGCTGCAGGAAGATGATCTTGCGCATGACGTCCTTGTGTAGCGTGTCCTGCAGCTTTTGACGCTCAAGCTCCTTGAGATAGACCTGATGAGGATATTCACTAATGATTACTTTGCAAGCTTGATATTAAAACGGTTCAAATATACAAAAAAACACACCACAGTCTTAACACTGTGGGACGCAAACAATCAGAAATCAGTCCTTGTTATTTTTTCCCCCCAAAATGAATTCAGTGTAGTTTCAATGACCTTGGTTTTGCCAATCTGATAGGTAGTGTTGTCGAGTCCCATCTTTTGAAGGAGAGCTGAGATGTCCTCTTGGCATGAAGCAGCATTCCTGGGCAGCAACACTCGAAACTGCTCCAAGAAATCCTGAAAGATCAACATATCCAATGACAGTTTAGCTGAGTTACAATTTCTGGTTGAATGCAAATCCCTAAGCAGCAGTGCCGTGATCTGAATAAACAACACAGCTTTTTGGTGCAGCATCTCTGGAAGTCACACTAGGTTTAGTGCACCTATAGGAAAAGGCATTAAGGAATCACATATTCAGCAATGACTCACCTGAAAAGTATACTTGGCACCATACCCAGACCTCCGGATGCGGACTGTTTCCAGCATGCCTGTGTACCGCAGCTGCTGCAGGATCAGGGACTCATCAAAGCACATCTCCCTCTGATTGGAAACACATACACACACAATTAACATCTTACAATATAGTCTTATGGATATGGGGGTCATGGCCAGTGTTGGTTTAAGGGTAACCTGCATTTGAAAATAGCAAGGGCCAGAGAAATCTTCATTTAGACATGGAACACATTTGATCCGAAGGCACATACAGCCAAGTAAATGAAAACACTTCAGCAGTATTTGGGTGGTGTTGACTCAAGTTGTTACCTTTTCGGCATTAGACCTGAGGCAGCGAATGAAGAATGGTTCAGCCCTTCCCAGCGTCTCCAGCAGCTTGCTCAGGGAGGTCTGTAGAGGAAGAGAGTGGCACTGTGATTCAGTGTCTACAAGAGCTTCAAATGAGCTGTCAATTTCCAAGGAAAGGTTGCCTGTCACTTTCTGAGGACCATGTTGAGCAGCCATCTCGCCAAATCTACCTCAAGTGCTTGATTTTGGCCTCATCTAGGAACATAGAACCAGCCCCCACTAAAAGTTCCAGTAATAATTTGCAAACTGGAGGTCCTTCATTTCAGGTGAAGGCAATGTTGGGCTATTCCTATCAAGCCTTCTGACATATTGTGGTTGTGTTTGGTTTGCGTTCAGGAAAGACACGCACATCTTCTTCCAAACAGACTAATATCTCCAGTTGCTTTAAACTTCTTGAGACTTGAAATGGAATTCCACTTCCTTGCAGATACTTCCCCATTTCTGTTCGTCTCTCATCTTAACTGTGTTCTTGGAGTGTTAGTCATGTTGATGGATGAGTAAGGGGATTTGTGTGTCGTCTCATATTTTTAACCCAGTGCAACGGGAAGTCTTGGATGACCACTTACTGCTACTTTAAAAGCTTCAGATTTGGAGATTGTTAATAATAAAGACCTTTGTCATAAATAATTTAAGGGTTTCATTTAAATATTTTGTGAGAAAGACCAAATTGATAAACCACAGACATTTTGCCATAGTGCCTTGTTCCTTATTTTTCCAATCCCAATATTGCCAAGATGAGGAAAATACCAAACAACTTAAAATAGATTTTTAATAAGTATGGAGATTCATTTTTGCCAAAATAGACAAGGTCTGGCCCCTACACATGGGGACAATATATTCAGGTTATCAAGTGTTGTGTTGATATAGCTGACTGAAGAATAAAACAAACTTTGGACTACCAGCCGACAGAAGTGGCTTGGCAAGAGGACATCTGTGTCTTGATCATCTGGCTGTTTTTTCTTAAAAAGTCATGAGTTTATATTGTAGTTTGCCACTTTTTAGTTTGGGACAGACATATCTGGACATTCTCAACTGAAATAAAGATTTCGCTTTCAAAAGTATCCAAATTCCCACTTCCCACCACCAAGACAATGGAATTCAGACCACATGTTTGGCACTGCTGACATTTCCAAGAGCTTTAGGATTCATGCTTATACCAACAAATGTAATCCAACATGATCAAATGATCATGATCAACCTCAGCATTGGACTACGGTCATGTATGAGGAGGGTCAGTGCAGTGGACTACGGTGGCCTAGGAGGGTCAGTGCAGTGGATCTACCTGGAACTGAGCGCTGATGCTGGGTGGCTTCTTCTTCTTGTGCAGGTGCAGCGAGGACTTGGTGGTTCGATCGTGCAGTGTGAGTCTCACGATGAATTTAAGGGAACGCGAGTCAAGGAGTACCTACATGAGCAGGGACGTCATGGGTAAGTCAAAATTCACAACCACTGGCCGAACTTGAAGACCTGTACAGTTTAAAAATCCTTGCCAATTTTACCTTAGGAATGAGCTGCTTCTGCTTGGCGTTCTTATTTTTCCTGTAGAGAAGAAGTGTGAGAGGGTTTGTTTGTGTGTAGAGGCGGGGGGGGTTGTTTGTGTGCGGGTGGGCGCTGAGTTAGTACAGTGAGTCATGCTCAGTCGGTGAGGGAGGCGGGGTGCACCTGCAGGAGAGGGGTGGGGTGGAATGGGGTTGGGGCAAAGGACAATGGGGAGGGTGACGCATTTCAGCCCACCCATCGGATGTTACCATGCTCTGACGCTAACAAACATCTACCTGTTTCTATTCATCGCAACGCTTAGGGCTTTAGGTGGAAATCTATATAGCAGACTAGCTGGATTCCTACATGCCATACGTTACATTTAGCACGGTTGCTTGTCGAAATGTTACAATCAGTCTACTTCTAGTGATTCACAACCAGAGAAGCTCAAGAGCATCTGCTTCAAATCATCATCATCATCGCCAGCATCCAGGAGAGTAGGCCCTGCAGAGGCCTGTAGACCTGCCAGGAAAAGGCGGACTCTGCAGCACAGCGGCTCTCTTCTTGAGAAACCATATTCGTGTCAGTAATGCTTGGTCATGCAGCAACAACAGCAGCAGCAGCAGCAGCAGCAGCAGCAGCTACACAGAAGCAATTGCATCTAGCACTATCATCCAGTAAGCAATGCCACAGCCTGGTCAACGTAGGACTTGGCCCCCGCAGGACCAACAGATTTAAACCTATCTGTGCTAACAAGGATCACGCTGGCTATAGGCACATGAGGGCACTCCTCGATGGGCAGCCATGTGCTGTTCTATAAAAAGCAGAAGTGGGTTGAGGCGTCTACTCATTACACTATTAGCCCATGAAGAAAAGGAGACGCGTAAGGTGGACTCTGACTAAAGAGGAAGGTTGCTTTGTTTTCTGAGACAAAAATAATACCTCAAGTGATTGCGAGTACTGAAACGTGCTTTAAACTGAGGTAAACATCAGATGCTTGAAAGAAGCCTACAGAACACTGCTCTACTTGATAAACACTACATGGATCTGGGTAAAGGACCAACGCTCTGTTTAAGCTATTTTTCACATGGTTGGCACTAGGGTGGGCTGATCCAGGCATCGGGGGGGGGGGGGGGGGGGCATCACACTCACTGAAGGACGTGGCGTGGGAACCGCAGACGCCCCCAGGACTGCAGTAGCTTGCGAGGGTCCTCACCGTCCAACTGCAAATCTTTAATGGAGCTGATGATTTGGGCATGCATGTCCCTGATTCAGCCCAGGAGGTGGCGCAGTGGAGCAGGGAGGGTATGGGAGGGTGATGGGGAGGAGGTGGAGTGGGGTAGGGAGGGTGATGGGGAAGGGGGCGGGAGTAGGTGGAGTGGGGTAGGGTGGCACATAGGTTATGAGGTAAAGACACAAACCCCAATATTGAGCAGAACAGAAAAACACACACACCCTCCACCGCTAGAATCAAAAGACACCAACATACTGGCTGGCATTAAACACACACACACACACACACCCGTGTCCCACAAAAACAGCATAATGCAGAATAGCGAGGGCTGTGGACTAAGAGCTTATGGCAGGAGGGAGCAATCAATTCCCCTCTCAGGGATGCGTGGAAACAATCGATCCAACTGATGGGGAATCCTGCTGCCTCTGCTCAAAAGTACTGGTAGACCACCAGATTTTACTGTAAGCAAGGCAGATCCAGGTTCAGAGAGTGGAAAAACCTGCCGCATTCCTACTGCACCTATGCACTGAGATACTGCTTTTACTTTCACGGTTCTATCTGAAAGCTCAAGAATGGTTCTATTAAATAAATAAATAAATAAATAAATACATACATACATACATACATACATACATACATACAAACAATGGACTATGACTTTCTGAGCCTGGATTGCCCTTCTCCGCTTATAGTTCCATTCAGCCCTCACCATTCTGCCAGCATTAGAAGTGAATTTGCGCCTGGTGTTTGTGACCTCCCAAAGCAGATGGGTGAGGCCAGTGAGCATGCACTCTTCAGAACATCGTCCCTGGGTTTATTTGTGCTGCCTTCCATGCGAGGGGAGGTGAGGGGGGTTACTCTGGTGTGACCTTGAAACCGGCGTTAACGAAGAGAGTGGACTTTCACCTCCACTCTCAGCTGAATCCATGCAGGCAGTACTTACCAAATCTCTAAAAACACTGACGGGAGGTCAAACAAGAGAGACTAATGTGGGGCGCCCTCCAAAAAGCAAGGACTTAAAAAAAAAATGTTTTTGCACAAGAAAACTCTCTGGGCTATTTTGGGATCTACAAAGCATCAGCTCTTGGAGACGACGTTGAATAAATGTGTATCATGTGGTCATTTAGCAGACACATTTCCCTAGGAGACCAACGGTGGACCGAAAGCACAGAATTGAAAAGCACCTTTGCTGCCCTGTACAGGATTTCTTCTCTACTGGACTCTACAGGAATGGCCCTTTCCCCCAAACAAACCACAAGGGCTTTTCTACTTTATTTCTTTGTGTGCAGAGCTTTCTTGGCTTCCCGTTCTATAAATCGCCATATCACTGCCTAAGCCGAGCAAACAGTCCCATGCTCTGTACTGCAAGATTAATAAACGTGGCTGAGGATTGAGAGCACAGGCTGAGATCGAGAGAATGAGTCCCAGCGAAAGAAACTCTGTGAAAAAGAAGAAAATAGACAGCAAGGGAGAGGGATCATATTTCCCTGTGGCTACAAATGGAGGACTGAGAAGAAAAACACAGGGACTGCTCTGAGAGCTCTGACTAATATTTCTGGGCAAGGTCTTTCTGGTTCCAGTGCGTTTGAAGGCTTTGGCCAACACAAACAACTGCCAAACGGAGACTGCTTCTCTCCTCTTTAACTCAGGATGAACAACTTAAGATGGTGACCTAAAAAAAAAAGAAAATCCATTACCTTCTCAAAATTGGGTAAAATCAAACCCAAACCCCTTGGAGTGAGTAAATACTCTTGAAACCTCCCCAACAGCTGCTTGTTGGTAGATGCTAATAAGACCCAGAGAGTTTGTGGAGTATGCGGAGGGTTCCCCCCACCCGCCTGTACAAAATGTCCTGTTTGACCTCCCAGTGTTTTCTTTTTAGTTCAGTACACTTACTTTTTACTCTCAAAGCTAGCAAAGATGTCCTCAAAGGCATCTAGGGGGCGCTCCTCTGAATGATCAAAGGAGAAATCGAGCATAGAGGTACGGCTGTGGAGGGGAACAAACGGCACACAGGGGGGGGGTCACTAGGGAAGACTGGAGAGGAGACGCTGCCGGAAGAGACCGCTTTGGTCCAGGGAGAGGCGCTCGGACATGCTTACTGATCATTTTGGGTTCAACGAGTGGCTTGATACTGGCAAGGATCAGTACAGGTGGATTTACAGATAATAGACTGAGTCGATGGCCGAATGTAAACAGATCTAACACCAAATTGGATCATGACGGTTGACACCAAAGCCTTTAAAAGGATAAGGCTTTTAAGCGAGTGCATCCGACCATAATCTGGTAAAATGTTAGGGGGAGCACTCGAGGGACAGCCATCTCCACAGGATCATTGTGCAAATCTTGCCAGCAGTGTGTCTTAGTGGATGAGAGAAGTGTCACATGACGTCCCAAAACAAAAAGGCTGAAGACAGGAAGAGATCAAATTCCCCAACTGAAGTTTCCTTCTTTCTGCATCACCCTGTTCCTTTCTCCCCTGTCTACAGTGAGGGCTGCTGTACTCCTTACCGGTACATCCTTTCAATAGGTGTGTTGGACCGCTGTAATTCTCCAAGGGGTGTCCTAGAAGTGGGTCTGGCCACACCTACACACACACACACACACACACACACACACACACAAATCAACAATAGAAAATCTATTCTTGAGACTCAAACAAACAGCATTAACAGCTATTTACAAAACACAATGGTCCTGTTGTTCCAGTGCAATTTCTTGTTTTGTTCTCTTTCCCATCTACCATAATTTAATTTAATTTAATCCCAGATGAAAACTGGCCTCCCTCCAATGTCAGTTGATCGCTATTTTCACATAGGTGAGATTATAATGTGATAACAGAAACAGGCAACAAACAGCCAGAATTGGCACCAAGCATTGGCAACTGGCAAAAAAGAGCTGGCATGAGAGTACCCGCTGTCTTAGCTGCCCAGCGTCTGCCCGCCTCATTGAAGGCCGCAATGCCACGGACGGTGGCACGGAGGATGCCCCAGCGGAACATGGCAATAGGATCCATCCCAATTAGCTGACGCACGTACGCCCGGTCACTGCTGCGCAGCAGTGCCACAATATCAGGCCGCATGTGGTCCGTGTTCTTCTCCCTAAAGTCCTGCCAGCCGAGGGACAAAGAAGAAGCAATGTGACACCGGACAAATAAGGAGCACTGTACAGCTGAGCCCAATGCCAAGAGATACAATTCAAAAATGCCAAATGAAGAGTAGCTGATAAAGGCTGACAAAACACACTGCATTTCTGGTCTATGGATTAAACTGGTTACCTTGATCTGGTACTTGACGTTCCCAGCAAAATGCCATATGACGAATGCCGGCTCCATCACCGGCGTGGCAACAAAGTACTTGTTGCTGTGATGCTGCTGCTTAAACTTAGCCAGCAGTGTTTTATCAGTGGCATGAGGAAAGCTGCGAGGGACAAACAGCATCATAAGCAAACACATCATAATATCTTAATGTTTTTTTTTGGTGGCGAGTACTATACTAGCCACTGGGTTTCTGTCACTGCATCTCATAACAAAAGCCACCCGTCCCTTCAAGAGTTTGACTAAGAGCCAAAGAGGTAGAGCTGCCTGCAGGACTCTACATACACCAATCCTCTCACATGTGTGCTGCCTTACTTGCTCTCCTCATCCAATAATTGGAGGAGTCCAGTGGGCTTCCTGCTGATCAGGTGAATGCATCCCACATTGTCCGTGTAGTCAATGTTGTGCCAGGTGATGCCCTCTGTCTGGTACTCTTCCTGTGGGCGAAAAGGCAGATAAATCAGTCTCCATGTCATTACTAAATCAGAGGACCATCAAAAGCAGAGAGTCCAGAAGCTCACTCACCTGCTCAAGTTTAAAGATGTGCTGGTTGAAGTAATACTGAAGCTGCTCGTTGGCATAATTGATGCAAAACTGCTCAAAGCTATTGTTCGGGAAGTCCTCGAAACCAAAAATATCCAGCACGCCAATAGACAAGCACTTGAGGAAGAATAAAGAAAAAAAGAAGCAGGTCAGTAAACACTAATAGCTCTAAATACATGTGTAATCAGAAAACGGTCATTCAAACATCCGTTTGGTTACTGAACACTAATGACGTTGTGATGAATGAAGATTAACCACTGCTGGCTTTCAGTGACAGTTGCAGCTGCAGCACATATCTGAGCTGTCCTCTTTTGACAGACACTCACCGGCACAGATTCCTCCATGTCTTTCTTGTTAAGCAGCGCATGATTAATGCGCAGAACGATCCAGTCGAACAAGGCACTGTACAGAGATTTGGCCATGGAGTCCCGTGCTGTGATGGCCTGGGGGAGACATGGGTGAAAAGGCGACACTTTGAAACACTTCTGACAGTGCCGAGCAGAGGGAGAGGAAAAAGAAGCTACCTTTCTTGACAGGCAATTACCTTTAAGGGTAAATAATGCATGATAATGGCAGGCTTTCAAGCACGGGTGCTCACCTCGCTTTGGCTGTAAGGTAGGATTAGCTTGTCATTGACTGTCACGGTTTTCCTTTTCGTGAGCGCCTCTACGAGCAGCTCTTCTTTAACCTGCAAGGAGACACACACACAGATGACTTCACAGGCGCCTGCAAGCTTCTGCAGACCATATTTCGGCTTTTTAGGGTCTCAGGGATACTATATGGCACGAAAATGTCAACTTTAATAGCAAGGGATTTTGTCAGGCTTAGGGTCAAACAGCAGAGAACATAAAAGGCTTCAGAGAATGAGTATTTTAGTTGATACATGCACACTGTTATGCAAAAACTAAGAACACAACAGAGACGACACTCTTTGTCTCTCATAACGGGACGTAAAGGCAGCACTCCACCTTCAGCAGGTCGGACAGGGTGCTGAGGACCTCAGGAGGACCCACGTCCAGCCCCTCATCTCGGCCGGTTGACTTGCGCCGGTACGTCACATTGCCCAGATACAAAATGGCCGACAGTACTGTGAATATTCTACAATGATCAACAAAAGAGAAAAAGAACTTAGTTAGGCATACAATGGTGTCCTGAGTGCTCACATTCTGGCTATTTTACGGCCAAGGAGTAATTCATCATCAGCAAACATTCATATCCATCATTTTACTGAAAATGAACCATCTTGCAAGCAGAGAGTTGCAGCAAGACAGTCTTGGATGTATTGCTATGCGCTTCAGGAGGAGCAATACACGATTACATCAACAGGAAGTGTCGTAGTCTCTCAAGTTGGCATAATACTCTAAACGATCACTACTTTCTGAGGTGCATCATCAGGACACTATTCTACACAAAGTGGGTCCTATTTTATCCACCAGATATAACCATGTTAGGTTCCTCAGTCTCAAATGGGCCAACAGGACAGGTGATCTGGGAGGCTGTGTGATGAGTACGTGACCCGTCTACTCACTGTTTTTTGGTGGCGGGCAGGAAGCCCACCATCTCCATAGCCTGTTGCAACCGCTCAAAGTCATGCCGAAGGTCTTCTTCATCTTCGATCATAGAGTTTTGCTGCAGAGACGAGAGTTAAAGAGAAAGACAGAAAGAAAGAGCAGTTAAGCCCCTCTTCAACAATGCTGCCATTAGCTTTTCAAAAGAGGAAGTGAACTCATTGCGTATGAATGGGAGACAGAGTAGCGCTCATATACAGCGGTTTCTCCAAGGGCCTGGTGCCAAGTCTGGTGATTAACAGGTTTATGGGTAGTGGGATGTTGAGAAGGGAGTAGTGTAAGTAAGTAACTTGCCTGCTTGAGGTAGAGGTAGTCTTCAGGCCGTAGCAGCTTGAACTCCTTGCGTTCCTCTTCGGAGGCTCCCACCAGCAGGTAGTAAAATACGTGGTAGTTCCTGTCCAGGGTTAGAGCTTTTACTGACCACTGCTAAAGAACGGTAACAGCCCCACCTAACACTAACACACGCCAGCCATGACTATGTCAACTTTAGTTAACCATACAGGCAGGCCATCAAAATAATGTGATTGGGTAGGAGAACACAGGATTGATATTTCTGCTAATGAAAATGTGAAATTGTGTGTAAACAACTATAAGTGTTTCAGACAGGGGGCTGAAATAGACAGAATATTGAATGTGATGAATGGCCCTGATATTTCGACAAAGAGCTTCTGGAGGTCAAGGAGAAGCAAAGGTCATGACCTTTCCGGGTCGCTTTACCTCTCATTTTTCTCTCTGGAGACCAAGCGGGACTTCTCCAGCAGATACTTCTCCACCACAGCCCTGCAAATGAGGAGAGGGGGGGAGCAAAAGAAAACACATGAGTGAAAAAAAAAAATCAATAAAGTGACACCAAGGCCAGTCTGGTCTCTCACTCTCTCTCTCGCTCTCTCTCTCCATGGACGCGTTTTAAATGGGCTCGTAACAGGCTTTGAGAGAGTCAGACTGCTGGAGCAGATGGCCTTCTCAACCCGTTGAATAGAGACAAAGTTGTCAGAAGGGGTGCAGTGATGCTGGACAGAGACCAGCCGTGTAACTCCAGCCAGTGTGTCTGCAAGCTAGGCTAAAAAAGACCTAACTCAATTTACTAAAAAGGTGGGACAGGACAAAAACAAAAACATGCCAGCCACTCTTTAATGCCCTCATAAAAATACCCTGCTGGTATGCTGGCTTTTATTTCCCCACCGTGTTCAGGTAAACACGCAGGCACACACAAACACGTACACCCACAGAGCCGGAGAAAGAGATAAAAGCTGTTTTTCAGAATCCCCTTTTCTGGGACTGATTTAATAAAGCCCTTGCTAATGAACTCCACAGGAAAGAATGTTCTGGTCTTATTTATCTCCAACGACTCTTATTGGCCACTTACTGCCTGCTCCTGTGAAGTGGTGTGAGCTACAATGGGGCCGTAAAAAAAAGAAAAAAAAATCAGGCAAAGACAACACACTGAATGAAAACATCCTCTGACCGGCCCGAAGTGCCAGGGTTCCCTATTGTGATGGGCTCTATAGACTCTGGCCTGCACTGGCCCGCTCTTGCACAGCAAAGGGTCCATTCTGATGAGCTCTAGACGGCCACAATGGGCACAGTGTCAGCCTGAGTCACGCTGAGTGAGCGCCACTCCTGAGGAGCCACAACACTAGAAAACAATCAAGTCACGCCGTACAAGTCTCAGTCTCACAAAAGGTTCGATTACTCTGTAAACTAGCCCTTTCTCAGCAGAGCATACTTGCGTAAAACATGGTGAAGTTTAAAAGAAGTAAAAAAAAAAAAAAAGAAGTTTAAAAGAAGTAAAATGTCCTGACTTGTTGGTTAGCCAGATCATAAGTCATATAATTGTTTTATAGTCCACACGCAAAATCCCCATTGAATAGAAGAGAAGTATTATTTCCATTAAAACACTGCCGGTGGTCTGAATAGTGCCCAGTGAGGTAGCTAGTTATCATGCGAGCGGCTTGTTTGTAGAGACATCTTCTCTGTTTACTGCAACAAAAAAAGAAAAAAACTCCTCTGCAGTAAAGGGGAAATGACGAGCTTAACCAAACTCTCATTTGGGTCATAACCAGAGAGTGCAGGGGGGAGGGGGGAGTGTGCGTGCTTTGCAGAAGCCTAAAAAAGGAATTAAAACCTGATGTCTCCGCATCTTATGAAGGCGATCTGCCATGCCATGCCAGGTCAACAGGGTTTGCCTTGGCTGCCTCTCCGTTAACTGGCAGCATCCACATGTACAGTACAAAAACTATTACAGTTGACACTTACCCACGGACCACGCCATTCTCCAGATAGTTGACTTGGATGAACTTCCCAAAGCGACTGGAGTTGTTGTTGTGGGCCGTCTTTGCATTGCCAAAGGCCTGTTGGGGGAAGCAGGGAGAATGACATCAGCAACTTTGACAAGACTGCCGTTTTAGATAGTATGCTTATCCAAAAGAAAAAACATTACAATAACAAAAAAATGAAGGGGAAACCTCATGCGGACTGATTAATCAAGCACTTTCACAAAAAAAATAAAAAAACATAGCTTTGTGCCATGTTCATTCTCAGTCAATGGCCTTTCGGAAAACAAACGAATACTGTCCATTCTCAATGACAGTATGCTTATTGACGTAACATGTTTTGCCCGTGTACCCATCCACACATTATACAGGCGTACGTCACACACAGCACACAGATACACACTGAGGGAGCCATGAGGGGGTGGGGGTGAGAGGTACGGCATTATGGGTGCACAGCTGAGGAGGGAGGAGCTGGGTTGTTTTTCAGCTGACAGTCACACTGGTCCCCTGTGTGATAAATGGGCATCAGGGGTGGCAGTGCCCCCCCATCTTACTCCCTGCTGCGGGGCGAATGCCACCCCCCTCTCTGCCAGGAGGGCACCGGCTCTGCCTGCAGGTCTGAATGGAGATCAGTGTTTCACTCGCACACAGGCCCAACAAAAGGCCCTGCGCGAGGGGAAGTCCACCCGGTGCATCTCAAATAGGGCCCTGCATTGTGCCCCCACACACACACACACACACACACACACACACACACACACACACACACACACACACACACACACACACACACACACACACACACACACACACACACACACACAGCAGAGCAGCAGGGAGGGCAAGGGCCCGAGGGCTGTGTTTGGGGCGGAGAGTGAGAGAAAGAGGAGGAGTGAGAGACAAAGAGAGGAGGGGCTTTTTTTTATTATGATTACCGGCACTGAACCCCTGACCTATTTTGCTTTTTATACCAACCTTACCACTGAAGAGGGACATTACAATTCATGTGAGCAACCATTCCACCTTGCTTTCGTAGCACACCTGTGACAGAAAAAAAAAGATTCCAAATACCAAAGTCTAATTCCAGAGGGGAGGGCAGGCCATGTGAGCGGCACATCCGAGGGGGGGGACCTGACACAGGAGCTGGCAGACTTGAATTTAATTCTGCTAAAGCCTCTTGGCCCTTGGTGAACGCTGTTTGGGAGAGGGCATTGTGCGCTCAAAGCACCCGGTGCCCCCAAGGAAGTGGCTCCGTTTCAGGGGGACCATGGTGCTGAGGCTATGTGACTGGGAGGTCTCTGACACATTGCCACTGGCCCCGTCACTTTAAGCCGACACAGAATACACAGCACTGTAAAAAGAGGTCTCAGTGTGGCCTGCACACCACGGTGAGGCCAAACTCAGAACTGAGACTCCTGGGAACAGCTTTCCCTTCCTTAACTTACAGCATCACAGTTGGAATTCCTAACGAACGCGCAAGTGCATTCAGCTTCGAAACATGCCGCCGTTTCAGCTCCACGATTGGTTGGGAGGCTCAGCGAGTATGGGGGGGGGGAAAAAAGGCTGAACTTCTGCCCAAACAGACACGCTATCACTCCATCGGAGTTTCGCAAGAAAAGCAAACTGTTGGTGAGAACAGAGTGAGAAGGGGAAACAGCAAAGAAGGGTAGAGAAGGGGGTGGGGGTGGGGAGAGAAAGCTGCAGTAGGTTTTTGTCATTATAGTGCCTGAGAAGGCAAAAACGAAAGGGGGGAAAAAAAAAAAAAAGACAGGGAGAAAGACTAAGTAAATAGACAGACGACAGAAACGAAGAAACAAGGAAGCACGGAAAAGAAAATACACACAAAAAAAAAAAAAAGAACTAGAGAGAAATGTGTGGAGGTAGAAAGAATGTTGGTACTATGGGATCCAGTTGTAAGGCCACTGCATGCTCATCCTGCTTGTCTTGACTGGTCTGTTTTCTGTGGTGTTCCCTTGCAGGCGACTGCCTGTAGGTTTCCACAATGAAACCTCAACAGACGGTTCCTCATTTTTAAGGACAGCACAAAATAGAAAGCTAAATATTTTGTGATGTAGCCCAACAGCCTGATGCCATTCCATGTAGAACACAGAGACCAGAAAGTGTGTCTGGTCAACATCACGTTCATATCAGTGTAATCCTTAGCTTTAACACCTTTAAACTACTTAAAATTCCAGAGCAGCTTAAGCCCTTTGTGCTACTTCTGTTTTAAAACAAGAGTTGGCCGACAATTTCAACACTTAAGTCTGCGCACCATGTTAGTTAGCAAGTCATAAACAGCCTAGTGTCTACAATGCCAACATTATCAATATGAGGGCTGACAATGGCTGTGCACTGTTCCTCTGGACAAAATAAGCCTGTGGGCTATTCATATGACTGGTAAATATAACCGTTCTTGTGCACAGCTCCTCCTTTATGAGTGGCCTGCAGTTGGTCCTCCAGTAGGGCGGACCAGCCAGACATCTCCACTGGAACGACATTATTTCATAATGAGCTCATTCTTTTGGGGAGATAATGCCAGCGGCGGTACTGTAAGCTCCAGCAAATAACTTCACCCAGAACCCGGGGGTGACACTCATGGAGGTCAGGCTGTGTCAGGTGACGACATTTTCAGCTCCAGGCTCGGAGTCTCCATCAAAGATGCACACACACAAACACTCATACACACACACAGGAGACAAACTCATACACACACACAAACTCATACACAGGAGACAAACTCACACACACTCAAAGGAGACAAACTCATACACACACACACACACACACACACACAGGAGACAAACTCATACACAAACACAAACTCACACACACACACACACACACACAAAGGAGACAAACTCATACACACACACACAGGAGACAAACTCATACACAAACACACACACACACACACACACACACACACACACACACACCACACAGACAGGAGACAAACTCATACACACACACAAACTCACACACACAAACTCACACACACATACATACACAAACAAACTCACACACACAAACACAAGCTCATACACACACATACGAGCCTGCTTGGTTTGACTACAAAACATGATTGCAACATTGATAAGCTGTTAATGTAATGATTCAATTGAAAATCATTTGTGACGAGAAGATAAAGACACAAAGAATGAGAGAGAAATGCAGTAAAAACCTGCAGAGAAGACAAAAGGGGGGGGGGCATGGAGATTAAAACAATCTTTAGATACATGTTTAAGTGATTGAAAGTACATTTTTTTAAAGAGGGAAAAAAAAGTGTGTCCACATGACCGTGTTTGGCACCGCACAAATTAATTCCTCATGCCACTCTTCTACAGGAAAGGCCCACTCTAAGAGATCTGGCTCTATAAAGCCAATCTTCCAGACCTTTTTGTTCAAAATCATCTTTTACCAATTCACCAAAATGAGCTTTCCTCATCATATCCAGGATGTGATCTGGCCATAACCAGCCCCAGTAACACACACCGCACACCTAAACCATTCCAGCCAGCTCAGACACTAATGATGAATTCCCCCCTGCCCTTATTAAAAGAACATTCTGCCTCTACACAGAAGTGTGCAATTTCCCTGCATAGACTTTGGGGAGGTAATAAAGACTACTTCTACAGACAAGCTCTTAAAAAGAACCATACAGTGTGTTTAAGTACAGTACAACCAATGATGCCAATACAGCCCTAACGCATTAACCACTGGTAGACAAAAGATTGTGGTCACATTAGGAGCTAAGCATTTTGCGGTGTAGAGTAAGGCAATGTCGGCATCCGGTAGTAGCGTCACGCCCGCTGCAAAGCTAAAGCAGGCTACTAATCTAAAATGATTCACTCATTTTTTCCACTCACTATCATCAGGTGTGATAAAGTGGGTGTGTTGTTGCCAGCTCAGAGTGTTCACTGGCCGTGTCATCTCTGTGTTGCCTTGACTGTGTCATAGCGTCATCACCGTCTAGAGAGTGGGTTCATTGTTACATGCTGAGTGTGCCATCAACAGAGGCACTTTTACCAAATATAGCCAGGGCCAGAGATAGTGGAAGCTGAGGAGGACATTAACAATGGCCACAAAATAGCGACTACTACTTCAGACTTCCTTAAAAACAATATGCAGCTTGTCGACACCCTATTGAGATAGCCTCCACAGTGAAGTCGGCCTCCGCTAGCTACCACTTCCTGTTAATGCAGAGGAGGGAGGGGGGGAGAAAAAAATCCTACTTCCTGGCAGCTGGAGCAGAGCGATAGGAAATTCCTGTCTGTGAGCTAAACTCAGTGAAGCACCACGTGCCACCTCCAGCGGGGTGGCTGGCAGGGAGTGGCGCTCCCGCAGGGCAGCCCGTGGGCTGAGGAGAAAAGGCAGCGGTGGAGGCTAAGGGAGTTGCCTTTGGAGGAGCTACACACCAAAAGAAAAAAAGAGAATCAATCACAAACAGAGCATGGCGGAGGAGAGAGCAATTTGAAGACCTTAAAATATAACTCTCGCTCTCTTACTCTGCAGCAGGGAGTAACCCCTTTTTTTTGCATTTAACTCTTTGTCTCCCCCAAATCTACTCATAAAAAATAAGGAAGAACAGTGGCCTTGCACAAGTATTGAAGCACATCTTCACAGCCACATACAGACTGATCTGCTCCAGGGTTCCATTACACTGTAGTGCCCCTATAGCAAAAGAAAGGGACGCTGGTGCACTTGACAGAAGAGAAGGCACTAGCAGTGTAAGACCTTACATGTGGAGTTGATCTGAGGTGGAACCAGAGGAACCTGTTCGTGTGGTGCAAGGGCTGGCCCTGTGTGAAGTTACCTTCAGTCTGTTTATAAAAACAAAGCTTGATGGCGGTTTGAAGTAAAAACAGACACACATTTGGTCATCTGCAAGGTATGTTGCACGTTGCAGAAGTCGTGTCTTAGGGCCTCTTGCTGTGTGACATAAACACGTTTTTTAACCTATAGCTCAGATTTAAGTCGATTTCCATTCCTGTGCCATTACGCAATCTCACAACTGCCCCGGTGCGATGATGGTTTAAGGAGAGATTAGAACAATTTTTTCCTAAAATTAGACAAATATTACATCCATCACATAGATGACAGGCTTGTAGCCTATGTATTTAATATTACATCCATCACATAGAAGACAGGCTTGTAGCCTATGTATTTAATATTACATCAATCACACAGATGACAGGCTCATAGGCTTGTGTTTCTTTACCCATGTAGATGATGTCACCTTTTAGGACTACTTTGACTGTGTGAAATAAATGCTACATAAATGCTACAAATAGACATATAGACAGTGTGGACAATCATAACAGTGGGGTGGTTTCTCTTCTCACAAAGACATGCAGAATGCAAATAGCGCATTCTTTTTCACCATGCGTACACTATACGCCATTAAGAATGTTAATTTATGGGCCGTTTGATTTGATGTGACTTTCAAACAAAAGCCACATTCGCTTAGGCTGCTAGAGGACATTTCAGGATGTATATTGCTATCTAATATCGATTCCTAATGAACAGATTTTGAGTACATCGACAGTAGCATCATATTCTTTATTTGTTTAAGAAACAACCTTTTTGTTTGTTGGTGGATGTGATGTTGATCGTATTAGTAGCCCATATAGGCTAATAATAGCATATTGATATTTATGCAGCTCCAACTTTGCTATTGTCATCATTAAAGCAACATTATGTAACAATTTAAACTTAAAATAACATCTTCAAAATCATTTTGGTGGTACACTGACTTGTAATACAGAGAATGGCGCCTGGCGTGCCTGGTATTGCACTGTGTATCTTTGGGGTACAGGGCAGGACACCTCTCGCGAGAACTATGTAATGCTTTATGGCACCACCTCACGCAACAACCACTAGACCCATCTGCTAAGTTTGAGAGGATGCTAGTGCAGTATTCTCTGTATGGACATTGTGGCAGAGGCGACAAAGAAACCGAGGAGGACATTGTTGGAGGACGCAAGAAAGACAAAGAAAGAGTAACCATGCAAGAGACCGTCAGTCTCGGAGTGGCTTTTACTCATTGGCGAGAGCTAAAAGTTACAAAAGGATTCGAGTCAGATGCCGAGCTGGCCTTATTTCTGTTGAACTAGTCAGTAATAACTTATTAGCGGTCTTGCTATGTCTTGTGTTGCACTTGCTTGATGTTTTTCCATCATAAACATCCCTGCCAATGTTATTTATGAAAGAATGCAACGTAGGCTCTAAACTTATTGGTGTCATCCCTGTCTCATGGTCACCAACAACATTTGATTCGATTATACATACACCACATTCAAACACTTAGAGAACAATGTATATGGACTGAAAATGCGAGCAGTATTTGGGGAAAACTAAAATTTGTCATTCTTTTTTTTGTAATTCTTTGATTATGTTAGCATTCATCCCCGATGTCACAATAAAAAAAATCTATGCACAGTCATATTTGTGTAAAATCTTGTGATTTTACTCTACCGCGTTGGTCTACAAGATTCTTTGGCTTCTACCGTTGTCTTTACCGGAAAGTAATAGCCTAGCGGTCTGCATAGCATCTCAACAGTGATTCACGTGCCACTGTAATTCTGTAACTGGCTTTCCATCGTAAAGGTTGGAGGGGCCTGAGCTCTCCCTCAGTGACTCTGTGGAGCCATCGGCGTCGCTGGCGTCTGAGCTCGCTGGGAAAAGCTGAAGCGGCTCTGCTCTGGGCTGGTTTCACAGCCTGTTTCTCTGACCGCAGGCGAGGGGAAGCAGGCGCAGGCCTGTAATAGAGCCAGTGGACTAGCCTGCCAAGGGGACAATGACTCTGCTGACGGAGGGGAAAATTGTTTCTCCGTAACCACGGCGAGGCCCAGAGCGTCTAGATGCTCTCTGGCCCTTTCATCTGATTTCACTTGGGCATGCAAGGGTATGTGGGGGGGGGGGGGGGAGAGAGAGAGAGAGAGAGAGAGAGAGAGAGAGAGAGAGAGAGAAAACCACCCACAAAGACAAGGCAGTGGGCTGTCCACTGCAGCATCGTGCTTCAGTTTTGAGATTCACCACTGACAGGCTATCACATGTAGTTCTGAGCAAATGAAATAAAACACCGTTGAGAAATGACCTGAAGGAAAACAATAATGATTGCCACACTTTCTTCTCACAACACATTACTTGCGTCACAAGACTGCTTTAGCCTATTACCTATTTATATCCTTAATACAAAGTGCTCCTCGTGAAAAGAAAATAGTTGGTGGATTTAAATCACAGATTCCTCACAGGATCCAAGACAAAAGAGCCCATGACTGCTGCAGGACAACATTAAGGTCTACAGGCTAGCATGGTCATGGCTTTGTCTGTGCATGGACACTGCAAAAGGCAGCCCTGAAGTGGACCAGTCACTACAACAACTACAATACACTTTAATAGAGTAGGCTAAACCACACACCAAACCTGGTGCAACAATCTTGACCAGCAAATGTTATTTTATTTTATCACTTAGTTAATTTTATTGTATTTAGATATTTTTCAGCTGTACAAAAAGGGAAGGAAACCCGGTCTTTGTATTTCATTTTGATCACTGTCTGTTTTAATAAAAGTGTTTGAGACATGTGATATACGTCATCATTCAGACTGAAAAATACTAAAAGGATTTTTGGTTCATAGCGCCCAGCCTAATATAATTTATAATTATAACAATGTTATAATACATATAATAATGTACAAGTACAGTGATTGGTTGTTTTTTTGTTTTGTTTTTTGGTGGTGGGTGTCTTGAATTGGACTAGCCTAAAATAAAAGACCAATTCTACCAGGGACTTATTTTGCAAGCCCTGCAGTGTGCGATGATGCTGTGGTTTGAACCACATCCACGTGACGAAACTTCAAATAAAGCTGATGGGTAAGAAAGTTCTCAGGTCATTGAATGCCTTAGAGCACTGGGCAGAGAGCACTGGGCAGAGAGCAGAGGGCAGAGAGCACTGGGCAGAGACCACTGGGCAGAGACCACTGGGCAGAGAGCAGAGAGCACTGGGCAGAGAGCAGAGAGCACTGGGCAGAGAGCAGAGGGCAGAGAGCACTGGGCGGTGACTGTGCTGCCTGCCGTTTACTAATCATGAAATGAGACAGACAGCCTACGCACATCCTTGGAGACGATACATTTCTGCTTATGTGATTGTACGACAAAAAACGATGTTCATGTGCTTTAGAGAATATAAGTGGGACAATGAAATCATTGTCATGCTGATAGACGGCATGCTGATTCTTAGTTGGCATTTGCATTTCAGATCTGAAGCAAGAACATCTGGTTAGACGTGAATTTGTTTGGAAGACATGGAAAGACTGAGACGTCATTTGTCCTCTGAAGATCTACACAGTGCAAACAAACACCCAAATATAAACAAACACAACACAGCTCTAAAGCATCCTTGCACTTTCATCCAGGCAGAGGCTGCTAAATCCTTACACCACACCTCAATCTGACGCTAATCTGAAGCGACCCCGAATGCCCTTTTAAACGATTTACATGAGAATAACACCAGTGTGTCTGCACCTCTGTTCATATTGAGGGCAGTGGGTAGTAAAGAGAACACTGTGGTTAAGGCATGGGCCCTTGAAGCCCACCAGTCTGGGGCTAGCCATGTGGGTAGAGGGGAAGAGCAGGGAGGTTTGTGGGCTACCTCGTGGCCTTCCACAAACAAACACCAGACTAGCAAAATAGTCACAGAACTGTCAATAATGGAAAAAAATGAGTTTGTATGTGGGGGAAGCACACCAAGGGACCTTTGTTCCACACACATGCTCACCGATGGAGAAATCTAATCAAGTCCCCAATGGATCCATGAGTGCTGTCTTGCTAATTAGATAAAAGACATTTTAAGGCTGGAGGAGGCCATCAATTTCAGCTAAAATTGCTAATGGAATGGGAAAATGTGCTATCCTACATGAACTGCAAAGCACACATCTCCCAACATTTGTCATTTTGTGGTTGTGGTCATCTTTGTTTAAATGTTTTGGAGACATGAGACCATAAAAATAATTCCCATCACAATGCAATTTGTCAATAGTGGAAGAGCTAGCAGTTTGCTTCTTATTTCACTTTAACACTTTCTATTTTCTTAGTTTCTTCATACAACTCTAGAATATGAACATCACCACCACTGTCCCCATATCACAAGGCCCAAATGCAGCTTTTCATGTTCAACCCTACTTTTCATGTTCAACCCTACCACACACTGATGACGATCACACAGACCTCAAAAGCAGACACAGCATAAAAATATTGTAACATAACAATGACTCAAAGCTCATAGCAGAGTTAGTATCAGTGTCTCACCTCCAGCACAGGTCCTGCCCCAAGGATGGTTCTCTCCACACCACTAGCATAGCCTTTTTGACTCAACGCCGTCAGACAGTGGATGAGGAAATTAGTGCTCTGGGTTTTCCCAGAACCACTCTCTCCAGAGATGACGATGCATTGGTTCATGCGCTTGCGCAACATGGCATAGTAGGTCACGTCGGCAATGGCAAAGATGTGGGGCTCTAGCTTCCCCAGCTGATGGTTCTCATACATCTTAACATACTTGGGGTTGTAGATGGGCAGGAACTTAAAGGGGTTGATTGCAATGAGGATGCTTCCAGCATAGGTGTAGATCTTTTTCTTGTGGAAACGGTTGCGCAAGTTTTCCAAGATGGTGTCCTCGTTCAGGACAGGAAGGTTGCAGAGGTCATCAAAGTCCTTGTGAGGAGGGGGCAGGAAGCCTCGGGCCACCAGGCGCTGGGCCTCCCGCTCCCTAGAGAGGGCCGGGAGGTGCACATAGCGGACAGTGCCATCGCGGTTCCGCTCCTGCAGCAGGAAGTAGAAGCCCTCGCTTTGGAGATGCTGATCCTGAGCCTTGCGGGGCCAGAGCAAAACCCGGTGAACAGGAAGGTCGGTGGCCTCAAGCACCCATTCCTCTCCACCACACTCCTTCACCTCGGCCAAGACGTAGCTCTTCGACGCGTCCAAGCCCAGGTTGGCGGACACGTCCTGTATGACTGTGGATGCTGTGGCATCCTTGGTGACCTTGAGGGTGCAGCAAGAGTCCGTCTCCTCTGGGATCCGAGGGTAGACCTGGAGAACGTAGGATCTTCCATCTTGGCAAGCTGCCTCATTGTCATCCATGACACTCATTCTGGCACTGGGAGGACAGGCTCAGCATGCCTCATGGCCTTCACATACACCATCTAGCACCTACAGGGACACAACAGAGGAACACTGATTAACACACTTCCACCCATTCAAATATTACTGTTTTTTATGAGATGCTCAGTTCATAATGACTTTATGTTGAGCTTCTTCATACTAAGCGTAATAGCTGAAATAGTGATCCATATGTCAGCCAGAATGTCAGACTTAAACTGAGCAAATTATCTAAATGCAATTAGACTGTTATAATCAATAAAATCTGAGAAATTCATTCCAATTTTCCCCCTAAGAATATCTTCCCAAAACACACAAGGAAATCTATTCTTAGATGACCCACTTGTGCAACCTTGCCTGAATATTTATGAACTTCAGATTGATGTTGGTTTTGGAAAACTGCTGAAATGCAATATGCAGTAAAGCAAAAAAAAAAGCAATGAGTGGTCTGGGCTTTAAGTCAAAGCTGGAGGTTAACAGTTAGCAGTTACTGCTGGGGTTTCTGAGATTTCTGGAAAAGCTTAAGTCGGTAAATAAACATGCCTTTAAATTTGTAGTCCTTTCTGCAGAGGGAATGACTGCTAGGGTTATTTCCAAATGTCATCCAAAATATGTCCCGTAAGCTTGGCAGACACATTCTACTGCAACCTTACACTTCCATCCAATCTGATCGTGAGATTGCAAGAGTGAGCCACGCAGGAAACTGTGGTTAAAGTGCCACACACACACACACACACACACACACAAGTCGGCATGTTATACCATACACACTAATATCTGCATCATAGATAATAATGTTTAGAAAGTTAAGCCTTTATAGACAATCTTAAACCTTTAACACAAGGCACAATATTTCAAATTTAAAACAGAGACCTTACTGTTAGGCACTGTTAGACTCAACACAAAAGATATACTGCCATAATATGGCAACAAGTGATAAGCAAATAAATACCTTCTGCTTATCTGCAGAGCATAAAATGGTCACAAAAGACAGAATACCTAGGCCCACGCCTATGCTGACTGAATCATTGGCATGCAAACACAAATTCTCTCCAACAGGTAGACCCTTGCTGATGAGTTAGCCTACTGAAAGGCGGTGATTAGTGTATCATTCTGAAGGAAACGCTACATGGATGAACGCATCCTCAATAATTGATAAGGCAGGCTATATTGAGATAGATTGAGTGACGCAAAAGGGGAACCCTGCACTGTGACCTTCCCATTTCTCTGAACAAAAAGAATAGAAAAAGCAGAAAGAGAGACACAATTATGAGGACCGCTGCACTTCCAAGCAAGCCAAGATCTTCCAAGAACCTCTGGGTTATTACATTCCATCCCGGATAGATGCCACTGTGATATCGCTGGCCAAATGACGTGAAACATTAAGGCCGTTGTTTGGGCTGCAAATTGAAGGATATAAGTGATTTCCTGAGGAAAGTCCAGCTAACGCTCGCTAAAGCTTTGTAACCAATTGGAAGAAATTTGATTAGCGTAAAAAGTACAGAGGATATACATCAGAAATACAAATATACACGTACACTACAATAACCTCAGTATGAAACCAAATGAATGGACTTACAATCCCACTGCGAAGAGCAGCATTCCAAAACAGCTTGGAGTCCCTAACATTATCAGAATGCCATCTTGGTTTCCTATAGGCATGTTGACCTCGTTATCTCTAGTTTGACAGGAGTAAAGCCCTAAAACCCTACTTGGTTCCTTTAACCTTCTGAAGGGTTTTCATGAGTGACTCCATACTCCAAGTAAAAATGGAGGATATTAAGGTGTTGGGAATATTACCCATAACATAATAAATTATTGGTGACGATTTCACCCTTTACCCTGATCTCCTGCTCATCTCCGGTCATTAATTGATATCCTCCAATTTCTACCATAAAAAAAAAAAATCAGTCCTCAGGCAGAAGAATGCATACAGGAAAGTGTTATAGACCCGTCTCCCTCTCACACTTACACATAAACAGAGAGAATCTAAACCATTCTATTATGCCATGGAACTGAAAGGAAAACAGCTTTAGGCCAACCGACAAGTTCTTGCAAATTCCTGACACTACTTTGGGACAACCCCTCGCAAGATCCTGGTGGGATCATCAGGGTTTTTTTTTTTTTTTTAAACGTTTGATCGTTCACACTTTTTGAGAATTACCACAGCAAATTCAGTCACTTTTGGCTGCAACAATTACAACAAACCCTTGATGGAACTGACTAATGGGGACTCACTAAGTACAAATACAAACTAAGCGCTCTTGAAAAAGTAAAAATATTTGAATAGGCCTTATCAATAGGCTGCAAAGCTGCATTTGGCTAGTTTAGTCAGAGACTACCATATGCCAACTTTAGTTAATCAATAGTGAGCAAGAGGCATCAAAGATAAGATGCCATGCAGACGTGTTTGAAATTCATCCTTGTGAAACTGGCCACAAATTCAATCCTATTTTTCTCTGGTCCTCAAACCTAAAAAAAAAACTTAAAAAAAACACACCTCACAAAAGTAAACCGACAAAGACTACGGTGGTAAGGAGTAGGGGGCTATGTCCATTTGGAAATGAGCAATAATGCGGTCTATTTAAAGACCTGTCGCCTTATTGACCACCCTGTACAGTTAATTGCTTTCACGTTAAATAATGCATTAGTCAGACCTGGGTACGCACAACTGCCATGGATAAATAGCGGAGACTCAACGCTGAGGCACCTCTGGATGACACAGGAATGGACAGGAAGTGAATGAGCCATTACCCCCAAAAAAACAAGAACTAATGAAAGGCATTCACACAGGCCACTGTAGACAGCGACTCAGAGGAACCCACAAAGCAGTCATCAGATGGTTCAAGGGCACACGAGAGACATTTCAAATGCCCCTGATTTGCCTTGACAACCACTGATATGCTACATTACAGGTAGCTCAGCTCCTCAGACCCCTCAGACTATATTAGACCAGAGCAGGTACGGGTTTCTCTCTCCTTGCAAACAGAGGAAGCGGAGCCCATTGAGGTGTCGTTCACTGCATGACTGGGAGAGAGAGAGAAGAGTGGTGCTGCCTGGACCCAATCCCAGCTCATTCTCTCCCAGGAACAAAAGGCGCTCCCCAGAGTGCTAAATCAGCCTGGGGTCCTTTATGGAGTGCACATGCAACAGGGGCCTGGCTCTGAATGAGGGGGCCATACTCACATGAATGAGTGAAACAGAAATATATCTTTTGTTGAGGAAACACCTAAATTTAGGACTTTAATGTTTTCTGCAGATGCCGTGGCCAGAAACTTATGAAAGGAGCATCTGCTCCTTTCCTTTTTCTTTGCAAAAATGGCAAGAGAATTGGGGAACTTCCAGTGTTATACTGAGCCCTCGCACACGTCAGCAATGATAGATACAAAAGTTTAGAAACTACTCATACTATAAACCTATGATCTGCCTAAAAGCATGAGTCATATCAGTCAGGTTTGTAACTTATGATAAATTGCTTTCACAGAGGTTTAGACCACACACACACACACACACACACACACACACACACACACACACACACACACACACACACACACACACACACACACACACACACACACACACTGCATAAGTGAATTAGAGCTTACTTAAAACAAAAGATCAACATAAAAAAATAGGAGAATAGAAATCACATGAAAAGGAGACTAGAATGATGTATTCCAGGCCATATACTGTCCATCTGTTGTTGGAAAAAGGGTTCATACTGCATCTAAGGGTTAGATGGTTGTGCTAATTGACAAAAAGGAACATAAACAGAGCTTAACACGACCTGCCACAGAACATGTGATCGTCAAACACTGTCATTTCTGCTCTAGTCAGAGTTCAGCACCAATTTTAGCACAGCTCAATAAAACATTCTTTGTGTAATTTACACAGCAGGTCAGTAATCCAACAGAGCTGGCTGCAAACCCAAAGCCAGCCCCCCGCAGACATACATGTGGCCCCACTCCAGTAATGCTCTCCAGATGCCAACCCCCCCCCCCCCCAACCCACCCCACCCTTCTCAGGGTGTCTGTCGTACAAGTACGCCTGGCCATTACACGTAGGGGCTGACTATCAGGGTTTATCACTAATGGACGCCCTCAAAATCACTACTAGCATACTCGGCTGTAAACAATCAAATCATGGTGAGTCCCATGGATCTTTCCAGGCATGGAGTAAGAGGTGGCTGTTTGGAGACGGGCATCTTTTCTTTTTTCGTTTTCCTTCAACTGGTTCTTATTAAGGCCCCAACCACTTTAAATGGATTTCATGAAAACACAACTCCCAACATGTGGTTTCCATGCTAATCTCATGCAAATACCTCTTTGCTAGAGACAGGCATGGTCAATACAATATACCCTCAGAAGGCCCTGCCGTCGTTGAGGAGGGAAAACAAAATATGGTCTTCATAAGCCTGATGGGCTGAAACCTGAAACTCCAAACTGAGCGCATTCGTAGAAAACTACCAGAGAGGCTTCTGAGAGATGCCAACCAGCATCCTCTACTTTGTGGCTACGACCATAAACCAAAAGATTGAGAGAGCCCTCATCTTACGTCAGCATAAGATGATCAGCACAGACCTGTTCCACATGTGAGTTGAGCAGATGCTGCCACAGAAACAAACAGAGAAAATGAAAAAAAAAATAAACATGGAGGACCCTTCTAGACGTTGCAGCTGTATGCAAAACTCAGGAAGAGGTTGAAGGGAAGCAGGCAGGACAGGAGGAATATTGTGAATGGGCGCTGATGTGGGTCTCTTTTTGAAAACACTTCCCAAACACACAAGGACATTCTGGCAGCAGAGCAGCTGCCATAAAACACTTCCATGCTGAAATCAAGCGCTCCCCTTTCCTACTTCCTTTTTCATAAACAATAACACTTCTCTCACAAGAGGAATTATAAGATCAGGTATAAAAAGTTGGCCACCATTTATCAGCCATTATTGCTGCCATGTGTTTACCTGGCATTTCTTGACAGAGAAACAAGAGACAAGCAAGCCATGATAAGAGGCTTATCTGATCCTTTGTTGAAATCCTCTCATCCTGTTAGGCTTTGCCATGGCTACTCACCATGCAGTATCTCTGGGTAGTGTTTGGGTGCCTGCCGGATTGATGTACTAAGATGTGTGCATAAGCACATTAGGGTTCTTAACACAGCCTTTCAAATCACAGATTTTCTGACTGTGGTTTTGGATTGAGAATTTGTTTGATTTTTCAAACTGTGTCAACCACACATCAAAATATAAATGAAAGGATTGAGTAAAAGAAAGAAGAAAAAAAAACGTGGCCTTAACCATTCATCATCGCAGCTTAAAATCACATCACAATTTGGCATTCATCAGTCCGATGTTTCGGGAGGTTTATAAAAAAAATTGATATCATGGGTGGTCAGCTCTTTTTTTTTTTTTTTTTCTCCCTTCATTTGGTCACTTGGCGACACTGTTATGGCAACATTTACTGTGCCACAGAAACGGACAGTGAGCATGGTCCTGCCCTCTGACTCACTGTGGTTTCACCAGCCAACGTATTCATCAGGAATAGCTCGTTAGCGAGACGCCCTGCCCGAGCGAGTCTTACTGTTGATCCCATATGCCAGCTACTTACCAGTGGCACCACTGCAGCTCACTATGCTGTGACAGCTAACATAACTAGAAACAGAAGTAAATAATGGTGTATCCTCTTGCCTATTTCACTATTCACTACATGCAGTTTATATAGGCTAAAGCTTGAAAACATGGCCATCTCCTAGAGCCTATTTACAGTCAGTGAACTCATACTGCCCTGACAACTGCACTTATCATTAAACAGACACACCACCACACAGCTGCTTAAAGTAGCCCTTTCCAGGTTCATTTTTGGCACATCACATTCAGTGTCCCTAACAGACAACCGTAGAGAATGGACTTCATTCACAGGGAGAGAGCCCAATTTTTGTGGGGCTTGCAAAATCACTAGCCTGACGTCCGGGGACAATCAAGTTGTCCTATCGGGCTACCAAAATGTAACACCCTGCCTGTCCGACAGGCTATCAGAAATAATCCCCCTCCTTTATTCCCCTTTTCTGCCCTTTTCACTTGCTATTTGGAGACAAAACTTTGACCACTAAACGAACAAGTTGTTGATCATCTACGCCAAATATCTTAAAGTGACAATACACCATTAATCAATACATAATCAAACGGCAGAGTTGGCAACATTGCATTTTAACGGAATATTTTAATATAAAAAAATATTTAGTTAAAAACAGATAGACAGTAAGCAAAGAATCTAAGGATGAGCAAAATATGTTATATGCTATTTCAACTGAATGAAGAGGAGCACCTCTGTATAGCCTGTAATGTATAGGTGTGATTGGGGGATGGGCACCCAAGTGGCCAGTAGCGACCATCAAAACAAAAGAGGAAGAGCAAACGTTAGTAAACCGCATAATGATATTCATGATGATTGTAAACGTAGCCTAAATGTTTTGTATTGCTTTCTCAAACATCTACCTTTCTATATAAAAACCCAAATGGTCTTCTTTTATTTTGTCGTCCAATTCATTTCGGGCAAGCGACATCTGAAGAATGCCTGTCCGAAGGGCTACTAAGGATTTCTACATTTTGCGAGCACTGGAATGGGTGAGTCTAGGAGTGGACAAGCTCCACTTGGCCTGGCCACAGAGGATGGCGGGGGTGTTTCACACAGTCCTGCGTAAACATCAAGTCATTCTGTCCACACTCTGCGAGCCAGACAGGGCACTTCCTGTATGAGGTCAGAGCAGCTCAGTCAGGCAGGAGGGAGCGGAGGACTGAACACTAGCACACAGCCTCTCTGACCTCTGGTCCTGAGAGTGCAAGCAGATGCACCCGTTCCTAAAGCTGCTGCTGCTGCTGCTGCTGCTGCTGCTGCTGGTATGGACCCATGTCACCATACAGGTTTCTTCTCTCCTCTCAAACACCTGACTGAACTAAATCAGACAGTATTAGGTCCTTAATTAGATGAATAAGGTGTGCAGTTTGCTTTCTGGTGGACACAAGTACAAGGGTGAGGACTCCCTTCCTAAAATAATGTAGACCAAATACATAATAAGATGAGATGTTACTATACTTTGGCAGCCATGATAACAAGTTGTGCTTTGCAAGCAACCTTTAACAGCCAAATGAAACATGTCTGTCGTCTTTCATGAATGTTGAAACTTTATGTTAAACTTGTTGGGGGTGATGAAAGCCCAATAAAAGACAACTTTTTTAAAGGGTAGTCTTGCATTTTGGAACACACTGTAATTATGGATATTTATAAACTCTAACAGTCTCCGTCTGCCCACAGCGGCGGCACAGAACTGCCAGGACAGCTGAGCGGCGCAGCGCACAGTCCAAAACCACCCGCTGTTTGGTGTTACAACTTAAACAATTTCCATACTCTGGTGCTGAACTCACGTCATCAAGAAACCCGCACTACATAGTCTTTTTTTCTCCCCTCTTCTTTTCTCCCCACAGAACGACACACCCATATGCATTCCTGTAAGACGGCTTCAGAGCTCCTTTTGGATTAGAGAGCAATACCACAAGCCCAGTAGTGCCATCTCCACCTGGCCAACCTGTACTCCAAAGTGCCCATGAAAGAGAATCCTGAGAAATGATCTTGCACAGATACGAACTCAAGTGGAGCATCATTGTAGTAGTGAATCTTGCAGAAAAAATAAAAGCGATACCTGATGCAAGTCAGTGGTCAGTTAAATATTTTCATAAATAATGCATTCAGAAAGTGTGTTACTGTTAAGACACACAACTAGACAAACACCTCCACGGTTTCCATTTTTTAGCTAAGCAGCATTAGGTGAAGGGCTCAGGTGTCAATGCACTGCCCTCATTTTACCGCACACAGCATCTGAAATACAAAGATCCCCATGAAAAAAAAACGACTACCTAACAAGCCTGAGCTGGTCAGTCACAATGATAACAGGGCATAAAAATGTTAGATCTTTACAGCTATTCTTACGTTCTGCCATCAAATAAATACAACTACTACTATGTAATGATACCTTGCAAAGGAGCAAGGGTTGTTTCCCTGGTCTGCAAAATTCTCTTTCCCCGCGGAGGCAACAATATCAAGGGGATTCATTAGACCGTGTCTATGCCCTCTACTACGCTGCAGTCTCGCTCACAATGAACGGCCATGCTTGCGTCCATTGATGCTTTTCGGAAATTTGAATCGTCTTACCTGCCTACCGATTGATGAGATTTTTCTCCTCTTTTCTTGATTTCCTCCATTCTAGCGCTTCAGAACGGTTAAACCAATTAGTTCACTACAACTCAAAAACGACCACTCCTCCTGCGCCTTTCTCCTCCCACGTTTCCAATCTCCTCTATTCGCTACCATAGGAGGATGTGAGCTGAATGCCATATGGTTCCTCTCGGAGGATGAAAAGGGGCTGCGAGTAGGCTGAGGCCCCTCTGTACTGTGTTAATGCGCTTATTGATCGAACTTCCACAATCAGTTCAGATAGGCAGCTTCAAATTCATTCAAATACAGGGAAGGTTCGCTGTTTGTCTCGCAACACCTTGGTATGCTTTCAGAATATCTCAAGTTAATAGGTACTCGATAGTATAACATTCATTTGAAGTGTCTATCCCAAAGAGCAGCGTTTATGGCATCCAATGTGCCTATGCGTGATGTAAAGCAGATTTGTGTTATATTAGGTTATTTCTACTGGAGAATGCTTTGCTCCATTTAGCTAAAACACCAAGCAAAGCCGCAGCGCATACAAAGGCCAACATTTCTTTCTCCCTTTTCCATTCACTTCTTTCAGACTACATGATCCGTTTTTTCCATGGTTGCGATGCTGAGACATTACTCATGTACAAAAAGAAGGGATTTAGGTCAGTTAGGGAAGACATTGTATGAGTGAAGCGAGGTCTCCCTTTAGACAATTCCACTGGATGATGCAAAAAGGTGTGTAAATCTCTCAAAAGCAGACAGTGTTTTATCAACAACAGAATCCTGACAGGTAACTAATGCCTCATAACTCAACAACACAAAGTGAAACGTATAACTGCAGCTGCTGGAGAATCCTTGGCTGTTAGCTAATTTGCAACAAGTTGCAAGCCCTCCCATCACATCACAATAGCTAACATTAGCTAGCCAGACAGCTACCGATTGTAAGGATGACATTATATTCAAACGAATAGACGTTGTCCCTCACAAACCAGTATACAAGTATGGTATTTCGGCAGTCCACTTTAATCCTACATCTGATCATTGACTTAGTAAAGTAAACAAACTCAGTTGTGTCACCTGGAAGGAAAATAGTTAAAAGAACGAATAAGGCGCAATAGAAAATTCAACCAAGCCGTGGTACAACGTTATATAGCTGGCTAACTATCCTAGTGATAGGTTTGATACAAAAGAGGCCAATCAATGTTAGCCCACGGCAAGAAAAAAAAATCAAAGTTAGCGCAATTCGACATTGCATACCGCATCATTCATAACAGCTGAGTTGACTTATATTTGCATCGTCCTGAACAAAAGCTGAGCAACTAACGTTGGACTGTTTAAACAATCATTTAAAAATGTATTGTAAAACTTTATTATTCTTAAGTTTAATAAAGCCGATCTAGCAAACTAGTTAGCTACATAGCTAGATGAGTGAATTCGTTTTGTTGTGAACTCTTCCTTGTTTGTCGTCCGTTGGTTACATTTAGCGTTAAATTAGCTGTACCTGTAATGAAATTAACTGACACCACAGCCAAAAAGTTACCAACGTCACTATCGTTGCTGCTAACTAGTCGTATCAATCAATTAACTATACATAGCTACCAAGAGTATCAGCAATCACCCTACCCCTAAATTAGTCTCCTAGCCAAATGGCTAACATAAGGCAACGTTAGCAAGTACCGATTAATATTATTTACACATCATAGGACAAAAGAACTCACATGAACACCATCGTGAACTTACCTCATCAAGTTACTCTGTAGAAATTGTAGAATCCTATGCGTTCATTCCCGTCTCGTGTTCAATTTCACTGCTCTTACGAGACTGAAAACAAAGCTTTGTCGTTACAGAGCAGTTCGCCTTGTCTGCGATTCGTAAACCAAGTTCCCCAATCAACTAAGGCCAGTTTGTTGTGCGGCTAATCGCTAGCTAGCTTGTTCAATAAGTTACTAATTGTCGTTTGCCACCCGGTGCGGTTTACCGAGAATATACTTTTAAACCTAGCTGCAAACAATAGCTACCTTATAAACGAGACTGAAATCAGTCGTCAGACATAGCGATTACTCTTCTTTAACTAAGTTCACATAAAGCAACACCCGCATCCTATTAGACGGAGGCCAGTCTACTTTGCTGGCTAGTGTACTTCCTCCCTCCAGAGAGCAGCCGTTCTGGTTCGTTGTGAAGAAAAAAAGTTCAGCGAAAAGCCGCAAGTCCAGTTTTAATTCATTGCGCCTTAAGACTCGATAATGTCGTGTCGCTCAGCGCCCCCAACAGTACGGAGAGTCTCGAGCAGTCGAGTGTCTCAACATCCGTGAAATTAAGTTTGTTTAGCAAGTTTAGTCAGCAGGGATTTTGTATTATGGAGGCCTAGTTATCATAGGCTACTTTGCTGCCAGCTCCCTGTTTCGGGGCTGATTTGTAACTGCGTTTATTCATTTAGAATAATTCATCAAAGAACTCACAGGAAGGTCTGCTACATGTTTTAACCCTAGTCATGGGATGGAGAAATATCCATAAACATGTTTAGCCTAGGGATGGAACCAATGACATTGGTGTTAATAGGCTACTTTAGTCCACCCGTTGAACTGTTATGTCTCAATGTCAACTTAGATGAACGCCACATTATTGGTAGGATACATCAAAAACCATCTACAAATATGCACATTAATGTTGTAACGTTTCATACGGATGTGCCGATACCAGCTTATTTATTTTGTAACACATGCTGTGGTGAGACTTAATCAAAGTAGTACAACTACTAAGCTACAAATGTAGCGCAGCTTATTCAGTCATCCAAGAACCGGTCAAAACAGCGAACTTTACAGAACCTGAGTTTACTTATCCCCTGGGGTTCCTCTCCTCTTCCACTGGGTTGCAAACCACCGGAGTGTATAAATCGCGGGCGTCTCGATGATTGGCAGCTTGCCAGCAATCGATGGGCAGCTACCCTTGCTATGGTTTTTATCCCTCTGTCCCGACCTTAAACATAATACAACTATAGTAATAACATTTTGTAATAACATTTGTTGCCATTTCATCAGTATGATTTGTATTGCTATAAATATTGAAGTCTTGTGGAATACAAATTTAGATACTAAACATTCACAGGTTTTTGTATTTTGTCTTGTTCCCATTATTCGTTGTTGTTGAGGTTATCGGTAGAAGTCCCCAGTGAAAGACCACTGTGGCGGTGTGGATAGCAGTACTAGTAGGCTACAAGAGTAGTAGGCCTAGTAGTAGTTTGATTGTTCTCTCCTTTGTACGTCGCTTTGGATAAAAGCGTCTACTAAATGATGAATGAGTAGTTGTTGTTGTCCATCATTTTCTCTCACATTTCAATTGATTGTATTCACCACTAGCTGATATTATTTCTGGTAGCACCAAGTTCAACTATAAAATGTACGATGCATCCATCCAGCATTCCAAAGCTGTGGCAGGTACAATCAAATTGAAAAATATGCACTGTTTAGAATGTGAGGTTGATGCCATCCCACAATGAGTTCCTCTACGATAAAAGAAAGCATTACCACAGTAATTCATGACATTTCACCGTCAGCAGTTAGGCATCCAAACACCATTCCAGCAACAAGGTATAAGCTAAAGTTATAAGCAAACAATTATGTTCTCCATGTTTTTATTTTTAATTTTTATAGTAGGTAGCTTGTTCCCCTGCTTTAATACTATACCTTTTAGAGTATGCCTCTGGTCAATCTGGAAATACTGAACAAAGGCAACTGATCCAACGGTAAAGTGATGCATGCCATTCTAGTTTCAGTGGGTTGGTCTAAAACGCAGGCTTAGTGCATAGCCCTGTGGTTGATGACGGAACTTCTGGTTTCCTCACGTGTGTACATAAGATACCAACAGGTGTCAGTATTGCTTTACCATGTTATTTCAGAGAATGGTTGTTTTTTCCCCACAACCGTCACTATCACTGTATAAAACATGATCTATGAGATTAGGAGGAACACAAGTCGTAATTGCAAAGACACTGCAATGTTTTATCAATCCTCGCGTGATTAATCTAATCCAGCATCTAGTGGTGAAATACAGTCACAAAAGGCACTTACAGGAAGCGCATCATACACTTGAGGAATATTGTGACACAATGTCAAACAAGGCACATGCGGGAAGACCCTGTCTTAAGCAAGTTTATTGGCATCGAAGAATTACCCCAGAAAAAATATAGCTGGGCAGCCCAGGTTTTCTTGGTGATTCCAAAAGATAAGATCAGGTTAGACTTCAAATGCATGGTTTTAGAGGGCGCTGACAAGGCTTTTGGCTCTTTTTTTTTGTGAGAAATGACGCATCAGAACTTTTACATAACATGAAACCCTTTGGCAGCTTTTTTCAGTGAAAGAGATGACTAAGTAGTTTCCCAAGAAGAGCTCAGAGATGCAGGTAGAACAGGTTATCACATTACATAGATATCATACCTTTAAGCTGCTGTATCCCCAGTCAATATATTTGAAATGCATTGCCTCTGTACAAGAATGTGTCGTGTGTATAGCAAAGGCAACCACTGGGCTTTGAAAGTATATACTACATCATGACCATACATGTTCCTCAGTTTTCAGACAGAGCACATGATACATAACAAAATAATATTTGGTATAGAGAATAAAAGTCACTTTTGTGTGGCATTATCCCCGTGAGTGATATTGACTGATGACTATACCATGGTGTCTAAATGATTTCATAAGACCTTGTGTGGTATGGTCTATGGGCATTCTGAGATGGTAATGGTGCTAACCACAAAAGCCTGTACCGTCACCCAGTGGTTTCATGAACATTATGGGGTGTCATCTGGCTGTCACAAAATAGTTTGGCTCACACACAGTCAGAGAGAACGTGTTTGATGAATGTCTTGTTATCTGGTTTACTTAAGACAAAGATCTAAAATCAGTAAGCAACTTTCTTCCATAGAGGCTCATTATGAAGATATTACAATGTTTATGCTTTTGCACAGGCAAAGTAAAGAAGTATGTTCGGAAATTAGTTTGACTGAGCATATAAAGACAGCAAGGTTACACAGTCAAACCCATATCTGTTTATGGTCTTCTGAGATTGAAAATGAGCAGGGCTCTTGATGACCAGACTAACAGTTGAGGTACACACATGCATGACTGGAACTGACACTGGGAATCTTTCAATACATTCTGTTCTTAGCAAAAATTGTGCATTGTGAAACACTGATTCTGTGTGCTCTTTCTGATGCAGATAAACAGAAAGTCAATTTCATGTTAAAATAACATTCATACAAAAACATGCCAAAGAACTGAGAATGTAAAGATGTCAATTATGCAGAATAATTATGTTGCACGCTACAATTTTTTTGTTTATAAATTCCAATACCGTTAAAATACGTCAATTGCTAGATGTAGCGTATCCTGTTTGTTGTGTGCCCTCTATCGAGTGGTTAATTTTTACAGAGAAAGGGCGTTTTAACAGTTATGGGTGTTAAAAACAGGATGTGGCTACATATTCCACCGTCACTGCTGTCAGTCGAGAAAAGGCCTTTCTTTATCTGTATAAGTATGCAAGACATGGTATAGAGGAAATAATGGGTTCTTCAACGACATTTGCCATCCCAAAGTTAAAACAAGTGTATGTGTGGACAATGTTGCAGACAAAAGGGGAAGTCACATCAATGATGCGTGATAAAATCAAGACTCACCCTTCCTATCAAAATATAGGTCACATTACTGTGTCTGCAGTATGCCCAGTGTGCAGATCAAGGCATGTGATCACTTCAAGAAAATGCATCATAGAGATTTAATTGTATAGAATGAGAACCAGGTTGTTCATAAATGGCAATGGTAATCACCATGGGAATCATTTAAAGTACATAGAAGAGAAGAAGTATGAGTCAAACTGACTGACATATCAACTGTACATACTAAATCTCAGATTGATAGATACCATGGGTATGAGGAAAATAGGTTTTTAGTGTGCACTATGGTGTTTAACCTACTGTACACTTGCAGCTGTGTGAAATGATCTGAGAAAGCTGAGGTAGCTCATCAGTGTGTGAACACGAATCTGTAGAAAGGGAGTGGTGCTTCCCGTTTTGCTTCTGAGAAACATTGAGCAAAGCCAATTTCCAATTTGGGGCTTTTGTAAGACTGATGGCAAAATACTGATTTAGTAGCAAAACACCTCTTGCAAAATAGTCAATGAACATAAGCTATATGTGAGATGTAACACAGCATGAAATACACCCGCATCTGTGTTTTTCTCTAGTTATCCATGTGAACATTATTGACATAAATGTAGTGACACATACTTATATATGAATATGCATATACAAAAACATAGCATTTTATACAATATATTCAAACATATTGATTGTCTCTTATTCTATTTCACCAATATTATTCCACAAGGATAATGAGCATTTTAATTATTCTCATAATTTCCCCAAAATGGCACAATTATACACTTTCTATAAAAACATGAGGAAAGAGAGTAGGGTTTGCATCAGGGTCTTTTTTTCCCGTATAGGGTGTGCCAACCTGCATACGTCACGTTTGCTTCCTTCCTCACAGCCTTTAAACTCGCAAAACATCTGCTCAAACTCAGGGGAGGGGATGAGCATCTGCAAGTAGCATCTCTTCAGAGGTGAGTAAAACTGCTCCAGCAAGTCATTGTGATAGTATCAATTCTTCTCACATACAATACACTTTAACTGTAGTATATAATTGTGATACTGTGATTTTTCTAGTTGTTTTTTTTTAAATTGTAGATGCTCTGTTTTTTGTGCGTGTTGTGGTTTGTTTGTTGGTCTTCAGCTGTTAAGGGGATTTGCAGGGGTAAAGTTAATTTGAACTTGCGAGACCAATAGAAAAAAATTGTATTATAGTATCTGGTCAATATTTTTTGTTCTTTTCTGCATTGCATGTATTTGCCAGATTTATTTATTTGTGACTTTTTAGTGCACAGCACTTGACATCTTCACATGCGGCAGTCATTTAAATCCCCTGTGACTTTGCCACCGTAGTCTCTTAACCACAACGAACGAGTAGTGAAACTAGAGAGGTATTTAAATACACATGACTGTTATGGGTGTGAATCACAATTCGAACACAGGCACCCTTTTTCCCTTTCACCTACAAAACCTACAATTTATCATCGAGATGCATCTTTTTCTGAACAAGAAGTAAATTACACGCTAACACACCCCTTCCTTTTTTGTGTCAGGTTATTTTTGCCAGATATTCAGGTCACACTTGTGTCTGGTTGCGGAGGTCAAGTGATAGCCTCTAGGAGTTTCACTGCAACTTCAGCACCAGCATGGAGGCCCTCTACTCCCTCAGCTCACCCACATCCTGCCCCTCAGTGTACGGCTTGGACAACTCCAGCGTTATCTTGGAGCACTACAACCACACGGGGCGTCTGCAGCACCGGCAGCCACGGAAAAGCGGGTTCAGCACGACCACAGCCATCTTCCTGGCCATTAGCATCTTCATCGTCCTGGAGAACCTGGTGGTCCTGCTCGCCGTGCTCTTTCGCATCCGGCTGCGCAGCCGCTGGGTCTACATCTGCATCGCCAACATCAGCCTCAGCGACCTGCTGGCTGGACTCGCGTACGTGGTCAACCTGTGCATGTCGGGCAGCAGGACCTTTGAGCTGAGCCCAGCGCTCTGGCTGTTCCGCGAGGGGCTCCTGTTTGTGGCCCTGGCTGCATCCATCTTCAGCCTGCTGCTGATTGCCATGGAGCGCTACACAACCATGATGAAGCCCATGAACCAGAAATCGGCCAAGAAGACGTGCCGCATCTACACCATGGTGGCACTGTGCTGGGTTCTGGCGTTCGCCATAGGCTTCCTGCCCCTGCTGGGGTGGAATTGCGTGTGCAACCTGAGCAGCTGCTCCACCCTCCTGCCCCTCTACTCCAAGAGTTACATTCTCTTCGCCCTCATCCTCTTCTTCATCATGCTGACGGCCATCGCGTTCCTCTATGGCGCCATCTTCCTGCACGTGAGGAACAGCACGGCACTGAGCGCGACGCGGAGTCGCACTCGCTCCATGCGGCTGCTGAAGACGGTCATCTCCATTGTGGGAGTCTTCAGCGTGTGCTGGGGCCCGCTCTTCTTCCTGCTGCTGGTGGACTTTTTCTGCTCGTCCCGAGACTGCAGCCTCCTGTTCAGCTCCGACTGGGTCATCGCCCTGGCCGTGCTGAACTCCGCCGTGAACCCCCTCATCTACTCATTCGGCAGCATGGAGCTGCGCAAGGCCATTGCCAGCATCCTGTGCTGCTGCTGCCTGTGGGCAGGCCTGTGTGACCCCAAGACCTTCATGTCTAAGGAGACGGCCAGCACCTCAGGGAGCCGACATGACAGCCTGCGAAACAGCTTCAGCAAGGTGAGGAGTATGAGCACGAGCCCAACGCCCAAAACCAGAAAGATGCGCCTCAGCACCACCACCTCTTGCCTGTCTGTGTCAAGTGGTTAGACAGCAGATAACTGTAAACCACAGGATACACCTTTCTCAGCTCTCGGCAGCTCCACCCAAGCACGCTGCAAGTTGAGCACTTCTCCAAAGCTGAAGGGTGCAAGCCTTTGCATTATTCCACCTGACTGTCTGTTATTCATCAAATGAAAGAGATCAACGCACAGAGACAACTGCTAACTGTCAGGGGGCACGGAGATCCGGTGTTTTGATGCGATGTTACACTTTGTTTTGATGCGAACTGTTACACTTGCAACACCTGAAGTGCGTTCAAATTAGCAAACAAATGAACAGATTTTCGCTTGCCCTGAGTTCGCGGCGCACGTTTGCGCTTTGCACACAAACGGTCTGAGGAGGTAGTTCTCGGCGAACATCCATGGACGCTGGACTATTCAGCGGGTTATTATTTGAATCAAACAACTTGAAATGTTTACACAAAAACGTTCAAATTTAAAGGTTTAAATTAAAATTTGTTGGCCGAGAACATTCGCCCCTGTTTGCCACATTTGAACGCACTTCTGATTTATTGCCAGTTATGTCACAGTCACGATAGTGAAATCTGTGATGAACATGCTTTAATCATGCCGTAGTATTTGCTCAGAATGTTCTCATCTTTTAACATACTTTCACGTAAGCATTCAAAATAGCCTATAAGGCTGGTATATCTTTGTATATAACATAAACATAACATAGAAGATATATTGTGGTTTTTTTTTCACATTTGTATAGCTATCACATTAGTATTAAATATGATTTGAATGGAAAACTGTGAACTGCATTTGTACTGCATCTTGCACATCAATATATTTTGTGACATTTTTTCGAATGGCTCTGTATGCCTATTTGTATTGAATATAATAAAGTTATTGTGAATATTAAAATAAAGATGTTTTCAAATTTAGATTAAGACTAACTTCCTCACCTTCCCACTGTAAGTTACACCAAGTCAACTCAAGGTGGAGACATTCAAGCAGCAGACAACTGTGCTGGTGAAGTGAAGAACAAGCACAGTCCTTTACTCAGCAATAGGAAGTGCTCCTTCAGAAAGGCCCAGGTGTGTGCAGACTTTCTGCAACCCTGCACTCAGCTGTCCAGTTAAAGGAAGTGGTTATCTTTAGGGAGATGCCATCTTGCCTCAGATGCTGATTTAAGGTTCAGGTCCCCAAAAGGCTGTGTTTTGCATCAACTCAGCAATGGTATTTCTGTCCCCTGCCCTTGAGATAGTCATGCCAGGGGCAAATAGACAAACACATAGCTGAATGTTTGACTTGGCAGTAATGCTTTTAATTTTAAATGGCAAAGCAATCTATTTGCTGGTATGCTGTTTAATGATACAGGTTAGGATCAAAAGGTGTATATCTTCAACCTCATTAGTGTCCCTGCTCTTGGCAAGATGTAATTAACGGAAGAGATTAAATTATTTCACATCGTAAGGGAGATGGTAATCTCGCCCCACTGTGACTTGGTGACATTACATGCAGACTGTGGTAACACATCATGTGCAGTTACAGTTACAGTTACACAGCTACACTACGTAGGGTTCTGAAGACGACAGTGGTTAGCCTCCTCCTCAGTTTTTCAGGTTCTTCACCCGTCATGTTCTCACCTCAAGCCCATTTCTTTTAAATAGTCACGTGGCCGCTGGGTTGAGCTCTGGGCGAAACAGCTGTCATAAATCACTCATGATGGATCACTCAGCGGGCAGCACCATGGATAATCGATGAGGGGAGACAATGAAAAATCCTTGGTGCAGATGAAAGGGACATCTCATGATCCGAGTGACAGGGTGCACCCGTCTCCAGCCGTGCCGTACCACACCAGGGCTGCTGTTTGGAGCCAGATGAGGTGTGAGGAGAGGCAGCAAAAATTCATTTTTTCCACCCCCTCGCTCCGTGTCTTCGTGTGATTGATGTGCCCTAACATGGAGGCATGATTCATTGCCTTTAATTCATTTGCCCTTTTTTGCTTCCAGATGGAGGTCAGAAAAACTGAGATGGAGGTGTGATTCAAATCTGCTCCCCAAGGTTTTCTCTCTAAGCAAAGTGTTACTATGGAGAGCATGCTGGGTTAATGTAATATTCTCTCTTCAAGGAACGTATTCATAACTCAGAGCATTTGGGAGGATCACACATATGTGCCAACAGTTTACAAAGCCAAACAGAAAACTACATTAAATCACATCACATATTTTCCGCATAAAACATTAACAAGATTCTTCAAATACAGGCTGTCTCAGTGTAGGTTGCTTGTCATACAAACAAGTGGTTGCTAGCACAGACTTCAGTGTGTTTCCCAGCACACACTGCTGCATTTTTTACTGTTAAAGTGGATAAACCTCTCCTCCTGAACTCTGGCAACAGTCCAATTCATGTCAGGGGCAAAAAATAACCGGCAAATTCCACAGTTTGGTTTTGTCAAGGGCTTGGCTGCTGGTTATGTGATATTTTGACGTGTCAAAAGCTGATCCACGAAATATGGTGCCTCTTTTTCAGTCTCCCACACTTATTTCTGTCTCGTATTTTTCTCACCTCCCCTCCCCTCCACTCCCCTCCCTACCACTTTGACGAGCAGTGGGTTAATAGCTGTTGCGTGCAAATGCAGCTGTGCCCTCTTTAATTACTGTGCATAGCCTCCAGGTGTGTAGCAGACAGATAGTGATGTACTGTCTGAGGACAGTCCCCAGCTCAACGGGGCTCTACCTTGCACTTGGTTGACATACTGTACTGCTTCACCAGCCACAGTAAATATGCAATACACAGCATATGCATAACCACCATAAGAACCACAAATGTACTTTTGCTGTGATCACAAACCAAAGAGGTTTAACCACAGGTCTTATACCATGTGTGTCAATTTTATCTGAAAAAGGAAAACCATAAAAATAATGACAAAGTACTTTTGGAATGGTGTGATCTGTAACAGCTGTTTAATTGTGAAAAGGTTTGCACGTACCTTGAAGCGGTCCTTGAAATTGTGTGTTATCTTAACCATCATAATAATAGGTAACAGAATCAACCAACGTTCAGCGTTCAACAGTTATTTGGTACATTGGCTATTCTGATTTTAGAGGAGATTATAGGAGCTGTGTCCTCCTGGGTTAGGGTGTTGGGTGCACATTAGGGGTATTATGTTAGAGCACAGGCCCCTCTGAATAATACCAGACCACAGATTTGCTGTATAGATCTGATTGTGAAATCTGCCAACTGCTGTCCATTGATGTGTATTGTACAACTAGGTACTAGATATCAAATCTAAGGGGTTTTAAAATGCCGTTGTAGCTGGTATGTAATTTGGAATAACTGGAAAGACCACTCAGTACAAGTTTAGTTTAATGGTTTATTTTAGACACAACAACACAACAAAGGTTAGTGACTGACATACCATTTATGAAATCCACGTTATTAGCTCATACCTAAATGTGTGATACACAGAACCATTGACCAAATTCTATTTGATACATTTATTTAATAAAATAACTAGGTCTTTAGTTTAAACACTGACAAATCTGAATCACATAGAACTAAAATCAAACTGAATTGATCTCTACGCTGTGGAGTTTTTTCATGGCGTGACCTGGGACAACCTACAGAGGACAGAGGCCATGGCTGCAGTTGTTTCTCACATGGCTTTGTTGTTTTATTGCACAGATGGTTTTGCTCAGCTTAAACTAATTATAAAGGCTGCCCACAGCCATGGCCAGGACGAGAAAGGCCCTGATTGAAGAGTGATGTGCGGGCAACAGAACAAAATCAAACAACATAAAACAGCCACATCACGCGGGCCGGTCAGCGTCAAGGAGAACAAGAAAGGCAGTCTGACATTGCTATGGAAACTAAATAAGTAGCTGGTCATGAACCCCTCTCTTTTATCTTGTTACCCTCTGAGCAAGGGAAGCATTTACCAGATATCATATTCTCATCATTTTAATAAGGAGTTGACTTGTGGTAAACTAGTACAGATGCATGAATGTTACACAATCAGAAATAAAGTTATTTTATGCACTCCAATGACTGTCTTCAGCTAGAGTAAGTGTACCTATACTAAAATGTATACCTTTTCTTTATGGTGCACTAACCGGATCAATAGCAACCACAGCAGACTACTTGAGTATGCTCAAGCAATAATGGACACCAGGAAGTGAAAAGCAAACATTTGGGCTAATATGGGAAAGAGCTGAATGTAGAAAGTTTGTTGATTGAGCAATGAGTATGACTCAGCTACTTGTAGAGACAAGGGACTGAATGTACTACACATTGTCTCATTGCACTCATGCAACTTACACGACTAACATGATTCAGCCTCTGTGTGCAGAGGGAGGGAGTGGTGAGACTGTGGCTGGAAAGGGTGGGTGGCACAATTATGTGGTCATTATGGGAGGAAGCAGAGGTGAGAAAACGGAAGGGGATAGGAAGAGATAAGGGACGGGTTACAAAATGGCGCTGGCTTATTCTTGTAAGAGGAGCAGTGACGTTGCAGATTTAAGATAAGGCATGCTGTGGCTGTTCTCTACACTGGAAGATGGGAGGGGATGCCTGCGGTTGATGGCAGTGCTGATGAGATGAATGCTCCCTCACTGTTCTGTCATCTTTGGGTAATCGTAAGATGAAAAAGAACAGGCTGTTGCCAGCGATGCCGGCCGGAGGTCCTGCAGAGCAGGATAGTGGAACTGTTGCTAGGAGGTGAAAGGGAGAAACACAGTGGCCAGAATCCAGATGGGGTGGGACGGATACTAGAGCTAACATGAAGAGCTTGAAAGAGGGAAGTAGTTGGCCGCCGAGCCTGGATTCAGTCTTGTATTGACATCATATCCTTCATGAGGGCTGTTAATATAAGTGGCTGCTGGCTTGTGGAGCCAGAGGTATGATGGTGGAGACTGCGGGGTGGGACTGAGACGAGAGAGTTGAGGCTTGTTGGTGATTTAGTTTTGGAGTCAGTGGACTTAGGCCTAGAGGCTGAGGGTTGGGGAGACAGGTCTGGTGCAGGTCAGTGGAGAGGATGAGCAAGAGCCAAAGAGGTGTGAGTGAGACATGGAGCTTGAGACAAGCACACACCACTGGAGATGAAGACAAGAGACTGGACTTCGAGAGCTGAACAAATAAAACTTGAAACATAGATCTGAATGATGCGCATTTAAATTGGATGATGGACTGGAGATGTCAAGCTAAACTGCTAAAAAAAAGTGAGACTGTAAACTAATCGCTGAACTTGGTCTGGACTCATTTGAGCATTTGGCATGGAGTCATTTTAGTCAGGGGAGGAGAGACTGGAGTACGTCAACTCACACTTCACCTTAAGGCATGATGCCTAAAATGAGATTTTTCATTTTCTTCCCCCCTTGGGGGCTGGGCAAGAATTTGGATGTTTTTGTCCATAAAGCTCGTCATGGAGGTGGGTTCCATACCTGTGTTGAGGGCTTGGCCTTCCCTCTCTGAATGACCTAATATGCATGTGAGCTTGAGGAGGTGATGTGGTGATGAGGTAACCTAGGGCTCCCACTTAAACCACCAAAAGTTGCTTCATTGTTCCCCTCTCCTGGTGTAAGGCTTTTGAAATAACCTCTATCTGTAGAGACTAGAGAACCTCTATCTGTAGACACTAGAGAGGTACAGCATAAAAGGGTTAAACAACCCACATCAGAATCATGACTGTGGCACATCCAGCTTTGGGCCGTTCTAATGAACACAATTCACAGGTACAAAACCAGACTTATTGGCCTTGTCCCCCTTTTCAGGGACTCTTGCTGGTTGATCGAGACACCCGGACAAGCGGCGGATGACTATAGGGAGCATAGCGGGGATCTCCGCGCTCATTACAACTCCCTTTGAAAGTCTGCAATTGTCTGGTGAAAAGTAAAGGCTGGCAGATCCACTTACAGCAGAGGAGACAGATGATACCCTGTGATCCAAGGCAACTGAGTATACAGTGAATTGGTAACAATGCAACTGAGAGAGAAAGAACTAAATTCCATGTGCAAGGCAGAAAGTAAGAAAGAAGTTATAGCTTTTACATAATTAAATATTCCTGGAAAAAAATCACTGGATTTGACCACTGATACATTGCAAATTTAAAACTTTTGTTTTAATTCTTTGTTTTACTCACCACCAGCAATGTGGTCATGTGTTCTATTATCTTCATCACAAAACATAATGTCACACTGCAAACATTCTAGCTCTTTGAAAATTCTGGTATCTTGGGTAAAATCAATTACGCAAACATTTTAAACACTTTCAAAGGAATATTCCACAAAGACCTTCAGTTCAAGTCTGAGATGTCTTTCAGATCATGTCTGTTTGTGCTCTTGTAGAGCTAAGAATGTTATAGTGATGTAACCTCAAAAGGCTTGTGAAGTAACACTGCATGTGTTTACAGCTAATTCATCACAGCCCAGAACTTAACTCTGCCTCTCAGAAACCTAATCAAATATTCGTTTAAATATTTACGATCATATCAGGAACCCGTCTATGAGAACTGTCCTTTATGTCTCGGGGTCATAACTGACAAGTGGAATGCTCAGATCAGCCCGGCCAATTACAAGTTGAACTTTTCTGGCCCGTGTCTAACCAACGAGCTGAACTCTGCTGACCTTTCTGCTGCTGCTGCTGCAGTGGTTGCGCGGAATGATGAGTGATGTGACTGGTGTTGGAGCAGTGGGCCGCACTCCTGTTCCTGCTGAACTGAGCCAGTATTCTGTGGACACACTGATACCAGTTCAGTAGGTACAGAAGGTCATAACCCGGTTCACGTGTTCTCCAGTCGGATGAACGATTCTTTTTGAAACATTGAATGGGATGCGTGTCCCAAAATGCAGGGTTGGTAGGTGAGGTCATGACAACAAAATGATTCAGAGAGGCTTTCACAGAGACAGAGACAGTGTGTGCATACAAAGCATATGCATGTTTATTCTGTCTTACCCTGGCTTGGTGCGGCTTGCAGAGCTGCAGGAATGGGCAACTCCATCACAAGCTGGCGGTGCCGTTCATTAGTGGGAGAATGACATGCACACTCCAGAAATGAAAGCGGGGCGTGTCCCTTTCGCCGTATAAATGCACGGCCTTGTTCAGGGCTAAGCACCGACTGAAAGAGACAGGCCCACTGCGTGCTGCAACTGGCTTGACATTTGCAGAGCATTCCTTCGGTCTTTATGGGAAATGTGCGCTGCCCGCCACTGCTGCCTCCAAGCCCACATCACTGACTGGGCTTCCTGCAGCCCTGTGATTAACTCTCCCTTCTTCTTTTACAATGAGGTGAGCTGGGTTTCCAGCAGAGCCTTTTACATCCTATCAACTATTTCACTTCAGGCACTGAACTTAGCCACTGTGAACAGTATGTTTTAGGGATCAATGCTCATCAATTAGCTAAGCTCTGTGCCTTTAGCAAGTGATGTTATAGGATGTATGGAACCCATAGAAATACTGAGGAAAGAATGGTCTACCACCTGTGATGTACGGCTTGGTTGTTTGTTGCTGTATCACGCGATTGTAATTTTGGGTGGGTTGTGTGTGGTGATGTGGATGGTGGTTCATATTTTGTGCTTGGGCATTGCAGACTCATCACAATCTCTGCTGGGTGTTCCATAAACTTCACGCCATGCGGCAGAGCAAATAGCCTGCGCTCATTCAATATTAAATCTTGTCAAAGGGGTGGGAGGAGTTCCCACTGCTGAGAAATCCCAGCCCTATTTCACAGTCAGTCTGCAATCCTATGGATTAAACTTGTTATTTACCCAAGTCTCACATCTGTAAAATTCAATTATCATATAATGCAAATAAGCTTATATGGCAGCTCATGGATCTGTTTGGGCTTGGGTTTATAAAACCGTAGCCTCACAGCCTGGTAATCTTTAAATCTCAGCCAAATACGTGACCTCCTCCATATTCATTCAGAGCAGCACAACCTTTTCGCCCTCGTCATGCCACTTGTCTGAGATCCAAGAGAATTGGAGAAGTGTGGACAGATGTGCCTCAGAGAGAAGACACACCGATGCCAGCAGTGTCCTCTCACACACCTGGAAAGCAATGAAGGAGTGGAAATCCCTGGCAATGTGATTTTTGTTTATGTTTGTCCACCAAATCACGGTGCCAGGAACCCTCCCCACCATCGCCAGACTGGACGCACCAGATGCTCCCCAGCTGCTTCCCAGCTGTGACCTGTGGCTGCTCTCACCCTATGGGGAAAGAGAAGAAAAAAAATCATCTTTATCTACACATCATGAGAATCAGAGAAGGTTAGCCCCTGCAAAGATTTACCACCACTAGAACATTGATGTCAATTTCTGGAAAGGATTTCATCCTCCTCTGCTCGATCGGTAGATAGAAATAAATCAATCATACGCCTCAGACTTCTAACTGTAATAGTTTGACACCACTGTTCAGAATGAGCTCAGCTGTCCAGCCAAACGTCTCCAGGTGAAACTGTTTCTCACATTACTGTGTGATGTGAAAATGTTCATAGAATCGTATTTCAGAACTGTAGTGATGGAAAGTATCATTATGATATGCTTCAAACTATTACATGAGATCCTATAAAGACTGGCATTTCAGAAAGCTGTCAATTCCTACTGTAGAGCTCTAAAATAGCTCTTTGTCCCTGAATGCCATGATGAAGTTAAGAAGAATGATCAACTGCCGTTAGACATACCAGAGCAAGACATGGCGGGAAGAAGAAAATGTTTTCAGATCCAACACTTTTGCACTCCACTGAAAAGTGCTATGTTTATCTTCCTAGGAAAATTCCAAGGCCACCCTGCCGGTAACCACAAAATGCTGCGATTGTTCATGGAAAATAGTGAATGAGCTGCAGCTCGATGAGAGATGAGAAGACGTCTTGCTAGGTAAACGCAGACTAAACCAAATTTAGAGCAGAGCAATGCTCTTAGCAGCTGAAGACCATGTTTCCATGCATTGTTTTTCACACAACAAGCAGCCCTCACTGGCATTCAACAGGAAATTGCTGAAATCCTCCAAGGTATATAACAGGGTACCTTTAAGTGGCACTATGGTGCAGAATTTTTCCAGAAGGGGAAATGTATGTCTCGGTTTGTGTTCATATTTAAGCCCCATCCTACCCAAAAGAACCATGAATACATACTGTGTTTATCAAGCACTGAGACTAACATGTGAGGATCTCACGCTACCACGGGGAGCCACAAGAAAGGAGAGACTCTGGAATGCCAGCAAAAGCATGAGATGAAGACAAACTGCGGGACTGAAATATGTTAAAAATGTTGCCCTGGTCCATGGAAAAATAGATCATGCAATGTGAGCAGGATAGCAGGCCATACCGTGGGGATCTTTTGCATGCAATGTACATACAATGCAGCCTTAATGTCTGGTTGGAGAGCCGAGCAGACATTAACATAAAACAACATCCACACACAGCTTGGGATATCTGGATGACCTTGTGATAGGCCCTATACTTTACAAACATGCGCACATTCACGTTACCTGTGTGGAAAGGCAAATTGAGCAGACTGGTACTTTACTTGTGGTTCAGGAAAAAAAAAAAAAATCACGAGAAGCCAGCAAGGATTCAGCCGACAGAAAATATTCATGCCTCGCTATGAGATTTTTTCCCTCCATAGGCTGAAACCACATTTGCAAATCGTGGGCCAAGCTATTTGTTTACAAAGCAGACTCTCACAGGTCCCTGAGATCTACGAGCCCCTGTGTCAGTTTCACACGCGTCCCCTTTGCCATGCCCCGTTTGCGTCATACCAGCCAACTTTATAGAGTGGCGGCCATTAGCTATCAGAACGTGTTTATCTCGCGATGGTCAACAAATGGTCAACAAATGGAAAGGTCAGCCTCAGTGGGTGCCTTCTGCTGCTATCACATCAGTGCGAGAGCTCCACTCACGGCACCAGCTCGCTTTGAAATTAATACATGGTGACTCACGGTGTGGAGCGCATTCGGAGGTTCAGAGGCGAGCGCTGAGAATCGACTGAAACACTGCTATTTTAAACTAGAGTTTGGAAAAAGGCACTATTTTAAACTACAACACATTTATCTCTTTAATTGTTTTGAGTGGCAGTTTGTGGTTGAAATGTATTTTGGAGGAATTCCATTGCTAACAGAATGCTCTTGGGCAAATGCGCCACTGGAACACCGAATGTTGATTTTAATTGTCTGTTCAGAAAAGTCTGTAAGGAGAAAACTCTGTCTCCACCCTGCCCCATAATTTCACATAACCTAACAAAGGCGACTTTAATGTGTGAAATGTCAGCTCACCATACAGCATTGTTGCACATTAATCACAGACTAATTTCTTAGTCATTTGAGTAATTTGACAGAAAAAAAATCACTGCATGTGATTCATGGCTGAAAAAACACTTGCATACACACTTGAAGTCCAAAATTGTTGACATATACACAATATCAATCATGGTCTACTGACTGGACTACACCCGCCCTAATCAAACATGCAATCTGTCTCACAGATGTCTCCAGCTGCAGCGCCCGAGAGACACGTCCATGTTATCACATGCCAACATCTGAGTCATCTTGCCTGCATCAGGAACTCAAAAAAGTACATCTGATTCACAGATTAGAGTACGTTGGATGGCCATGTCCTTCCCCCAGCCTTCAGTGTGAACAGGTACATCATTGTCTCTGCCTCACTGAATTATGTCAAGTGCATGTTTTTTTTCCATCAAACATATTGCAGGTGGTCAAACCTTTAATTGCACTTGTTTTCAGCTCATGGGCTGCGGCAATGGTGGCAATGTCGCCCGCACATTCGTCTCTGTGGCAATCATTTTGTGGTAATCATGTCATTAAGCGTGAGGGTTGTGTTACAGCCTCACTGGAACCTCCCATGTGGGCTCTGGCAGAGGCTGGCAGGGAGGATCAGGATGTCAGTTCAAACAAGCCTGAAGAAACCATGGCGTGATGCTGCTGCTGCTGCTGCCATGAGGCCATCACAGAAAAGCCTCTCCCTAAAAGAGCGGTAAAACGATACCAGTCATTTGGCTAATGGCTGGGATCATTGGTTTGCAACTTATGAAGCCTTTCGGCTTACGTTAAAGTACTTAAGGCCAAAGATGCGTTTCTGTTTCTGCTGAGGCCTGAGAGGATGTTCAGAATTTCAGAACTCAAAATTGAGAAAAAAAAGGGTAGAAAAGTTACATTTACATACAAGATATGATGACCACCAGTCTTCCTGGTTGAATAGACGTTGCCTTCACTTTTGTTATAGCCTCACTATAAACAAGAATAACATAACCATTTCAATTCTTGACAAACTAAAGATTTCTATCTATGATTAAACACAAAATGTCTTACATTTCCTTTTTTACCTACTATCTACGGCAACTCAAAACGACTCAAAGTCTGTAAGCATTTTTATTAACATTTTAGACCAGCCACCTGGGAGCGAAACTTCATCAGTGACCACAAAGGAAGTAACCACCCTGGGCACAAAACAACAGATTCACTCTTCAAAAGTTGTACTTACTGTTGGCTGTTTGGTTGGTAAACAGACACAGAAGAAAGACAGAAAGAGTGCAGGGAGAGAAAACACACCACTCACCGCGAGGATTTTAAGTGCTGTTACCAGACTGCGCAAAAGTTCAAATGAGGATAGGAACAGTGAAGCAGAGTTCAGTTCACGCCTTCAGATTCCATGAGAAATGCGTAATGTTCCCATCCGCCACTATTCCGTTTGTTGTGTGGGGATGAATGCACCGCTCAGCTCGTCCTTCTCCGTAACCAAGGGGGAAAGAGAGAGAGAGAGAGAGAGAGGGGTCAGGTGTGGTGTGAACACACCCGGTAGGCTGAGTGCTATCCTGGTGTCTATCTCAACCTGATGAATCACTCCAGACAAGGCACAGGCTCCTCCACAGTCCACTCAGGCAGAAAAGGGAAGAGAGAGAGAGAGAGAGAGAGAGACAGACAGACACAGTGAGGGAGAGAGAGAAAGAGAGAGGGGAGGGAGTGTAAGAAGTAAGAGGGAAAGAAAGAGGGAGAGGGAGACTTTTAACTGGCAGTCCCTGGAGATCCACTTTCCATTTGAGACTTGCAATCAGTGCTGCCTTCTCTCTCCCCTCCCTCACCCCACCCTTTTTCACCCCCCTTCTCTGTTTTTTTCCAGGCTCCGTTGAGACTGCTTTATTGTAGCAATTGCATTAGCCTTTAGCCAGAGAGGAATGATTCTTAGTGCCTAATGCATTCTCTCTCTCTTCCTCCCTCTCTTTCTCTCTCTTTCTCTCCCTTTCTCTCTCTCTCTCTCTCTCTCTCTCGCTCTCTCTGTCTGTCTGACTTGTACACGTACACACCTTCTCACACTCCCTCTTTTGGAGTCTCTTTCTGTTTTATCCCTTAAAGGGCCACTGTCTTGTTTTGGCTTTTTCAGCTTCAGGCTTTAGACCATTTCTTGTGCATATATTTGTCCCTGTGTATTGTGTGTAATACATTATCATCGGAGCATAGACCTGATAAGCTTGAAAAAAGCTTTGCTCAAAATACTTGGACATGATAAATGCATCAGGTGGGTATTTGTTTTACACTCATTATGAATAGATTTGAATTATTCATTGATTACAACATTATCAATATCAATGGCTGATTTAAAAAAATGTATGAGCCAAATACTGTCAGAAAACATATAGTATATTTTCACTGTTTCTTAATTTCATTTTTAACTGCATGAAATATTGTCTGGTTTAGTGGGCTGTGCTAGACAGTTGACCTTGACTGACTTGGCTTCTGTAATTCTTGGCACGCTGAGATAAATAAGCTTTTAAACTTATATAAATATCTGTGGATAACTGACAGACTTTGTGTAACCAATGTAAAACACTGTGAAATCATCGAAAGGTCATCCAAATAGCTGTTCACAGCATGCTAAACGCATTTCAGAACAACTAAAAACTGGCAACAATGGCACATAAAGCATGTTACTGCCCATTAAATTCTCAATGAAAAGTTAGCGTAGCAATGCAGCCATCAGTGCCTGATTATACTCCCTCCAGTTTAAATAATGCAAGAGAGCGTTTACAAAAAATGCCATATTCCTGTTCTGGAGAGGGCCATGAAGCTTGACAATTACAAGCACTGTGACATACAGTCTGATTAGCTTCTTGTTATGTGTCCTCAATCATTTTGTTGTTCTTTTCCGGGCTATGGAGGCAGCTTTGAGGAGTGAGCACTGGATGAATAAGTGGGCCTCATTTTTCTGCCTCTGGTTTATTTATTCTAAGATGGGGCATTTAGACTTTCCAGAGCCCAGTGCCAGGCCAGCCGAAAAAGGGGTAGCCTGTCTTTGTCAGAGGGGACTGTGGGCATGAGCCGTTAGAATGCCATGCGAATTACCCGTTGAGAAACACCCACACACAAGGGCACCAGTCTGCAGCTCTGCGAGGAGGTTGCAAGGCATGTGGCAGATGCCTGGCTCCTGTGCCCACCAATGAGCACAGCAAGAATCCAGCTTTTCATCAGAAAACCGTAGAGCCCTCAGGCCCCACAATGAGAGGTTAGCTTACCACTCAGAAGATTTATTAGTAGACACATTTATCCAAAACAAATGCTTTAATTTACACAAATATGTGTAATGAATATGTGTAAAGGAGTGTAATGCAAATGTAATGGTTGTTTTTCAGAACAATATTCATTCTTCCAAACAAATGATTACATTATTAGCTGATGCTTTAGGTATTGTTTTTTTTCTTTTTCTTCAAAAAATCAGCTATCAGTACAGTATCAGTGTTATACATTTTCTATATGTGTAAAGTCCAGAAATATGTTGATTGGCCAAGAAAGATAAACAAAGATTGCTGTCAGTATGCAGGGGTAGAAGTGATATCCTGCAGAAGCCAGTTGGGAAGGACACTAAATTACTTTTCTATTGAAAGTACGTGCACATGTTTTTCTAAATCTATAAGAATTTAACTTTAAGCCATCTATGGAGAAGAGTGTGGGCCAGACTGCTTGCCAAGCATCTCACTTTGCCAAAGCTATTTTCAGTCAGCTTGTTGTGCTGTTGCTGCCACTGTTGTTTTATTAAAACAATCATCTGGATCATTCACTGTGGGGAGACTGTTAGACCACCTTGACTTGTTCCCCGAACTCTCACTGGCTGTAGTGTAGCCCTCACACAAGGGGCAGGGGAGATGGCTAGATTGCTGCCTCAGCTCCACCCGCCCGTCTCTCTGAGAGGGGCAGCACATGTGCAGCTTGCGCGCTTCCGCTGCAGAAAATGGTCTGAAAATCTGCTGGGACCATTTGAACTCCCTGGTTCTGAACCGCAGCTGGGCCTCCACATCTGGTGGCCACCCCTCCTCCAGACATCAAAGGCTGGGTTCGCTCCATGCAGACAGGTGGCACAGTAATCCCTCTGGAAGCCCCTCCCAGCCTCTACACCCCCACCCCCCACCCCTGTGGAAGCCCACTGCATGCCCCCAGGGCTCTCGTGTAATGAAACGTGCCGCGCCCCAAAAGCAGGACATGCTAGCAAACCTCGCCGCCAGCGCCACCGCCTATAAAAGAAAAATTGGGGCTGTGGAGGGCACACTGTAGACCCATATGCCTGCCCAAGCCTGCATGGAAGGGCTGGCCTCACGAAAGCCACCTTATCTTTCCACCCCCACACCTAATCCATCTGTGGAGCCCCAAACATTCATATATGATTAGTGGATTCCACACACACACACACACACACACACACACACACACACACACACACACACACACACACACACACACACACACACACACACACACACACACACACACACACACACACACACACACACACACACACAAACGCAGCGCAAGTGGATTATATCATGCAAGACTAGACAGGTCATGAAAGACACAGTAAGCATTAACTGGATTTCACCCTGAAAAAATCAGAATGACACAATGCATGGTGAGCGGGTCACATTCATTTCACACTATCTGCCACCTCCAGAGTATGAGATTTTCCATTTAAACATATTTTATCTTGCAAGGAAAATTGATTCATTGATCACCTAAGAAATGTTATACTGATACATAAGTCATGTTTTTTTCCCCTCAATCATGTGACTATTTTTCCTCTGGAATACATGTTTGCTCAGTGCCTGCTGGGGCCATTATACAGTAAATTAGTGACAAGGAAACATGGGACACTTTATTCTATCGCATACCAAAGCCTTATTCAGATCCAAATCTTGTTTTCTCATCTAGAGCCATTAGTGTGCTATGTTGGGGCAAAATAAAGGGGGAAAAAAAGGAAACACTCAAATACTTGCATGATTAGATGAGGCACAGGGCATCTTTGGACATTTTGATGAATGAACCCACACGAGGGCCTCTAAACGATACTAGTGAGGTGTGTGAGATTACTCAATGTCACATTAATCACAGGCCCTCTGAGCAACCGGACACAGTATGCTAAATTTAACAAAGTGTCCTCTGTGACTAAGACCTAGGATGTGAACCTCTTACACTTGTATGTCACAACTAATGGTTGCATTTTGGTTGCTTCATTTCCCGTGAACGTCTTGAACAGTTCGGTCTGGTCCAGCATGCACGTATCTACTCTGTGAAAAGGCCAACTGATACATAACCTGAATGGAACATGAATGTGGCTGATCAGGTTAGATTGAAACTGCTGAGAAACAACCCATTCCAGTGAATTTAGGCAGGTACAGTATATCACCTTGTGCTTTGTCCAAAAACTATTTTTATCCTACTGTTTTCTATTTGCACCACTAGATCTTGTTAACACTACCACTGATATGAGTAGCAGTGGATAAGCTGTAGGTCAGTACAGAGACTTTTCTTAGGTCATGTGAAAATAAGTCTCATACCACACAAATCTCTAGGTGAGCGTAAGCTTTAACACACGGAAACAGTCTTTTCTGTAGGACATTACTCTTTGGAAGCGCACTAGAATTTCAATCGTGTCTCCCCTGCATCTGGCCTTAGCTGTTGTTTGGATTCATAACAACCAATGAATCCACGTGGAAAACACACAGGGGGAAAGATAACAGAAGCAATATGGTTCAAGTGGCTGCCAGGTTTCATCACTCCACTTTTACCACAAAAATACTGATAGGCCAGATGGCAGACAGGAGACACACTGAGGCTTTGTCAGCCCTATAATCAATACGAATCGTGTGTGGACAAAGCCGTCTCGTGGACTGCTAATTGACCCATTTCCATGCTGAAGAGGAAATCTAGATGGTCTTTTCAAGCAGATCTGTTTTACCGTATCATGTATCTACTAAAAATACAACAAGCATAAATCAAGGGCACAAAATGGATTCCTAATTTTGTTCCTCTCCTGTTTATCCACATGAGTAATGGTCTACAGAGTGAGCTGGTAACCTGACCAAATAAGGCTAATCCAAATAAACACAGAGCACGTTTTGATGGTAGCCTAATCTAACCCCATGATCTAACCCTATGGTCACCCTCCTGTCTAACCGGCAATCGCACAGCCCACACTTCCTACTCCTGGGGACATCTACTAAATAGGCCCATTCTCTCAAGCTGCTCTGGCCAGAAGGCTACGTGGGAGTTTAATTACCTCGTATTTCCATTGCTGTGTTCATTACGCTAACTGCTTGGCCCACGCTACATACCTCCGACTTGCTGTACTTTGTTATGTGTTTGTTAGTTAGAGTCAGATTCCTGAGTGTCAGGCGCTTGTCTCTACAATGAAGGTCAGTACAGTGTGGTTAAAAACGGTTGAGACATGCGTCTGCTTTGTGATTCGCCAGCCATGCAGATCAAAACATGACAAAAGGAGATTATACAGTGGAACACGAGGGATCAAATGGAAAATGCTGTGACGAGGCTCTTTACATTTTCAATCCCCCCCTCCGGGGACATTTAAGAATTCGTAAGTATGCAATTAAGTTCATGTAAACATCAGCCAAAATGAATGATGACCTTTTCCCTTCCTACTATAAGGATTTGAAAAATGACATTAAAACAAAAATATTTTTATGTCAGCTAAACACAACATCAGGAACCCATTCTGGTACCTTTCTGAGAAACAGTGGGACATACAGAAGATGCTTTAAGGACAGATGCCATCAAGGACAGATAAATAGTGATAAATAAATCAGCAGGCCCTAGAGGACATCAAAACCCCTCACCTCCCGCTGGCACCTTGGGTAGATTGCTATACTGTCTGTCTGGACATCTAATCAGGCTGCTCTTGTAGGCAATACACCTTACTCTGTTTACTGACAGTAAAAGGCAGAGGGAAGAAAAACAAACCAAAAAGGTTGTGGCATTTCAGCTTTGTGTTTATAGGAGTGAACACATGAGTCACTCACGAGATTGAAATGAAAAGCAGAGGCAGTGAGAGACGCACACGCTGTTCAGATCTGCCCATCTGTTCTATTCTGTTTATGCCATAACCTCACAGACACATTATCAGATTTACATGGAGGAAGCTCAATCAAATTTCAACATCACACTGTCACAAATTGCAAAAGTTCATTTTATCTGACCCTATCTAGCTAAATAAGCATTCCTCGAATTAGTGTTTTTGTGAGCACATGAGAGACAATGACAATGCATGCGATCTTCTGAGATGAGATTGTGCACAGTTCTTGGTGAGGCTGAGCTCTGGCTGTGACTGAAGCAGTCTGAAACAGGATACGCAGACATGAGTAAAAAAAAGAGAGACCTTCCTGAATGCATTAATGTAACTTAATGGAATCTGTGGCTCCACCTGACCTTCCCATCCATTATCTCTGTGTCCATACCGAAGCTTACGAGACGCTGACCAAATTACAGCATTGACTTCTCATAAACACTCACTCACACCCATACTAAGACATCCAGATTACCATAGTCAGTTCTGTATGTATTATTTCAAATATTGCTGTTTCCTCAGCTGTTTAGTGGATTTAAACTTGTTTGTGTTCTTAAATAATTGAAAAGGAAATGCAATATTATGCCTTGACAGTTGAGGTTCAAATTGCCTACTGTATGTTACATGGCACATTTGACATAAGACAAAATTATGCTAAAATGATAACATTGCTAGTGATCAAATCTGTGTATGTCAGTAAATCATATAGAGCAATGGATGGGGAAGCTATTTCTTTGGTGTTGAACAATTAAAGAGATTTCTCTAAAATCATGGCAAAATTACAGGATATTTCATTCAAAGCTAAGCATGCATGTTTGAATGTAATTCAGTGCATAACTTTGTAAAACTGATGTTTGTAAATTGTTTAATTTACTCTGTGCCCCAGATGCAGACTAGACAGAATTTTGTAACCAGCGATAACAGGCCCTCTGTTCCATTAAGTGAGACGGCAAAACAACATCTGATGGTCTGCTCATTTGTCTTGCTAATGGAGCCACATGACATCGAGTGAAACTGCATGACTTCATCGCTCCCATATTTAGGCACAGTAACCTAGTTGTGGTATCGTAACATTTCGTAAGCATTATTCTTATGTTCATGGTGGTATTTTAAAATGTCAACAACAATTTTGTACTGTATGTTTGATGTGCACATTTTTATTCTATTATCTTTACGAATTTTTTTTGTTTTTGGAATATGACAAGACTGTTGGCCTTTGGATTGTATGTTGAAGACACAAAAAAAACAATGACTCGGTGTGTTAAATGTACAACAGGTATTTAAATATGACTATATGACCACCACAGGTTAAACAAATATGCTTCAAGGCTCTCCACCATTCTAGATTTGTTTTCAAAACTGTTCAAACGCTGCCCTCTGGTGGCCCAAACCAGAGCAGCCGTTGGGCTAGTGGAACAATCAATAGATTACACTCTAGTTCCCCATGTTCTTCTTTTTGTCTTTTTGTGTATGGGTACTATTCCTTTTTTTATCACCAAAAACAAATAGGTTTATTGCAACAAGGAATTGCGTAGTTGTTCGCTAATTCTCGCATTCATTGCTTGACATGTCGTTGCATGTGCACTAAATAATTATTAAGGGAGGAAGTAACAAAAATGGTGGGGGGGGGGGGATGTATATTAATAAAAAAATAGAGTGAGAGTGAGTCTTTTGATTTGATAAACTTGATTGACATTTTATTTGAACAACCGTGTTGCACTGATAAAAAAACTCAACTGACAAGTTTTTGCCACTGATCGGTTTTCAGATTTCAACTTGAAGGCCTGCCTGCTAGTGTGAGCTTAGATTTAGAAGATAGAAGCAAAGAGATGTTGCAATCTTATGCCTGAGATATGACGTTTAACTAGGTCCAATCCCAATGTCCACACTCATCAAGTCAGACCTTGAGATGTATTCCAGCTAAATCCGCTAAGTGCATGAGGCCTCTCGCACAGACATAAACAAAAGGACCAAGTCCGCACTATAATATTATTTTATTCCATTTGATTATTTATTCCACTGTCCCTGTCATTAACCGGCAAAGAGTTAACCTCAACAATGATTTAATGATTTTAATAAGTCAACACCCATACAAATCTTGCAGCTTTCGTCTGTTTACCAGGCAAAAAGGTCTTATCAATAGTACTAATAGCCTTAACAATGAATTCTCTAAGGTCTGAAACCTGTCCTCAGTGGAATTGTACCACCTGCCTAAATTCAACTTGGCTACCAGCTGATGGGTAGATGGAGCAGTTGTTGTCAGCTTCGTCATATCATCCATGTAAACGGGATGGGAGGTAACCGGGTGCTGTCCTGCAGTCTTTCACCACCAACGCCCATTTAGACGCACTTATAATTACCTCGATTGCTATGGTGAAAGCCAATGGTGAAATGGTACATCCAGCCATGACACCAATCTCCAAATGCTGACAGGATGTGGTGTAGTTACTTGTGTTAAAATAGAACTGAATATCCTCAAAATATACATTGACTTATGCTGAATTCTTCTCAGGGACCTGAAAATAACTGAACGCCTTCCACAACAGACTGTGTGGCACTGATCCATTTTCAAGATAAAAAAAAAATACCACACAGGAATGTCTGCTGGTAACATGACATCCATGAGCCTCTGATTGTCCACAAGTCGCTTTTGAAGATATTCCTCTAGGTCCTCTCTTTCAACTCTCAAACTTCCCATTTTCTCTTGAGTGAATAAAGACGTCACAAACTTAAATGGATCCTTGTAGAATGCAATTCTAGCTTGTTCTTTCTTCTTCCTTCTTCATCTGAGGAGCTCCGCCCTCCTTAACATAGCCAGTCTACTCTTCACCATTACCTGCAGTACACTAACACCTCCTCTCTGTTCATCATCTGCTTGTTTCCATTACTTATTCAGCTGCCTCCTTTCTCAAATCAGCCTTTCTATTTCAAACTGTTGTCTTGACTTGGTTTTGACTTTGCTTTTCCTTCCTAGCTTTCTGAAAAAGTCCATATCCTTCCATGCCATAATTATAGATGATCCTACCCATGCGATTCAATTTATTTTCCATCGTACCCTTCAATCCTTTCAAAATTCCTTTTAATTGATGCAATTCCATTCCTTGACTTGGTTTTTGCCCACTATCTGTTTCCTTCTTAGTCTACTTGGTTTGTCCTTGCCGTTCGCCAGCTACATGATGCCCACCATTCTTTCCAAGTGTGCCGAGTGAATCCTCCTTCCACTGTAGCAGGGGTACAGATATCCTGTGGTCTTTGGTGCTCAATCCACCGCTGGCCTTTTATGTGAAGTTTCCATCCTCCATCCACATAAACAAACTTGAAGAGCTTTCCCCTTATTCCCTGAACTGCCTGTGTCCTTGTTCATCCCCTTTCTCGTAGTCAAAGCCATGCCAAACGTCCAAGGCCATGTAGTCTGCCTGTGGGTCATCTTCCACCCCTGCTCTTGCTGTCTCTAGAGGTATTCTGTTGGTTTGTTCTTCTGTAGCTTACTTGGGTGCATCTTCTAGGCTGTGTTTGCCACAGATGCTGCCGTCACATGGTCTCTCCCTTGTTGTCAACTGCCCTATTCACAGCAGTCACTAGGTACTCTAGACAGGTCATTTGAGTTATACATGATGTTAAATTCCTTGTGCTATTGGTTGGGGGCTTCCCATAGTAGCCAATCTGACTGTCACATGCAAGTACTCTTACCCAACAGCCTAACCTAACCAACTGCCCTCCCATAGATCCTGAGCAGCAGGATACAACAACGCACAACTCCTACATCCAGCCTGCCTGGTGCAATTGAGCACTGTCCTTTAACCAATGTTTATGAGCAAATGTTTGGTGGACTATAGAGGGCATCCAAATATCAACTGTCAAAATATTTGTAATAATCAAGAAACTTATGTGGACAGAAGAAATCTGTCTGTTGTCACAAAGGTTTTTCAAGTAATCACACAATACGTGATCCAGTGATGGCCACAATACCATAGCACCATGAGCTGTGGTTCAACAACCATTTCCTCACTCTCAGCGAACAAAGACGGTTTGTCATAAAGATGATTTTGGATCATTTGGCATAGGTTTTCCCATTATAGCGACACAACCTACAACCTAAAAAGTTGAAGACTGACTGAAATAGCCTATCAAACCATAAAATATGCTTACAGGAAACACACACACAGTATCATTAACAGGGATGTTTGTCCACCAAAACCGAGGGGGATCACTGCTTCAATGGTGAGATTAGCCTACTGTAGAGTAATATTACAAGATTTTACACAAATATAACTGAGCATAGTTGTATTTATTGTGACATTGGCCAACATGACCAAAAGAATAACAAAAAAAGAATAACATATTTTAGTTTTGCTGAATTACTGCTCACATTACTATTTTTCAATTGAATTCCATTTTCATATAAAAAATGTCACCCTCATTCATAATTTGCAAACTGTTGCACTTCTTATTCACAGATTACTTTCTTGGGTTTGCTAATAATACATTGTAACATTTCTGATGAGGATCGAACTGTCAAATAAAACGAGGGGCAGACAACCAATAGGATTATTTTTAGTCACATAGTGCGCGTGAATATCTCGAAGGCCCTGTTTATACAAAAAAGGTAACACTGCATTCATATAGTGTAGTTAGGTTGTATTGTGGTTAGTCGTTCCATTATTACTTTACATATAGTGAAATAAACAATGAAGTGCCATACATAGATGTATATGTCTGTCCTCAGAAGAAATATGGCAAATTGCATCCATGTTCAAAACAGACGACGGGTTTCAAGAGGATGTATTAGGTTTAAAAATTCACGTCATCCATGTTGGTAGGACTCAGACTTCTCCAACTAAACTGATATTTGTGAAATATTCAAACGTGCATAAGTAAATTCGCTATATTATCGTCAAAGTATTTGTACCTTGCACCCAGTTGTTTTAATCACATATAATCAATTCATCTCTGTCCACCCCACTTCATAATTTTTTACCTTGTGGGTCCCACCAGCATGATCCCTTCTGGTTTCAAAAATTCTGTTCTGCAATACACCGCTCTATGAGCTCAACAGCACGCGCCGGTTGTTAGGTGGCAGTTGACATTGCCTGTAGCAAAAGGATAGCAGCGTGCTAGCTAACAAGCCTCTGACAGCGACCAGTGTACCCAACGTCCATCAATTGCCGGAAGAGACACGTTCAGTTGTCACGTTTTTCCTCGTATACTTGGTTAATTTAAACGCAAAGATGTTCGAAGAAGCGAGCGAAGTGTTTGAGAACATGTTCAAATCTTCATTTCCTTTGACATTCATTGTATTTTTGCCGGCTGTGCTTATTTTGGTGTCACCGCTTCCAGCCGAAGCAGCACATGAATTTACAGTGTACCGCATGCAGCAGTACGACCTGCAGGGACAACCCTATGGTATGTTACATTTTTAAAAGTGAATGAGAAATTATACAAATGCAGACTTTGAAGATATGTATCTGATTTCTATTTAAATACCTATATGACCGTTAAGTGGGGTAGTTTGCTGTGAATGTTTGCCACAGTATTTTGATAGCTTGCGTTAGCTTAGCTATGCTAGCAAGCTTGCTAGCTTCGTTCTAATTTCGGTCAAGGTTGCTATCTAGCTAACGTCATTGGCCAGATAAGAAGCTAACTAGCTGTGTTACCACTGGCTAATGTGTCCATTAACTAGATAGATTAACTGTCTACATTTAAATGGTCATCCGGAGGCACTCGGACACCTCCAGGTTGCCATTTCAATTTAGGCTGCATGATTTATTTGGTTGTGGCGTAGTGGCAGCTATGACTGTAACCAAAAGCTGGTAATTCACAGTATGCTGGATGTATGCTACCAGGCGAAGTTGGCTAATAACGGAGTAATGTAGCCGATCTTAGCTGGCGGATATATCCAAGTTCTTGAAATGTTTTTTTCGTAGTATGAATGTAACTCCAGCACAACAGTGACTTTTACATTGATGTGTTATACGTCCTCTGTCAGGCACAAGAAATGCGATTTTAAATACCGAGGCTCGCACGGTGGAAGCAGAGCAGCTGAGTCGCCGCTGCGTGCTACTACGGCTAGCAGATTTCTCCTATGAGCAGTACCAGAAAGCTCTTCGACAGTCTGCCGGAGCTGTCGTCATTATTCTGCCAAAAAATATGTCCACCATGCCGCAGGACATTGTGCAGGTACAATATTGTTTGGAATATCCTGCCAGGTTATACACTTATGCAATATAATTATGTTTTAATAGTATTACAAGTACACTATGAAGTCATGTATAATTCAGCATGTAGCATGCATCATGATTGATGTTTATATATATATGATAAAACATTTTCTAAGTTACCATTGACAAGTCTCTGAACACTACCCTCAGTATGTTCACTGGCCTTTAGCATAAGTTTGCTGAATTATTTGTTTTTGTAGTCATAAAGTCCATGCCATTTGTCTTTTCTTTATTTCACCTGACACAACGTGTATGCCCTCTTAACAGCAATTCATGGAGATGGAGCCAGAACTCCTTGCCACAGAGACCATTGTTCCAGTGTACTTTGCACTGGAAGATGATGAACTGCTGTCCATATACAAGCAGACCCAAATCTCATCATCATCACAAGGATCCTCATCAGCAGCTGAGGGTATGGAACAGAATCCCAATGAAAATTCTAAAGATGCATTGCATTGAATAAGAGCATATAGTGTAGCAGCATTTGTCATTCCAGCTATACCTTATTTGACCACATCCTTACTAGGTGTGTTCTTTATTCTAGTGCTGCTGCACACAGCAACTGCCAATGGTTTTCAGATGGTCACCAGCGGTGCACAGAGCAAAGCAGTGAGCGACTGGGCCATCACCAGCCTGGAGGTGAGCAGACTGATTCTAGAGCTCTCTGTCTCAGGGAAGTGGAGTCTGGGTATGTCAAACAGCTTTCCTCTTGCACCCTGAAGTTTGGCATACACCTGCTGCCACTTGCTGTCATTTTGCTGCTCGCCTTTCCAAAATCTTTCAGCCTCCCCATCCAATTCCTTTCCAACTCTACCTTACTGACCCTCTTCCAAAACAGAAGAATTGTGCCCCTCACTGTTTTCTTGTTCAGTTTGCTTGTAATTGCCAGATGTCTATAATGGCAAAATACAAAAAATTGCAAATTTCATAAAAATTGCACCTGTGTATATACATGTATGTGTAGGTGTAGTGTATATAAATGTATATAAGGATCCACATTTAGAAGTAATTTCACTGTACAAGTTTTAATTACACCATGGGTAGGACCATTTTTTAACTACACATTGCATTTACAATAGTAAAATAATAATACTATAGTCAAGACATTTCTATTGACAAATGTGGGACTAGACTGTTCGTGGGACTAGACTGTTCGTCTCCCTTGGTATTTGTGCGTTCAATTATTTTCCAGTGGCTTTGTGGTCTACATAATGGAGCTTTTATCAAGGGACCACCTGAATTAATATGGAGATACTCACCAATGATATATCTCAAATCAACCAGGGGTTCCCACCTCAATTTTTTATTTATTGCCATGGGGAATACACCAGATTGTGTTCTTTATGTGAATTGATATTCCATTTTTGATTTTGGTGCCAGTTCATCCATTTTCATTCTTACAGGCCAGTTAAGTTGCCAGTTGCTAGATGAAATCATGTATGGCCTTGAAACAGCACAATATTTCCCAAAACTACTTCTGTCAAAATGTGTTTTTGTTGGTTTTTCTATTTTGGAGGGACTTTATCTGACACACATCCCTATGAAATATGCCAAACTGACCAGAACCTTGTAGACCAAGAACATATCTCTCACCATAAGCAAAGTAGGCATACAACCACATGTCTATGTAGCTTTATAAAACCCCTAAACTTGCTGTATAAATCCTGTAAAAGTGGCTGTAACTTAATAGATAATTTGAAATGATATGATACTAATATTTGAAATTTGTCTATCATAGTGATCGATCTTCTACCAGTAAAACTTAAATAAATACAAATTTGAGATAGGGAAATAAACAACAACAAAAACAGTTGAATTGACATGGAATAGCCCTAATAGCATTTAGCATGTCATTCAAAAACAGTTTCCAGGTGGTACAGATAAAGGCAGTAGCAGAGATTGTCTGGGTCTCAGGTGTCATTTTAAACCAGTGAATATTCAAAGCAAATTATTAAAAGAAATGTTCACACTGTGTGGAAATAACCTCAGTCACATGACTCTCTCCACATTCTTGGGCTGCTGTATGAGGTGTGTGTGTGTGTGTGTGTGCATGCATCTGTGATCACCACACGCATATAGAACCAAAGCCCTAGTTTGAAAAAGAAGTTGGATAAATAGGCTTAGTGATGCTGGGCAGGGTGGGGGGACGGGGTTCAGCCCACAAAGAGCCCCTCGGTCTGCAGGCTTTTGTTCCAGCTATGGACCTGTCACCTGATCAGTTTAATGGCCTAATCGCCACTAAATCAAACAGTGAAAGACTACAGCAAGAAAGGAAAGCTGCCGGTTCAACAAAAAAAATAAAAAATAAAAAACTTACAGATTGAAAAGGAATTTTCATACCTTTAAGTGTGTCAAGGCCCTTACTGTGAACACTTCTGCGGGTTGCATTTAGTTTACAATGGCTTATCATTAATCGGAACTGTTTGAAAAGATTAAAGATTACATATCCTGGCTGATTATTCTGTATGAACCGACTTGCCATACTGGTTTGGCAGCTGGTCAGACCAGGAGCTCAGTGCGACTGATTTACCACACATTACTACCACACATGATGATACGGTTTTCACAACTTTATAGCTCTATGTTTCACAGAGCATTGGCAAATTGTAAAACACCTGTCTGAATGGTTTTTTTTATTTTTTTTATTTAATCACACTTATGACAGGGGCTACTTTCATCAGGATGTTTTAAAATATTCAGACTATATAATCATATAAATACCACCTATTTTGATACATTACCCTTGCATTAGACAAAGGTGTCTGATCTGCACATTAATGCATCATTAATTTCCATGTCCCATCAGGGAAGACTGACTGGTGTTGGAGGAGAGGACCTGCCAACCATCGTCCTGGTGGCTCACTATGATTCCTTTGGAGTGGCACCGGTAGGCGTTGTTCCTTCCCTCTTTGACTCACTATTTCATAAGGGTGGGAAATGCAGAGCACAGGGGAGGGTTTTCAATGGTAGATGTTAAGTGGTCTGTCTACTAAAGTGAGTTTTTTCCTCTTATTCTTTATGGGTTCTATCGGTCCTTGTAGCGTGAGATTTTTGGTGTAGCTGAAATGGGACTAGCAAAGTGACCTCAACCATCTTAGTGGATTTCTATGTTTGTATGCCTTGCAGCAAATGCCACATCTGTGTGAAAAGCCCAGACTGATATTCCTGGACTTGGCCCCTGTCCTTTCTTATTGCATGGCCCCGGTCCCACTTCGAAAAGCCCTAATCTGATCTGATGTTCCTCCTAACAGTGGCTGTCCTATGGAGCTGACTCTAATGGGAGTGGGGTGTCTGTTCTGCTGGAGTTGGCCCGCCTCTTCTCCAGACTGTACACGTATAAGAGGACACATGCTGGGTATGTGTCTCTCCCAAAGCAGTCAAGACACAGCTTCATTATCTCAGCACATACTGTCTGCCTGGCAGTGGAGAGAAGCTGATGGACTGATATCACAGTGTCAATGGACTGGTTGGCAAGAGGCCAGTTGCACTTGTCCAGTTGGATACCAGAGACAAAGGCAGTTGTGTCACAGCGTGATGAATAGCTCTTTGAGTGACTGCACTCAGCAGTATCTCTTGTTTAGAGCCATCACTAAGATATTGAACAGATGTTGAAGAAGCTAGCACAGACGTCCTGACTAATGGGATTTTTAGTACCTTGGCGAATGTTTAAAATAAAAAATAATTATGAATTTGAAAAGAAAAGTGCCAAGCCAGTGTGTGATCTTTTGAAAGACTGTCAATAAATGTGTCATTAATTCTCTTATATTATGTTTAGGTACAACTTGCTATTCTTTGTATCTGGAGGCGGAAAGTTCAATTACCAAGGAACCAAGCGTTGGCTGGAAGATAATTTGGACCATACAGGTAAAATGATGCAGAATTCACAGCTACATCTTCTACCCAATTATGTAGTCCCAGAGGTATAATTGTAATTGGTCGCAGTGCTATAACAAGATACTTGCTTCGGTCTAAATGACAGTGTTTTTATTGTCCTCTTTGAGGATGCATGCCACCTGAAGTGCTGCCATTTTAGGCAGTGTTGCTTATCCATGGCATGGTGACCTAATTTCCCTTTGCACACCACCCCAGACTCCAGCCTGCTGCAGGACAATGTAGCGTTCGTGTTGTGCTTGGACACTCTGGGCAGCGGGGACAGCCTTCACCTTCACGTGTCCAAACCTCCAAAAGAGGGCAGCCCACAGTACGCCCTGTTGAAAGAGCTGGAGACCGTAAGTCTGACTTCTGACCACTCATGGATCCCAGTACTATATTAAAGCTAATGGATAAGGATAAGACTACATGGGGCGACTGCAAGTCCTTAATGAATAATTGAGTAATACATTGGGCTCTTCTATATGGGACCTCATACTGCATTGTGATTTATTCCATTGTTTTGCCACAGTATCTCCACCACATGCTCTGTGTGAGGTAATTATTTTCTCAGTCCCAAAGATCCCTTTAGCGGTGAACCCCATAGAGCCTCGCAGCTGGAAGTATGAGTAGACTCTAGATGAATAGACGTTCAATAGATTTGGTCTTTGCGCATGACAAACTATATTAAGCGGAGTTAACTGGGTGTGCATCTTCTGGAGAGCCTTGATTCTTCAATCTGTTCCCTCGCTTACCTCTTGGCATAGACCACTGGTGTTCCTGCTTGCATGTCTTACCTCCTCTGTTACCCCCCCGTCCCTCAGGTGGCCTCTAGCCAGTACACCAATATGTCCTTCTCCATGGTCCACAAGAAGATCAACCTGGCCGACGACACTCTGGCCTGGGAGCACGAGCGCTTCGGGATCCGCCGCCTGCCGGCCTTCACGCTGTCGCACCTGGAGAGCCACCGGCACGCCCTGCGTGGCAGCATCATGGACATGCGGTCAGTGTCCCCCTCTCAGAATGGGGCGGGAGAGGTGACAGCTGGGTGGGTGGACGCCGCTCGCACATATGTTCTGTGTTTGTGTCCGACCACACCCTTCACCACCCCCCCCACCACCCTCATGGTACCTCACGTCTCCACCCGACGTCACCCATTAGGGCTGCACGATCTGGTGAAAAACTCACTTTGCAATTGGCGTGGACAATATTGCGCTTTCACAAACAAATGGTATCGTGAGTCTACTTGCTTGAGCAGCACACCGAATATGTGTCAGTCATGTGACTACACACTGAGACTGATTGGTCATCTCTTTGTTATTGGCATAGATAATGAGCACAGAATAGGTCGTCATGTTCTCACACGCACATTTTGTATTTGATTTGATTAATAGCAACCATTTGCAGTAATGTAATCACACACATTGCGATTGTGGTTAGATTGATCGTGCAGCACCTATCTCCCATTATTCCCTGTTCTCCCATCACCTTTGTTCGTCCTTCCTTTTTTGTCATTGAAAACTGATTCTGTACTGTGAGGGGTAACTTGGCACGTGTATTCGCTTGTTTTTATTTTATTTTAGGCCTCACGTGGACTTAAAAAAGCTCAGTCGCAACACAAAACTGATCGCAGAGGCTCTGGCCAGAGTGGTCTACAACCTGACCGAGAAGGTAATGGGCCTGTGAACATCCGTCTGCTCCTCCCCACCAGACACTGGATCTTTGGTTATTGACCACCAGAAGGACCGCCATGTTTTGACTTCCAGCTGCCTTACGCTCTCTGCAAAGCCTGGATGAAAGGAAGCCAGCCCCATACAGTGGAGGCTCTGCAGGGTTGCTGCTGCACACTGGCTGCACATTACGCTGTTTTATGTGGGGGGGGGGGGGGGGTTCTTTGCATGCGTCATAAGTGATCTATCTACTGTGTGTGAGTTTCTGTAGAGTTACCACAACTGTGAAGTAACAACCAGCACCACAGAGTTATTCCCCAAATGTATACTTAACTTTGAAGTCACTGCATAGAAGTGTTTACTCGTTACATTTAGAGACCTTTGATTATATAAGATTGTATAAGATTCAAATCGTTTGGGTGTGGTGTTACATACAGACGCATTGATGTAAATCTCCTTTTGTCAAATGCTAATCTCTTAGGGTGCACCAGGGGACCTCAAGATCTTCACAGAGCAAATGGTGAGTATTAGCTTCTGGACCTTCATGAGAAATAACCTTAAATGAACCCCCCACACCCGGGGTGGCAGCACATGGTGGCATGGTAGAAATCCCAACCTTCCCCCCCGAGACACACACACACACACGCACTCAATCACCCACTTACACTCTCATATCCAGCATAAACTATCGTCTGCATATGTGTGTGCACCTGTTCCTTTCTGCGTCTGTATTTGTGTGCTATGCATACTCCGGCTGCTGTGAGCTTGTGTGTGCATGGCTGACGGCTGTGCTCTTTCAGCAGGTGCAGGAGGAGCAGCTGTCCTCAGTGGTGGACTGGCTGACAGCTCAGCCCCGAGCCGCCCAGTTGGTTGACAAGGACAGCAGCGTAGTCAACACACTGGAGTACTACCTGGGCCGCTATCTCAAGGATGTAAAGCGGCACTACGTCAAAGCAGACAAGAGGTAACGCGTGTGTCCCCGCTCCTGAGGGTGTGTAGTGTAGGGGGTGTGTAGAGGTTTGTCCCAGCACCTGAGTGTGTGTGTGTGTGTGTGTGTGTGTGTGGTGTAGGGGGGCTGTAAAGTGTATGAGGACCTACAGCCTCATAAGATTTGCCCCACAGTCTAATTGGTAACGTGGTGTTCAAGCACATTTTTGAAGCAGGCTTTCTCCCTGTATGCCTCCTTTATAAGTCCCATCATCTCTGGACACATCTATTGGCTACTGGTTTTAAAAGTGGCTCGTTTCTTATTCCCCACAGAGATCCAGAGTTTGTATTTTATGATCAGCTCAAACAGACGATGAATGCATACAGGTGAGACTCTTTTCCTTTTTCATGATGTTTGATCATCACTGTTCTCTGGCGTGTTCTACTATAGTGTTGGTCACTGTGGTTTGATGCTCAACAGGGTAAAGCCAGCCATCTTTGATCTGCTCTTGGCAGTCTGCATTGCTGCTTACCTTGGAGTCATGTATTTTGCAGTGCAGGTAAGATATCAGTCTGGTCCCTTTTAAAACAGAAGTTGGTGATCAGAAGTGTTTTGTGAGGAGGGAAATCGATGAGAACACTCATATACTCCATATGCTCTTGCTGACGTGAAACCCTTTCTCTGTTTTGGCAGAACTTCGTTTTTCTCTACAACATTCTGCGCCGTGTCACTCAACCCAAGGCTACCAAACAGCATTAAGGCTCAGGATCGACTTTCTCTTTTCCACTGAAACAGGAAACCAGACCCACAGTCCTGTTTGTCTCTGAAATGAGCTCTGCAGCTGGTCCAGTGACTTCCTACCCTTGAGCCGCCATGTTTACTTCAACTCACTAATGCCATCAACCACTCCCCTATAACCCCTGCCCCAACTAAAAGTGTTTTTCTTTTGCGGAACAATTTTACCCTAAATTACTCCCTCCTACATGTCAGGAACAGCTTAGGCGTCTTCCTCCTCTCTACTGCCATGTTTGTCTGTTTCTTCCAACACATTGAATTTTGCTCTCTTCTCCCCAACTCCTTTTACTGGCCAAGTTTCAGAGGGTGGTCTTCTCAGGCAGCTAAGATGAGCTTTCACTGTGTAGGAGAACTTACTGGGACCCTAACTACTGAGATGAAATCTCTTTGATAACCTGCCTTTTTGTCTATGCTGTCTTCAAAATGAGATAATGCGTGTGGTTTCTTTCGTTTTTTTTTTTCGTTTCCTGCATTGTTTGTGCCCCAGATCTTTTAAAACTTGACCTTAAAGTGGAATACTCTTCAGCCATTATAGATATTTAACTAAAACATACATTTTGAGGTCATATCCTATACCGGGATATCTTGCTGTGAAAATGACTTTGAAGTGATGGGAGATGATGCCCTGCATATTTTTTAACATTCAGATGCATCTCAAACCAGACCTCACGAGTGATTCTGAAATGTATGCAATGTTCTAATAAGATGTGTATTTTGTATTTGAAAGCAGTGGCAAGAAACTGATTTCCTGCATGCCCATTGTTTCATAAAAATAAATAAACATTCATGTAGTGAAGTTCTTTACTGGTAAAACATTTCATTACAACGGAAATACTGTACGGTACAGGTTGTAGAGATTATCATTTCTGGAAGCTATCCAGGCTTCACTTTGCACTGTAGTTTGATATCACCACCAAACATTTTTACAACAGGGATGAATGATAGAAAAATAAAGGACATCTGTTGAAATAAAAATGAGAACCAAAGAACTTTTTTTTTTCCTCAGACGTTTTTAATTGAATGGGAAAACAATACAATAACACTGGTTCAATGGAATTATTAAAACTGTTTCATTACAAAAGAGAAAGTACCTGTCATACCCAAGTGGTCAAATTTTAGAAAGTGGTCAGATCATGATGTTACGGGGGAAAAGGGCAGATATGGATCCTCGAGTACAAGTGTCTGGTCCAAGTTTAAAAAAAAAAAAAGTTAAAACACAATATTTAATACTTCATTTGATCCAAGTCATATGAAACTAGTTCATGAAAATCCCCCAGTATCTTCCCTATTTCCTAATGAACAATAAAAATAATAGTAATAAATTACAGTGCAATTTGTAAGAAACACCTGGGGGGCAGCCCCAATCTCCTTGTTTCTTCCCAGGTTTCTGTCATAACACTTCTCAGTGGTTCACAAGTTCATATTTGGCACATTCTCGAAAGATACATACTACACCATCAAATAAAATGCATAGAATCAGACTTTGTAAGCAAAGTCAGGTCCACATTTTTAACCCAAACCTGGATGAATTCGTGCTCCAATGCCAGAAAATTAAATCGGCCAAATCTGCAAAAAAAAAAAAGAGTTCTACAACCCAAAAAGTTTTCAAAATCGACTGATAATTTACTATTAGAATTGATGCAATATTGTCAATTGCCCACTGCAAGACTGTTTAGCTCCCTCGTGGTGTGTTCGTATGACGGTCCATGAGGAGACGGGCAGAGACCAAAGAAAGTGCACACTGTGGACAGTACCATGGTAGACAAAGGGCACCTCATCTGTACAAACAGTTAACCAATGCATACAACAGGAGAAGGACAAGACATCTACACACAGTGTTCTCAGAGAGAGAAAAAAAAAAAACAGCAGCGACTCAGATCATAACAATGTCCAAAATGACAAAAATTGGAAAGCTAGTTTCCCCAGCAGACTAGTGGAGTGGCTAGTCCGGAGAATGGAAGACACGTCCATGGATGTTGGACTCCTTTCTCTACTGGCATCTGTGGCCTGTTCCAGCACAAGCATGCTGTCCATCATGACGAGAGATAAAAAACAGTAGCATGGATTTGATCAAAATGACAGCACTTGGTCTCAGCACGGTGCAAACACACACATTTAAACTCATGAAAACATTCAAAACAGTATGTAGGCAAGTAGATTTTCTTTGTATGTATGACTGTGGTCTCTGCTCTTGAGTGACGTCGCATGTCGATTAGGTACATTTAAATAGTTTTCATTTATCTTTTGTCATAGGACTACTTCATAACATACTTGGAGCCATTCCAATATCATGCATTTCCAGAATACCATATGTGCATATATATTTGTATTTGCCAAAGGATTTACACAAAGTTCAAGGGCTAGTCATGTCAATTGGTTTCTGTTATTCACGGTTTTTCAAAGAAAAAGAAGAACCATCCAAATTTCCTTTGGAATAGATTATGCAACCCATTCAATCAATTCCTGCTATGTCAGATCATACGTAATCAGTGGTCAGCTTGTATGCCTTCATTTCAGTGCAACAACAGATGCTATAAAATCAGAAAATGTGACGCCACATTTTCCCCAGACAGGAATGCAAGCAACATTATCAATCCCTATTTATCCACACAAAAAAAGTGAAAACAAAAAGAATTCCCTTAAAATCGTGTATTTTTTTCACATTCAAGCACACCATTACTACAAAGATGTGGCTCGCGCAAGAACAACAGGTCAGGCTGAGAAAAGTCCATTTGGTCTGGAGTCACCAATGCAATGATATGGATCATCAGTGCATGTCTGCAGGAAATTAAACCAGCTTTTAAACATGCACACTCTCATTGTCCCCTCTCTTTCTCTTTGTCTTCCTCTCCCTCTCTTTCTCTCTCTCTCTCTCTCAGACAGGATACAAATACACCAATGTTTCCCTTTATACAGCCGTCACTCCTGGAATTAAAACGAAAATCAACTATCAAATAAAAAAAATGAAAAATAAAAGCCACCGGCTCTTAAAAGAAGATTAAATATGTTCGGGTCTCGACAAAGCACAATTCACCAGTGTTACTGTGAATGCTATAAGTCCCCGCACTGTTGAGGGATGTTTTACACGTTGAGGTTAAGAAACAGAGGTCTCTTCCGCTGTTTCAGCTTGGTGAAAGAGATGACACTATTTCTATATACACCCACCAAACAAGAGGAACTTCACAGAACTTACACCTTTTTTTTTCTCCAAAAAGTAATGTATAAGACATAAGTCACCTGAAATAACATTCACAGTGCTATAATAAAAAAAACAATAATAGAATAGTGTAACTGAAAACATTTCAATGTCTAAATGTGTTTTTGTTTCCTGCAAAACCATCTAGCAACTTGGAGCACAAGTCAATGTAGATCTAGTTTAATTGTATTTCTAGGTATGTGCCAGGAGGTGGTGCTAGAGAGGCCCTTATAGATGCTTCTCCTTGGTGATCCCATTCTGGATGTGTTTCCTGTGGTGGGAGAGGGGGGACAAAGACCAGGTGATCAGTGATCAGCAGATGCACAATAATACCAAGGGATATCACTTCTCCTCAAGGTTAGCAGATAAGGGGAGGCTCATAGAATGCCTAGTAATCACATCTAAATAAGCTCTTTGATCCTATCTGCCTGTTATACAAGGCGTACGGTATCTCATTGCCCTGAGATTGTGTTACTGACAATGGGAGATTGCCCCCACCCTCCCACCCTCCCACCCCCTCCAACTCATCAGTGTCCCACGTCCGAATGTAGCCCTGCTATAGCTGCTGAGAAGGCACACTGCGTGACTACGTGCTGTGATAGTGGACAGATGTGCAAATAGTACTGCCTGCATCTGTGTGAAGTGAGTGTTTGTGTGTAACTGTCATTTTTATATGTATGTGTGTGTGTGTGTGTGTGTGTGTGTGTGTGTGTGTGTGTGGGGGGGGGGGGTGTTGTCCACACGGTGTGTTTCTGTGGGGGTGTATCACACAATTATCTGGGGCTTCCTTGTGGGAGCGTATCTGCAACTACATGCATGCTAATAGCATACTAACATGCTAACAGCATACTAACATGCATGCATGCATACTAACCCTTCCACGTTGTTCTGATGGCCAGCATCAGGGCTCTGCTTCTTGAGCTTTCCAGCCTTCAGCAGAGAGGGGTCCTCTACTTCATACTCTCGCACGTCATTCACTTCCGTCATCTGGCCCGTCAACACCTTCACCACAAACAGCACGATGAACTGCAGAGAGAGAGAGAGAGAGAGAGAGAGAGAGAGAGAGAGAGAGAGAGAGAGAATAGAGAGATGGGCAAGAAACGAGAACAAGATAAGTCAGTGCAAGACTGGACTGTCTCAGAGAGAGAAAGATATCATATACCAAAGGAGGCATCAATGTAGAGAGACAATGAGAAGATCAGAAGAGAACAACATGGTTGTTGGACAAGGTGGACAATCGCACTACAACCCAAACAAAGGAGAGAAAAAAATTAAAAATAAAAATAAACAAAACAAACCAAAAAAATAATTCACCTCAAAAATAAAACACCTCAGAACCCCAACACACACCAGTGCCTCTAGTCCCACACCACTCGAACCGCCCCTGCACCAGAACATATCCCCGGAAGCCCTCGCCACACCCACACACTCCTCCTCACCCACGTACGTCTCTGAATCCGGAATGTGGGAATCTGCTGCTTACTTTAGGGGCTGCCGACATGCACGCGAGAGAGGAATCACACAACATTCATGAAATGGCTTTGATTAAGGATGATCGGCAAGTATGGAGACACTGCAACATGAACATTCCTGTACAATCTCAAGCTACAATCGAGAGCCAGTGAACCTGACAAAGAGCACAGATTAAAAGCAGACAATTCCAGAGAGGGAGGAAGAAGGCACGACTTAGACAGAGATGGATTATGTCTCAAAGAAGAGATAGAGAGTCAGACAAGAGAACGAGTAGAACCTCAGCCAGCTCTGACCAGGGGAGAGCAGGGAGTTACGGCGTCTTACCAGGAACCAGTAGATGTTCATGAGGAGCAGGGCGAGCAGCAGAGCGTTGAAGAAGAAGTAGAAGGGGATGTTGGGCACCAACTGAAGGCTGGATACGCAGGTGGCGTAGAGAACCTTAAGGGGGAACCAGTACAGACGGAACCAAAACCTGCCACAGAGAACAGAGGGGAACACTGTCACTTGCTTGTGTAAGGTATCATGACCATGGCCAACTCTCTCACACACACACACACACACACACACACACACACACACACACACACACACACACACACACACGTCTAATTTGAAAGGGTAACAAGCTGTGCTTCACGCATGTAACGTAATGACAGTGTACAAATGGTGCAACATTACAGGGAGGAGTCGGGAGGAATGGTTTAGCCCTCATAGGATGCTAGAGTAGCGGGAAGCCTTTCCTGGACAGGAGAACTTGCCATGCGTTGGGAATTTACGTATAATATAGTGGAAAGATAAGTGAAGAAGTCAGTAGGGATTGGTAGCCTGATTTCTTACCGCTTCTGCAGTGGAGAAAATAATCTTGTAGACCAAAAATAATGAAATGCCTCACAGTTTAATGCCAAACAGTCCCTGCTACACTCCAACAGAAGAATGAGAGAAAAGTGTTCTTTAAATGGCTTATGGGTTAACCAGAGGTCCATGAAACACGGGTAATATTCCATATCCCAATATGGTGAATAAACCAATCTAAGATTTAAATAACATAAGGAAACTATCAGATGAGTTGTTTTGGCATCTACCTTGATTAAGTCCCTTTTTGAGCTTTCAGAGAGAGGAGGTGTGTGAAGGTGAAAAGTGGATGACGGGGAAGAAAATGTATCGTCTACCTCGGATGATCTTTCTGTAATAATTAGTTTGCACTCTAAATTAGCAAAAACATTGTATACAGAATATATAGGCTAATAACATAGATTTGACTACGAGACGACTAACAGGAAATGTATAGTGACCATCTGACCTGGCTTTATATGTGTCTGGCCTTCTATAGTCATGTAGACATTAAATAATTTTTACTATAGGCTTACTATATATATATATTTCTATTTTACATAAAAACGGCTTTGTGTGGTCGGTTCGAGCAACATTACTGAACATGGACAGACCCGCTATGAAATGTCAACGTACATGTTAGTTTCAGTTGCCTGTGTTGCCAAAAAAACAAGTATATTTTACGGATTTATACAATTTGTCGAAAGAAATATTGTGCTCCTTCTCACGTTAGGCCTATCTTAATTGCCAATCCACTAAGAGACATTAGGCTATTTTAGAACAGTAAATGGGAGAAGGATGCGTTGATCAGAGGTCAGTTGAACTATGCTGTGAAATACAAAACAAAACTCGCATCTACATTTTTTTATGTGCATTACTGAAGGCCTGCTTCATGATACTGGATTATTTTATTCAGCATTCGCAACATAGAGCTAATTGTGGCCAACTGCATAGTTCACGTGGCCATTTGGAGACCTATTTTGTTGAGTTAAATGATCGGTCAAGATCGGTTTAGTAACTCAGTGGTCAATGTTATGCTGTCAAACTGGGTGACAGTGGTCAACTGGGTGACAATGTGGTCAATGTTATGCTGTCAAACTGGGTGACTTCCTCGAAACAACTGACGTGAAAACCTACCGTTTTGATCAAACAGACCCAAATGTGGTGAAGGCGCTTAGCTCTGTGCACTTTATGAAATTACCAAATGAATGCGCTCTAGTAATCAAAATAGCGTGCCCTTCTTTGTTGCGCACAAGAATCGGCGGTGCACATCTATTAGACAGAGTTACCAAGCTGCTGTTTAGTCTGTGAATAAATAAGCCATCTACTGGCACAGAGGTACACAACAGGTCAGCAACGCTGTGTGTGTGTGTGTGTGTGTGTGTGTGTGTGACTGCCAGCTAAGCCTCACCAGGTTATGCTGAAGCTTACAGAGCCCATGTTGGAGAGGATGTCGTTGATCAGGTGGTAGCTCCCACCGCGGGTCTTGAAATAGACGTTGAGTTTGGTGAACTCCAGCTGAATGTCGTTGATGTCATGTAGGAAGAGCACCAGAACCCCAATGTTGTGATATCTGAGGTGGGAAAACAACGTGTTATGTTCCAGTGTATCCAAGGGATAGCCTACATCACATATGAATTTCCCTACGGGGATTAATAAAAGTTTCTCTTTTCTTCTCTTATTTTATATGGGCCATACTGGACATGCCGTTTCGGTGACTGCCTGATGGACACTCACCAGGTGCGGACTGGCTGTTGGGAAGTTCAGGAATTTCCCCCAGTTTTTTGTTTGTTTTGTTTTCCCTTTCCCAAACCCCTTAGACATTATATTGCCTTAACAAATATTCAATAGGCTGTCTCAGCTGCAGCGACACGGCTGGTGCAACCTGCAATAACAGTGAGGGCTTTTGCCAGTATCCAGCCCAGTTTCGTTACTGAAACATGGTAAGAAAAAGGAAACCCGCAGCGGTCAGTGCAGAAAAGGAGCCGTCATGGAAGGTGCCGTGAACTAGCTAAATGAACTAACCAAAGAACAGAATGTTTTTCTTAAGCTTTAAAACTGGGGTTTCAATGCTAGAGTCCTACTGCAGCTCAGTGCACAAGTGAAGAAAATGAACACTCAAATTTGGGTGCTCCAACTTGGAAAAACACATGTCATCAGCTTTGTCTGACTGTAAATTGGTAAGATAAACTATTCATTTGTGACAAACTATCCCTTTTATGAAATAAAGGGAATAGACTGGTAATGTCTGTCAGCATATTTTGAGAATGAAGGATTGAGGAAGAGGGAACATTAACCAGCACAGATCCAATTAGAGGTGACCTATTGAATTTTACTGTGTGACTTGGTTGGTGGTTTGAATACTTAATTCAAATAATTTACTGTTGCATTAAAAGAAATAAAACAAATGGAAAGTATGTTGCACAATACCCCACATGTGTTTGCCTAACGTTGGACTATTCATTCTGAATTTAGTGACGGCAGCAGAACGTTTGATGCTTATGTCAGACAGTCCAAATTATGTCTGTTTTATGCATTTTAACAAACAACCTGAGCCACAAACATGGGGAGGAAAACATTTGAAAATGAGGTTCATCGATTAACATATTATTCTTACACAAACGATACAAATCAATGAATGATACGTCAATCGATAAACATGTGTTAGTTTCGAATTCTGTCTATCCATTTAGAGCCACTTGACATCAAATTCCCGGGCTGCTTTTTGTTGCCAGTCCGCCCTTGACGTTCACCGTTTCTGCCCACATGTCTCACCTGAAGGCATAGGAGAATGTAATGAGAGCCAGAGTGATCACATGATGGACCACCATGACAGGGGAGTCTTTCCTCCAGGCGTCCATGTAGACGGTGGCGTATATGGAGTGCCCGTAGAAGCTGCCCTGGATCAGATAGGCGATGGCGATGTCTGTGGGCACTGACATGCCACTCTTCCAGTCTGTCATAAATCATTACATTCACATGAATCATCAGCATATGCACGCCTGTGCACGCACACACACAGACACACACACACACACACACAGGCAGGCAGCAACACTACATTACCTACCTTTACATCTCCATTACACACACACACACACAGTTCCTAACAAAGACACACCCTAACAGACACATTCATCCACGTCCATTAGCTTGTGTCAAAAGCACTAACCAGCCTAGCTCCTCAGGACAGGAATTTGTGAGCGCCTGATGCACCATTGGCATCTCGGTCGGAGCCGTCATTAGAGCCTAACAGGCAGTTTTCACGGGATATGGAGACTCAGCTTGATAGGATGGGATGCAGTATTTATGGAGCTTCCCCTGGGGACACATTAACCTGGAGGTTTGAGGAACTTTCCATGCTGAGCTGAGCTGAGAGGCTACCTCTGTTGCTACTGCTGTTGATGCTACAGCCTTTAATGCGTATTGATCCCATCCCCCGTCATTAAACATTGAGAACACGATAACAACAGTGTCAGCCTGTTGCCACTGGGCAGCTTTGGACTAGGAAGCGTTCTCTGAGTCTTGTAACGACCCATCAGCATTTGCTGTAAAGCTTCCTGGTCGTGTTGTGGGGATCATTCAGGGAGAGTGCTCATCGACACACTAGAGTATTTCACAAAACCAGAGCTAAGAGTAAACATCTGTCTGAAAACAGCAGCAGTAAGAAATTGATTGATAGAAAACCTAAAATTTAGGTCAATACATTTTTATTGGTGTTAGTGAAGAAATTAGTGCATAGCTACACGTCAGCAATCCACAAATTGCAGCATCTCAGGCCAAACCAGGTAAGGTTCACATGAGGCCAATTGTTTGCCCGGTAGACATAGGTCTTGGGGTTTTAGTTCTAACATAGTTCTTAGACATCCCTGCAAAGTTGTGTGCTGCCTGTGGTGTACTGTCAGTTGACTGAAATATGGTACAACACCATAAACATTTTTGCTCTCTGGAACTGGCTGTATCTGTGATCCAGGAAGATCCCAGTAGATGAGCAACAAACTATATGTCTTGACTTAATGACATCTTTAAAAAAAAAAAGTTTCAGACTTCAACTGAAACAAAAAAAACTTATTATGAACACCAAATACATACATGGAACGTAAGTACACCAAATCAAATTAGGTTAATGTGTCTTTGGACTATGTATAAATCTGCTAATGTGCGTTTCAGCAGGTAAACATTGTCGCCTGTCAAACGAACTTCTTTGTTCTCTTGTCTTGTCCCACAACAATGGTCTGCTAAATGCTGGGTCATGAGATAACTTGTTACAAATTATAACTGATATCAATTCATGCTATATTCATGGCGAACACTAAGCCCCTTCTCATACAAAGGTGAGCTCACAGACCAATAGATAAGATCAGTATATAAAGTTTTACAACTCTATGGCCTTTCTGTTAAGATAACACAGTCACTGAGTTTGCTATGCCTTTTTTGTGTGTTTGAAGAGTTTGTGAGTTGCTTTTAATGGTTTGAATAAAAAAAATACTGATTTAATATTAGCCTTTCCTGTATATTTATTTAACTCAATGCAGTGCCATTTTTATCAAAACTACTGGTGTGTCTGAAACCGAAAAAATTGCTGGAAAATAGCAGGAAAACCTGTGAGATGCGACTGGGATTTTTAAACTCGATACAAAGCTGAAACTCTAAACTGTGACACGTGTAGGATTAATAAGTGGTCATTTGTCAAAGCCCTCTTCAAACCACAAGTAAAAGCAGTGCTTGAACATCATCCGACACCAGACAATTTAGAATGTAATAGGAGACCTTTTGAAAACAGCCTCCATCGGAGAGGCCTGCGGTGCCTCTGGCTTACCGTAGAAAACTGAGGGTGGGTTGTAAAAGAAGGTGTAGTTGGTGAAGAAGAGAAGGTAGGTGCTGTAGGACCACGACATGGTGTAGAAGACCAGCTTCCACGTACTCTCCGGCATCTTGGCAGTGTCTTTGGGCTGGAGACAACAACTATGTGCAAACGGCTGCAGGGACACAAAAGAGACAAAGGACGTACATCAAACATGGGAGACACACTCCGCCAGGGACATGCTCATATCAAACAGGGTTCATTCAGGGTCATTTGCTCAGGCCATCTGTGACTGCACAAGTGTTTATATTCTGAAGAGTTTGTTTTAAAAAACCACATGAGGGGAAACAGTAGGGAGCATGCATGAGGGGCGGTTTGCTGGAGGAGTCGCTCCACCACAGTTCTGCTCATGTGCTACGCCAGCATAAAAGGAGGAAGTTGAAAGGCTGAGACGTGCTTCCTCTGTCAGAGAATCCTGGAGTAACCTGTGCTTTCACAGAAGCAGGCGGGTTAGGCGTTAGGTGAGGGGGGGGTGGGGTTGTGTGAGCTGATTAGCAAAAACACAGTGCACACACTCAGATAAGCCTGAGAGGGTTGGGGGGTTGGGGGGGGGGGGGAGTGAGTAACAGGCGTACGAGCTGGACAGACTGAGAGCACACAGGCTTCATGTTCATGGAGGGCACGGGACGAAACTGAGAAACATATCCCCGAATCTTATCTCTCCACATGACAGAGTATCTGCCGCTGCCTTGCTGCCGAGCGACGGTCACCTAAGGCAGCTCGTCGTAACCCGAGATAAAAACGCGAAAGGGCGATTTACCCCAGTGAGCGTCATAATCATTTATCTTTTATCGGTAACGGCAAGGAGCCAGGTCATCTGCAACTATTCACTTTCATTCCAGGGCAGCTTCATCTAAACCCCCCCCACACACACGCACACGTACACACATACACACACACACACACACACACATCCTGGACCCCCCCCCCCCACACACACACACACACACACACACACCCTGGACCCCCCCCTCCCCACACACACAGACAGACATCCTGGACCCCCAACCCCCCCCCCCCCCTTCACCCCACGGACCCTGGACAGCATCAGACTAAAACCTGTCTGAAGGGAGAGGAGGGAAAGAGAGAGAGAGGAAAAGAGCGTGCACATGTCACATGACCATATCTTGGGGCACCGAGCCACGTTGCTAGTCGGCCTCTGATTGGCGCAGGAGACCAGGCCATGCGTTCGTGGGAGTGAGTCATGTGCGGCAGCGGCAACAACGGCAGAGGCAGCGGCGGCAGCAGCAGGATATCCACCTTCCTGCCCCACGCTCCTCCCCAGCACATTTATTTATAGGGGCCAGCTGTCAGCAGTACGTCCACCACTCTACCCTCCCCCGCCCCAGCCCTCCATTGCCCCCCACCGCCTCGCCTGGGCATGTCTGCTCACAGGCTGGCTACATGCCACAATGTTGGGACTCATCACCCATGCCACACCAGGGAGAAGGCACAGGTGCTGTCGCCAGTCCGAAACCCAACCGAGCCGAGGGGCACCCTTCTGAGTTTTGCTCAGTCATGGTCTCTTGCCAGGGGGAGATTCTCTGCATCTCTTGCATTACATTTGCGGTTCTGTATATGCATATGGTGTGATGCACAAATTAAACAGCCCAACAGCCTACAATGGCAATATAAGAAATGGCCTGACGTGCTTTGATGAGGCGCAAAGATGTTTGGTTGTAGAGAAAGATGATTTGGGATCTAGTGCTTAAACTCAGGAGTATCTCATTCTAATCACAGACTGCCTCAAATTCACTTTAAGGACAGGGTTTTTGCGAGACCCTATGGGACCTGTGAAATCTAATTGTCACAGACAGAATCTGAACTCCCTTTGAACTGATTCTGTTCCCTTTTTCTGTCAAGGAGAAGACCCCTGTATCCATAGCAACCGCTTAAGGATGGCAGGTTTCTGTTGCCAAAATCTCTAAGGCCTCAATCCAACCAGCTGTTGCCCCCAAGTAACTCACTCAGTTGTGTCTTCCTTTCCGTTTTTTCTTTCACTTTCAGCTATGAAATTGCGCAAAGGGGCTTCATCTGCTGTGTTGTCAGGGGATCCCTTTAGTAGAGCTTGCCATTCCCTGGAGACATCTGCCGACACAGGACAAAGCAGCCAACCCGAAAAACAGACCCCCTACTCCTTCCCAGCATGCACCACTGACTCACTGCAGGGATGAGTGGGTGGGGGGAGAAAGATTCTATGGTAAATAACTGCTGCAACTGAATGGAACTCGAACCTTCCAGAGCAAAAACACTGGATTGAATCGGGGTTATTGGGCAAGAATTTGCCCCACATTGAGCTTGTTTGCATCATTCCATGAGATATCGAAGTGCAAAGCTCATTTGACCCGTGCCTGGGAGACATCAATACGGCCACTCACATTAGAGAGATGCACTCCAACATTTTCTGAGGACAATCTGAAATAGTAACTGTCAAACCTAATGAACTTTTTGAGACATCCCTCTCCTTCAGATGACACAGCTGAGCACAGTGCTGCTAGCAAACATCACCATCACCCTTGGGGTTTCTTAGGATAAAAATGTAAGACCACAACCTCCTCCTAAATTCCTAACTGTAAAAAGACAGAGTGAGGAACTGTTGAGGGGTGGCAGAGGAACTCATTCCTTGAGGCATGAGGAGAGGCCTGTACTCCTGCCCATGACTCGGCATAATATATATATATATATATAAAATATAGAGTATTAAGACATCCACACACACATATCCACATACACACACACATATCCACATACACACACACATATCCACATACACATACACATATTCACATCCACACACACACACATATCCACATCCACACACATACATACATATCCACATACACACCTGAGACCAGCTCGACTGTCCAGCGGCCTTAATCTCAGCATTATGCCGGTCATCCCCTTAATTGACTCGCAGAATGAGATCAAATGAACATGGAAACACTTCGTCACGGGATTATGCACACTTATCTTCTCCAGAAACATGAGCCAAAACCGTCAAGGCACTCGGAGTCAGTGCTCGCTCTCTTTAAAAGGTGCCCATCTCTCTTTTCACCCATCTGTGGTGAACCAACAAATTGCCTGAGAGGCGCTCTTACTTATTGGTTTTTATATTTATGTATTTATTTATTTTTAAACAATGTAACATTAATCCAGACTCTCTCTCTCTTTAATGAGACTCTCTCTTTCATTCTGTTTAATGAGACAACACATGATATAAATAATTAATGTTGTTTTTTTTTTTTCACTAAATGATGAGGTTATGCATTCATCAAACTTGTCCACGTTTAATGATGTTTATGTGGGCAGTCGTATTATCTGACACGGTACGTCACCACGTATTGTCTGCTGTGGATTTCCTCTATTATGCACCAAACACAGATAGAACACTGATTGAATCTGTGATTAACTTCGCTGCTAACAAGAGAGATAAAACAGTTACTCAGCCAAAGTTTAAAAATTAACTTTTGCAGCTGGTCAAACTAACGGGAGTTCTTTAAATCATCTTCACTCTACTGGTACAAAACGGCCAGCAGGCAGGCAGGCCAAACTATGGTTTTATGACCCAAGTCTGTTCCTTGACTAACCATATGGCCATCATATATAATGCAACAGGCTGGCATCCTCAGCAGAGAAGAAGTGAAAAGAGAGGCTGCCACAGTAATCCAATTTCTTCCATTCAAACAACTCTTCTGGAGGGGGCTACCATACGGTATTCTAAATGAATACGGCACATCACCACTACCACAGCATAGGGGCGATTCATATGAAGTCTTGCACTCAATCCAAATGGGTGGGGTTGTTTTGAAGCGTAGCCTATACATCACCATGTCAACAGGAACTATATTGACGACCACCTAAAGAATAGGCCTACAGCCTCTCGGTATCTGTGGAGGGTCGCTCCCCATAATAACTGCCAGATGGTCTCGCAAAACGCACTCTAGCAAAGTAATCCGTCAACCTTTCCCCGGCTTGCCTTACAGATTCAGAGAGGGAGGAGACCGCTAAAGCAGGACGACAATTATAGAAAAATGTCTCTCCTTTTCCTGTTTTCCAATCTGTGGGGACAGTGTCCATCGATGGCCCCGTGCAACAGGAGACCAAAAGTCAGTGATTACAGGCAAGGGCAGGTCAGCTGTGGGCCAGCAGGCAATCGTATGGATTCAAAGCACTCCACTGCTTCAGGACTCCACGGCTCAACACTGAGGCTGTTAGCGTTCAGTGGACATTGTGTAAACAGAAAGTACACTTCCTCTTTCTGACTTGGCATGCATTCGTCGAGGCAACAGTCACTGAAGTGCCAGCCTCATGCGTGCAAGGGACAATTTTGTACAAATTGGATCTCCAACTGGGAGCGTGTCTCTCCTCCTACTCATCAAGCTCAAGAGCTAAATTCATCAAGGTGGTGAAGCACTACACCTTTAATTATAATGTAAAAGGCGTACAGTAATGCTTATCGTCCGTTGCTAGCAGTCACTAGTACATGTTGGGGTGAATGCAAAGGAATAAGACTGTATCCTTGAATAAGAATTCTAGCTTGTAGCACTTCTTCAGTCAGGTGGCCTCTTGAATTTGATGGCTGTCCCAAAAAAGTGTTTAGCAACATATATTTGTAGATAAACATCACCACCCCTGTAAGCAGTCTCCTGCAGCTTCTCAACGGGTGGCCAGTGAGGAATTTACAAGAGGAAAATAAAGTGCAGCTGAATGATCTTACTAGGAAAGGGCATTGCTTCCTGCCCCGTGAGTGCATCTGGAGAGCCCATGTATCAGTGAGATATTGACTGTATTAATGATGATGCAGTGTGCTGAGCTAGCACAGAACGGTGTGTGTGTGTGTGTGTGTGTGTGTGTGTGTGGGGGGGGGGGGGGGGGGGGGGTGGGTGGGTGTGTGTGTGTGTGTGTGTGCATCATGCATAGGCTATTTCCATGTCCCACATGCTGCAATGCCTATGCAGGAAGTGAAACCATTATATCTGTCTCTCATTCACACACATGGCGCTTTCAGACAGAGACACGTTTCTCTTCACACCATCACACTGTGAAGCCAAAAGGAGACTGCTGGTTCTGTGAGCACACGATCGCCTTATACGCCTGAAGTGTTACTTGACTCTGAATTTCACACTTATGTTAGTCCCATATCCAATTGAATATCTGAAGAGTTGGGCTCTTCTTGATGGGGGTGCAGTAGGCTACCATTTTCCCCCTTTTACAGTCCTTACTGATAGGTGAGCTTCCTTCTTTTCTGCCTAAAAGGTCTGATGTTTCTTTGTTTAAAAAATACATGAAGATACAAGTATGTATGACTGAGGTAGAACTCTTGGTTGAAAATACCTATCTGTTTGACATTAATTCTGCACGATTCTTTAGAGTAGATTGTTCTAGATACGTTCTAATGTAATTTGGGAAGAGAGTTATGGAGCCTCAAGTTAAAGGCACTTGTTCTTAGCTGTTTAAATTGAATCCAGTCTATGTAACTCCATCTCACCCGAAGCCCCAGCTCAAATGCTCCTTAATAAACATCATGCCATGGATGCCAAGACCGAAGCTTCCTTTAAGTTTAAAATATTTATAGGGTCAGAAACCTACTCTTATAGTAATATAAAGGAAACCAAAGACGTGTAGTAGGGTGGAAAAGTATTAGTAGAGAAAGCTGTAGACTGTAAAAAAAAAAAAAACATGGCTTTTTACTATGTTGAGGTCGCCATTCAATTACAACAGTAAGAGGCAGGACCACATTACCTCTAAAACAGATAAGGGCCTGTGAGTTTCCTCATCTGCTTCAACCATTGTGCCTGAATATTGTCAAATATTTTGTGTGGTATGCTAATATCGCGTAAATGAAGCAAATAATGCAGAGCTTTCAGGATCTTCCACAACTAATGATGACTGTTGTAGCAGTTCAATGAATGATGTTGACAGCGTCACACAATATGCAAACTTCTCTACAAGTGTTTACCTTGAATAAGCATTCGGTCAGCCCCCGTCGCATCTGCGTCCACATAACAGCGCAGATAAAGAACAGTCCCATCTCGGTCCAGGTAATGTAGGCATTGTCCAGCAGAGTCCTTCTGGAGAGCGACAGCCCGCAGTCGCTACAGTCCTTCAAGGCACTGGCCATGACGGTATATGCTTTAGTGAGGAGTTCCACATAACCAGGCATGGGCTCCTCAGCCACGCCGACGTTCATACCATCATCTCCGTTATCTTCGTCCATTGTGCTGAATAACTACTAAAATAATTGCTCGGAAAAAATCAGGTGACGGAGAATAACACCTCACTGACTGTATTCAGTGTGCGCAAAGCCCTGCCAGCAACTTGGCTAACCTTATAACGTGAAAAAAACTTTAAGCTGCTTAACCACTCAAGTAGCCTAATACTCTATTTCTATATAAAGACATGAATATAGCATATGCCCATCTCGAAAAACGATATATCTCAGCTAACGTTAGTATACTTATGTCGTTGTCCCCCAAACCTTTAACTGGCATATTATGGGACCGCAGATGTATCGGTTGATAGTGGCGGCTAGCTAGCCAGATAATGGTGATATAAAATTCAGAATGTGGCGCGGTCAGCTAGCTATGGGAGCTGGCTAACTGGCCAGCTACGAGGACCACGTCCCCTCTACTGTCATACTAGAGTAAATGGTACTTGATAAAGGTGCAACAATTAAATGCATATTAAATGAAGGATCTGGTTTTCAAATGAGCCCGTTATTAGCTAGCTAACGTTAGCTGGTAGCTAACAATTAAACGAGCTGTCTGAAGCCGCTAACGTTAAAGTAGCTGTCAGCTTCTTTGATATCTTTCTCTGAAGACCAATAAATTCGCCACATTGATGGTTAGTATCAAGGTAGTGAACACACAAATGTGAGAGTTAGCTATCGACCAATATCTTCAATAACGTTTTAACACCGCTATAACGTTACCGTTAGCGTTGATGATGATGGATTCGGATATCACATGCAGCCTTTGAAAGAGGCAAACGTCAAATCGACTATCCGCTCCTTTCTATTATTCGCCTTATATAAGATACCTTCCTTGTTTCATTTGGTAAAATATATGTCCCTGCCAAAATAATCTACAAACCTGGAACATCTTTAACACTAAACAGAAACGTCGATTCGATATATATCCTGTAATCCTCAGTGATGAGCGCCTTGAGGAGTGCTCTGTCTGATCAACGTGTCCAGGGTGAGAGACTGGCTGCTGCGCCTTGACAAACCTGAAAGAAAAAACGCCTTGTCTCTCAGCTGCTGTTGGATGAGCACAAGAGTGCTCAGTATTGTGACCAATTTCCCATAAACTGTTTCAATCGTAAAGGACACGTCTTTTTCGGATCCGAGAGGCACACTACCGTTAAGAGCGGAGTCTTTGAGGGAAAAAAAGCAGAGGTGACGTGACGTAATTAAGGCCCGCTATCTTCAACTGCAAGGAAAAACGAACCGTTAAAGACACAGAGCCTCTTTTGCTAGTGTGGATGGTACAGTGGGTGCTTTCCTAAAAGGTTAACATGTTATATAGTTACATCAAAGTCATACAGGCATACATTGTTGATTTTGTTGACGCACTGAATAGGCCTATGTCTGAAAAGGAAATACCTTCAATATAAATCATCATTTTACGACAGGCAAGTTGGACAAGAGGGTGCTAGGCAAATATTAGACATTGTAACATTAAGAACACAATTTTAAACAATCTTTCCTGCTTAAATCTACCGTGCACAATCACTGCAGTTTGAAAGCCTGGGTAAACAATTTACATAGCATAGTATTGCTTTTAAAAGGCTACAGGCAACTTAAGATGGACAGGTACCTTTATATTCTGATAGATAATATGGAAGACGTAGTCTGAAATGGTACAATTTCACCGGAAATTCTTATTAGAGATGAGCCTACAAAATTGGATATTTCAATTAGCTGTTGAAGGTTTGAAAAGCATCAGTATTTGTACCCATTGTACGATTTTAAACTTTTATGCTTATGTAGTCGCCGAAAACTAGGCAGTCTGTCACAGAACCCGTTTCTTATCCGTTACATTTTGAACGTTTGATTTAGGTTCTCAAACTTTTTCTGTCATTCCCCACTTTGAACAAGGGGACCTTTTCAAGCCCAACCTGTCCCTCATCGCTCCAATAAAATGGTAGGCCAAGCTTAAAACTGTCAAATTTAATGAAATAACGATAAGTTCTAAATCCTAATCAATAACAAATAACATCAGTTCGAAGATAGAGAAAATCAATAGGCTAACAAATAACATCAGTTCAGAAATAGAGAAAATAAAAATGCAATGGTGTCAATCATTGCCTCAAATGGGCTGAGTTCCAAAAATAAACAAAAAGGGCCTACTATGCAATTGTGTTATCAATGGTAGGCCAAGCTTAAAATCTCCCTTGTACGTCGCTTTGGATAAAAGCGTCTGCTAATTGACTAAATGTAATGTAAAATTGTCAATTTTAGGTTGATTTTTTGGTGGATCAGCTGTCTTTTTCGCCACTGGTACTGAATCGCCAACCTTTGTATTTCGTGTCACACATTTATCCATAACGTCTATATTAGCCTATAGCCCACTACACTTTCTTGCTCTGGGAAAGTTTTTGTTTCATTGTCCCGCTGCAATTAATATGCCGACGTCATTCACCATGTTCGCACTATGGTTTCAGGTCACATTTTCATCCCGGTCCCCCATATAATGTTAATACAGTGTTGTATAATGGTGCGGCTCCTATAATGTATAATGTAGGCTATAATGGAGCAACACGTAGGCTAGGCCTACAGGGTGGGTGGTAGAGAGAGAACGGTGATGCACATGGATAGATCAGATGTAGCGACCGGAGCAAAGTCATTTTGCTGTAACATTGAACTCCGTGCAACCAGTGTGGAGGATACATCCAAGTTGCCATTCATTTGCTCATCAACCGCAGACCGAAGGGACAGGGAGACAACCCCTGAGTTTAGAATATAGAACACTTCTGCCCTGGAGCAGTAAACAAAAGTCTCCCCTGTAATCTCCGACTACGACTAGCAGGCTAATTAATACAATATTAATAGGCAAATGAATACAATATTTCTTTGTTTGAGTGTTGTTGTTTAGTGCGATGGGGGTGTATGGTCGTTATTGTCTATAAAGGAAGGCATTGCAACCGGAAAATCTCCCGTTCATCGCGTCCATTCTCGCCCCACCTGTCACGTCTCTGCGCCCCATACTTTGAGAAACGCTGATTTAGGCTATTCTCTTCGAGCTCACTGTCTGTGACGTCAGCTACAAGTTGATCTAATCACTTTCAGTGTAAATTTGATCGATGCACATTAGCTACACCCATAGCTCTACTGGAATACAATGGAATTAATGAATGGAGGGAATGTTACATGACAGAATCATGCTAGAAAGTAGATGCTCTGAGAAAAACGTGAGATTTAACACGAACTAACACGATCTACTTAACACAATTTAAATAATATTTAATTAGCATTTCAATTTAAATCTTACAATTGTTTTTGTTGTTTAAGTTAGGCCTGCAATTTGCATACCTATGCTAACACCAGATACCTCTTCAATACTTCCTTAGCCCCCTTTTCCTGCTGTGTCAGTTTGACATCCTGGAGAGCCAATCCTTCTGCCTGGCTTGAAGGTTTCTATTATACTAACTTTAACACCTTTTGCATGTTTAAGACTTTTTGACTGTTGGAGTATGTCATTTCACCAAGGTAAGCGAATGAGTAATTGAGGCTTAGAGGCTTTCGGATACCTTGGATATGAGGCTTCTACTATGGTGCTAACATTTGTTGCCATGATTTACACATGGTGCCATGATATGCCTCTTCTGGAAAGCCACCATGTATTCAGATCACCCTCAATGCATCTTAGCAACATATTTTGTCATTTGGTGAAATCCCTGGTATGCTCCCATGCGGTGTGTTTTTGAGCACATTTCAAACAAAACAGACTTCCTACAGAACTACCGAAAGAAATATGATTAAACATGGTGCCCTTTCATTGCTATATGTCTGCTGGGAAAGCCTGAAATGGTGATTCATGGTTCAGGCTAGTCAGGTCAGGTTTCTGGCAGAAGTTTCTCTGATTCTGTCATAGGCTTACTCCCACTCAGATTTACAGACACCATCACATTTTACACATGCACACAGATGATTTACGCAACTATAGATCCTGATGAAACATTACGATACAACACCGATATTTAGGTTTGCAGCCAGTTAGGGGAGAGAGGAGAGTAGGCTATTTTGTATGGGAGTGAATTGAACCCTGACATATATTGGCCCAGTTAGAGGCATAATTTGAAAACCATAAAAAGCACCAGAAAGTAATTTCAGTTGCAGTTTGTTGTCCTGACCTAAGCTCCTACTGTGAAAGTAGGGCATCTTCACCATTATCCTCTCAATGTTGGTTGTGATTTTCATTTGTTTGTTTTGGTATGTTTTTGCAAGGATTCTTTATATTTTACATTTGTATTTTACATATGTCTTTGGATTTGATGTAAATAAATCACCAACCATGGAGTCTCAAGAAAAATACAGTCACAAAGAAGCTGCAGTTTGTGTGTAAGTATTTCAGTTCTGCCTCAACATTTTTTTGTTGTTTGAGCAGAAAACATTAATATGCAATCCCAAAGGTGAAAGATGACATGCACTCAGGGCATGGGTGTCTCAAGAAAAAGACAATCAAAGCCTACTTTGACCTTCACACAGAGAATGACAGGAAAGTACAATGATTCTATTGATTATTTACTTACTATCATCTCAATCTGGCAGCTCTGCACAATGTACTATCAGTGAACTTTGTGTCCTGTTGTCTAGGGTCACTACTTTGGTTTTCTGGAGTGAGTTTGAAAAGGTTTAGGATATTTTGCAAGTCTTTAGCCTGTAGCTTAATCACTTGGCTTAGGCAAAGAAAAAATAAAGGCCAAAGACATACGCATATAGTGAGCCCTACATTATAAAATTCTAATGAGACCTGCTCTGCAAACAATTACTTACAGAGTGCAAAGTCCCAGTGTAGGGGGTTTCTTAAAGAGCTACGTCAGCAACATTGTTGTGATCATTGTCTGAACATATCTTCCCTGGAATACAAACAGTGTTTTAGGTAGGTCGCATATGAGCCTTAACAGAAATGTTCAAAAGTGTTATGGTTTAGATTTATATGTAATTCTTTGATGAGCAACATTACAGACACTGAGCACACTACCACCTTGAAAATGTCTGGAAAAATCCTGTTGGTATTATTTAACCAAGGGTCACTGCTTCAAGACACACTGGACACAATCTTGAACACCCAACTTCACTGGAGAACAGCAATGTCATTTCATATACAATGGCGCCATCTGTAGGGTGTAGGTCTATAAGCCAAAGATATATAGGACACATGGTGCACACAGGAGCCTTCATAAGGGCACGATGAAGGACAGGATGTTTGCAGATGATATGCTATTTGTTGGTACATAGAGTGTCTGATTTCTGCAGTCTAAAGTCTGTTATAGATCAGTAAAACACTCGTGGGTCACCAGAGTGGTGATGGCACATTTTTCATTAGTCTATCAAATACAAATGTAGGCTATACAGAACATATGTAATAAAAATGTTGTCAGAGATGATGGTCATTTACAGTAACCCGACACAGTCTCACTGTGTACTTGGAGGGCGAAATGGTAAGTGACTGCCATTCTACAGTGATAGAAAATGAATGAAGTGATGTGCTCTTAGTTTCAGCTCTTTAGCATTTTTTTGAAAGATTCATCACACTGTTTGACTGAGGCCTATGTTTTCGTTATATCTTCACCCTGAACTCCGTATCAGCCAAACCTTAATTAGGCTTTTAATTAAGCAAAAGCTTCAAAATGCACAGATCCTATTTCACAGCCGAGCCCCTATTGCCTATCCCAAGACTCCATCTAGTGGGTAAAATAGGGACTACATCATTTTGTGTCCTCCATGGTGAAAAATGACAGTCAGGCTATACTAGAGATTTTTCTTTAGATCAGTTAACCACTAATCAGATAGTGCTGTATTTATCATTCAGCCGGACAAAATGCACATTTAAGTGTCAAACGAGATAATGCAATGAGGCAACGTTGAGTGGATAAAATAATAATTTGACCTCCAATTTACTGTCCACGAGCAAAGAAAATTATCATAATGAATGTGAATAGCGTACATCTTCCGCTTTCATATACGAGGAAAAGTTACTTTTGACCACATTCTTAGCTATCCTAAATGTCTGTGAATTGGTTATAGGAATTATATTTGATATTTTTACACGTTTAATTGTGGTTATTTGCCTTTCCTTTAGATTTCCACATTTCTAGTCAGGCTACTCGTCTATAAAGCCTGATTTGTACCCTTTCTCTAACAGAAAAGAATGATGTCTGAAATAGGAAATCTCATGACATTCTTCCTAACTCAATCTTTAAAAAGGATAGCCTGACACCCTTTTCATGTTACACTGTCTGGAGTAGTCAGTTATAAACGGGGCCTATTGTGCCTACTTAGGCTAGAAAAACACATTCTTCTTTGCCAGACTTCCTGCAAAGTTCATCATGGAACGGAAAATAACACCACTGCTGTCCAGAAAACATCCGGCTTCAGTGCACCTATTCTATGGCACGTCTGGATTTATAATCAGCTTGCGCTGTGTGTGTGTGTGTGTGTGTGTGTGTGTGTTTGTGTGCGTGTGATTAGGCGCGCGAGCGCCCGTTGGGCGGCAATGAAAGAACAGCAGGCCAAGCCATGCAAAAAAGTGAGCCTACTAAATTAACGCCTGAATGCTGTCTCCTCTGTTAAGTTGGGTAATATATATGCTTTTTTGTTTATAGAAATGTGGCATAAGTTCCTCTTCATTGTTCTGCTAATGCGACTTCCTTTGGGAAATTCTCAGCCTTGGATTTCGAAGCTAAATGAGGATAATTACTGGAAACCGAATGGGGGCAGGGAAATTGAGACTCTAACGGACCATTTGCTATTTATGATTGGTCCCGTGAACTCCTACTCCGTGCAATGATTGGTCAAATATACTATCAATCTCCATGTTCTGAAGACCCTCAACTTTGAAACTTTTTGCGAGGAGGAGTCAGATTACTCACTCCTGTAACCGATCTGGAAACATAGGGAAGAAAATACCGTTTCAATTATTTACAGCAGTGCAGATAGAAACACCGAAGGGGTTAGGAGACCTAAGATAGTTTCCTCCAGCGGAGTCAGAATATACAAGGTCTTTGTGAAGTTGTTTTATCTTCTGCTGTCACCATGAAGATTCGGCGTTTATCTTGATCTTTGTATTGGAATAGTTGGAGGCAGCCAAGCAACATTGTAGCCTAGATCACGGTTTTCCCCCGCCCGTATCCGGTTCAAAGTTAAGATATCCCAGGAAGGTAAGGAAACTGTTCAATAACGGCAATGTTTAACCTAATTCTGCTCCATGCTAAAACCAGTTTTGAATGAGTACAGGATGTAATTGTGTGTGTTTGTCTGCAGGCTACAGCCCCATTCCTCTTCTGTTTATTTTTGCTTGACCGATCAGTTTGCATTGTTAATAAGGAATGTAGCTTTAACTGAAAGAAAGCCGCATTTCAAGTTCAATATCAGACCTTTTGAAGTGTTCTCTTAGAAGATCTAACTGTCATTTAGCATGTATCGGACCATTACTGCCAAAACGTCGCAGAGGGTGATTGAATGGACTCATGTCATGTCTCCATCTGCTATGTGGGTCAGGGGAGTGAGAGGGATAATTGTTTGAAGTGACCATGTTACTGGACACTAGACAGAACTGCGCCTGGACACACATAACGCTCACTAATTGCTATGTAAATAGCCTACATTTCTATATGTCCAATAGACATGACAAGATAGGCATTCCATATGTAGTAGGCTATACACATTAGATAGCAAGTAAGTCAGTATATCAGTGCTGTGGGTATTATAATTATTTACATATATTTTCTCACATCAGACAGTCCATAGTGTAGTCAACATCAAAAATGATACCTAGCTTTAAAATAGGTTTGTGAATGGCTAGGCTTTCGTGAATGCACCGTGGTTGGGGTGTGGAGGGTTGTCCAGTCAATTCCCTGTGTATTAGTGATACACATCTTTGATAATCCATTACTCTTTGTATTACTCATTTTAACACAGTGGTGCTTACAGTCAGTCATTTATTGACAGACGGGGTGATATGTTTGACCTGATTTACTAGACTGCAAAGTTCAGTTGGGCCGGCTGCTTCATTTGTTACCAAGGAAACATTACCAGTTTGCTCTTTGATTTGTGCCGTCAGCAGGTTTGAAGTATGCCCTTTTGTATTATTTCATTATTTCACACTCTCCACAGCAACTAGCCTGAAGCGTTTTAACACGCAAGCATTAATTCTGGATACGTAGCTTATTAACTGTGGATGGTGTTGTTTTATCCATGGTGTGAGCAGGTGTCCCAGTCTTTCTTGGCTGTAAGACTGTATGTTATGTGTGTTATCAGTGTTGGTCAGAGCATTCTTCCGGTGGCACATACTGAAATGATATTAAACTCGCCATGGAAAACATGTTGTCATGGTGTGGCTATTCTATTCATTCACAGTAGGACATACAACAATGCTGCACTCACATATCCCCTCTGTGTTGGCAGAAGGTACACATAGACACCATGTGGGGGTGCAATTGTGGAAACCTAAGGAGCCTTCCTGACACCTAAACTCTCCTTCATCCACATCGGTGTGATTTTGAAATAATTCACAAGCGGTCTAAAGTAAACTCAATTTAACGAGGCTCTAATGTGTATATGACCGAGCCTAGCTCTGTGATGAATCTCATGCTTTCTTCATGACAGGCTCACACTGGTGACTTGGATTTTTGCATTTTGATTTCTTACAGCCGAAGCATAATTTAACGCCTATTATTTATTCGGCATCAGTTGTGCTTCTTAATAATTCATTGCGCCACAGGCATCTCAAGGTGTTATGAGAGCATGCTGAACATTACTTGCTTTTTTTTTTTTTGTTTGCCGTTCAAGGGCCTGTTAAACTCTCAGCATTCTGCTCAAAGGCTGGCTGGCAGTGGGAGGATGAGAGAGACCGCCACACACACACACATCACAGCCATACTAAATAAGGTCCCGCTCCAACACCCAGTGTAGTGATTTGTCTCTTATGTAACAATGCAAGAATAGAGAGAATAACCTGAAAAAAGAAAGACAACTGGTGCATCCTTCAGTCAGTTTTTGAAAGTATATTGTCACAGTTTGCAGAGAGTGTTTGGTTTGCTGCGTTGGTGAGATTCAGCAGTCAGTCTTCGGAGGTTTTTCGAATGTAAAGCAGAGCTTGATTGGAGGACTTGTGTTGCAGTCCCCAGGTGAATCCAATCTGACACCCTCTCTCACCTGACCCAATCAGCCTGCAACACGCCCTCCACCCCACACACACCCCACCCCCCACACACACACACACATTCACCACCCCCTTCATTCATTCTGCTCAGTCAGAGCTGTTTAGTGTGGCTGAAACTCATGAACTTCCTTCCCCATAGAAACACAGCCACACAGTAATCCCTTACAATGGAGTTAGAGGCTGTTCTATACATCTCTGAGGGTGAGTAAATGTTGAGAAAATGGGTGCTAAGGGACCAGGAACTATTTGTTTACCGACCCATTGTTTCATTTAGCCTGGTAGAGGAGTTTGTTATTCATGTGTGCCAGACAAGATCAGAGTGAATTCACACTCCTTAGTCTAGTTGGTGTATTGCAGCATCTGCATTAAATGTGTTGATGTGGGATTTAATGCACACAGGGAATTTTTAAATCGGTTCAAATTGCCTTATCCAAATTCTGAGGTCGATGAGCCTTGCTGGAGAAGCATCTCCTTTGTGTTTGTTTATTCCTGTCACCTCTAATTCTCCTTAAATCAGCCGAAAGATTCGACTTCAGATTCCCTCTGTGTAGTAGTTGATGCCTGTATTTGGCACCATCAGTTGAAGCGTAAGGCATACAAGAGCACTTCACGCTTCCTTATGATTCTGAACGGTACTTCAGCTCACCCCCCACACCCCTCCTTCCCTCCCTGTTCCCCCACATCGTTTGCTCTGAGAAAGCAGTCATCTCTTCATGGAGATAAAAAGGCACCTTTGCCAGCCAATGACAAAGTGACATTTTTTTGTGCTTTGCTCAGTGCTCTACTGCAAACTCTAGGAGGCTTGTGCCAACTCTCAACTCAGAATTATGCACATCAGACTATATTTGAGGAGCTAGCCATCAGCTGAATCGATTTTTGGGACCGTACCTTGAAAGTTGAAATTTAATGAGCTCACAAATAAATTTAGATTGATTTTTTTTTTCCCCTTCTCTCTCTTTTGCTGTTTTTTTGTGTCCGTTTGCTGTGGGTGAGAGAGTGACAGACAGGTGTATAGGTATAGGAAAGCCCTTTGATATCTGCAGCTTAATATCATGATCTCCCCTAGATCCTCAAAGCATTTCAGTTTGATCCCGTCTGACATTTTTGATTAACTGAGGCAGAGAGAGTGGGAGATTTACATCATCTGAAATTCCTCTCATGTCGCCACCATGGAACTGTTCCTGCGGTTTAATACTGAAGTATTCTATGGGAAAAGGCCCAGCTAGCATACATGAGAGAATGCAAATTATGTTCTTTGAGGGATAATGTCACTGAATACAAATGACTTGTCTCTCACAGAGTACATTCTAATTCATGTAATGTTGCTCCATGCGCAAAACATAGATGCAAGTAATGCAAATATAGGCTCAGGAATCGTTCACTATAGTTCCTGCCCTGGTTGACATTTTACATTGTGCATTGTGTCACTGAATTTGACATTTTATCGCTGTCGCCTATCTCCTCACCATCTCCTTCACTGGCTTACCGTATAAATCAGAAAATGAGTTATGAGGATGTGAATGTTTGACTCAACGTTCTAAAAATATAATGCACAAGAGTAGATAGCTCTTGATATCAGACAACAGACATCTCAGTAAAGTGGAGTAAATCATTTGAACAGTTCATAAAGTGATTACTAAAGTAAAAGGCCTCTTTCGACCAAGTCTGACCATCCTCATTTTTTGTCGTGTGAGAACCACCACTGGCAGTGCTTCTTTCACGTTGAAGATATGTGTTTTGACATGAAGCTCTGCTCTTCCGGTGCATTGTGTTTTTTCTGGCTGAGATCAACGCGTGAAGTAGCAGTGACTCACTGCGCGCTGGCAGGCAGTACACCGATAACTCCCGGCCCCGCCTCTCGCTCTCTCTCACCGCTGATGGTTTGGTGCTCTCAAAGGATGTTTCAGAGGCTGCCTCGCATACTGGCTGTGCTCTGCGTGAGATGATTGGTAGTTTTCATCTTCGCTCTGTACGTGCCGACTTTTTTTTAGGACAACCAGGCCACAGATTTTCTCACTGCAGAGCTTGGTTGGTGGGGAATGGAATCTATTGTTTTGAACTGAATGAAGAAGAGGAAGCAATTAGTATGCTGCTGTTTCAGGGGCATATTCTTTTCATTGATGCCTTGATGTCTTCAAAGAGAGTTTTTCATGTGCATGTCTCTGTCTTACATTGGTCTTTTCTATGTTGTATGTTTTTCTCTGCATGGAACATGAGTTGATAACCATTAGTTGTTACAATAGGAAATTCTCTGTTGGAGTCCATGAGGAAAGTGTTTTAAACTCTTCTGCTTCCACTCCTTCAGACATCATGGACTCTTTCAGCACCAAGAACCTGGCACTGCAGGCTCAGAAGAAGCTGATGAGCAAGATGGCCAACAAGACGATGGCCAACATGTTCATCGACGACACCAGCAGTGAGGTGCTGGACGAGCTCTACCGCGTGACCAAGGAGTACACGCGGAACCGCAAGGAGGCACAGAAGATCATCAAGAACCTCATAAAGATGGTGGTGAAGCTAGGCGTCCTCTACCGCAACAACCAATTCAACGGCGAGGAGCTGGTGCTGGTGGATAACTTCCGCAAGAAGGTGCACACGCTGGCCATGACGGCAGTCAGCTTCCACCAGATCGAGTTCACCTTCGACCGGCGAATCATGAGCGGCATTCTCAACGAGTGTCGTGAGCTGCTCCACCAGGCCATCAACCGCCACCTCACCGCCAAGTCGCACTCCCGCATCAACCACGTCTTCAACCATTTTGCCGACTGTGACTTCCTTGCGGCACTTTACGGGCCCACCGAGGTCTACCGCGCCCACCTACAGAGGATTTGTGATGGTGTGAACAAGATGCTGGATGAAGGCAATCTCTGACCCACACCATCCTCTTTCTGCCCCCAGCCCCCACCTTTTTAAAGAAAACAGTGTGTTTGTGAACATTTTAGTGTTTTTCTGTGTGTACCTATTGGTCTCTGTGTGTCCCTTCTATTCCCATGATGACTCTAAGAGATCTCCAGACTCCAGACAGTTTGACCCTCACTCCCCCTCTCTTGCCTTACCCATCACTTATGATGATCCTTATAATGCAGATCCACTTCTTTTGATGACTGAACTAGCTACCTAAAATAGTCTTTCACTGAAAGCCTATGATCAAATTTGTGAGTGGTGAGAGTGGTCTTGAACTAGTGCAGTCTAAGGACATTCTGATGAGCCAACAAACCCTAATGCCTAGTGAGAATATGAAGAATTGATAGCACAACTTGAAGCAAAACAAGCACTGCAATTTCTTAAGTATACTAACATGTTGAAGGACCATTTAAGCCTACAGGTAGGGTGTGAATGTATATGCATAATCCCAAGTTTACATGTAATCCCCAGCACTGTCCCCATGCCTTACTTTATTCTTGTATATGCACAGGTGAGTTTGTTTTACGGAAAGTAGTTATAGATTACAGCGAGACCAAAGCCTGTTTGTTTAAACCATGTAGTTGGTGCTTGACAAAGCTGACATTTTATTTTGGAACTGCAATGTATATTTATCAGTTATGAAATCCCAACTGAAACTCAACAGTACCTTAAACATAGCATAGGTTCAGTGTAGATTTCAAATATGTAATGGTGTTTAAATGAAATACAGTACTAGCATGGTTCTAGACCTGGTGGTTTTATAATAGGAATAACGATAGGATTGTACTGACTGTACTAATTCCAGATTTTACTTTGAGACCAGGACCTAGTATTCCAGTAGTATTCACTTACAGTCCACTCCATGCCCTGTACCCCTAGTTAATGTGATAGTTAGACATTTGCTCTTTGAAGTCCTTAATCAGGAATTAAGTTTATGTGAATAATCTACTTGCCTCTGTGACACTACTCAGCACATACAGGTTATTTTAGATGTATTTTTGTAATGCTGTATGTGAAAGACATGTTGTCCTCATTTAATGTTGTTTCTCGTGAAGGATCAGAGACACCTGGAAGAGAGTTTATTCGTGGGATACACCAGATGAGTAATCGTTCTGTCACTGAATCAAAAACCTGTAGCAGCTCTGCCAAAGAGATTTCAAATGAATGAATGTCAGAGAGGACCCAAACATTCCCACAGGAGGTTCTGTTTTTGGAATGTTATGTTTACATTCCAAAGGAAGTTCAACTTTGGAATGCTACAACTCATTATCTATGCACTTAGTAGATTAGTGGTTAATATTTTTGTATTTTGGAAATATACATCTCCCAGCTGTAAAGTGATCACCTGTTGGACTGTTCTAGCTGGTTATGTGACACTTGAGCTCATGAATAAAGGATTTGAAAGCGTATGCCAACACAAGTACTAAAAGGAGAACAATAGACGGGGATATCTTTTTATGGAGCTGTAAAGTTTAACTGCAATCAATGCCATTCACCTCTCAGTCTTATTCACTCAGGGTTGAGTCTCTCATGGCTCCTGTCTCAGTAAGTGAGCCGATAATGAAATGATGGGGGACTGTTGTTTCTGTATATATTTTTACATGAGCTCACCCTGACCATAAAGGGAACATATTTTAAATCAGATTCTACATGTACCTTTTCGATTGTGAAGGTGATTTGATGTGTGTAAACAAATGTCAACCTAAAGGTTTTGTCAACATCCGTTCTCTGTTCTACATTTGCAGTATAAACAAATACACTTTCTTTTTCGTAAGAAATAATTGCATTGTTTTGTCATCTCAGTACTTCTGTAGCAGATCACCAGTATTAGAGCCTCTTAAAAACTGCCGAGAGAACATTCAGCTAATCTCCATGCATCTGACCTGGATTAGTGCATACAAATCACTCATTCTTGGCCAGCGCATTGTTATATTTAGAGGCTGTACTTACTCTCCAAACAAAGCACTCCAGCATTTCTCCCCCCCTCACCGAAGTAGTCAAGTCAGCTTACCATGATGGATTTTCATGTTATCTAGTTGGAGAAAAAGCAGAATGCTTATTTGTGTTTTAATATTCGCTCAAATTTTTTAACTCAAGAAAGAACACAACGAGAAATTAATTGAAATTGATTTTCAGTTTATGTTAATTTTTGGAAGTCAATTTTCCGTCTGTGTTAAGTAGATTTGCATTCCCAGCCAAACGAACGCTCCTCGCCGCTCTCTGTTTCTATTTCAGTGCCGCTCACTGCCACTGCTCTTTGCCTCAGTCTCGCTCCAGTGTGTTTGCTTAATATCGTCTGCCTCCAGGCAATAGGAAATATGACAGTTACCTCAGACTCAGTTCCTGAGCGCCTCCAATCTCACTTTTTCTTTAAAGTGTGTCCTCTGAGGAAACAAGACTGGCATGTTTATTTGAGATAAAACGGCAGAGGTGTCAGACGGAAAAGCAGTACCCTATAAAAATATGTTCCTGACAAGAGCATAAGCCCACACTAGGTATGGCTTAATGTATTCCACACTGGGCTTGGACCCCCACACGTCAAAAGGTCACTTGACAAACAATCCACCCTCCAACTAGGAAAGCCACAGACCTGCTATTGTGAAGGCTGCCCTGTCAGCCGGTGCCAAGACAAACACCGACCCTCAGGAATACCAAACGACCAAGCCCTTGAATCACAAACAGAGGTGACACTAATGACCCCTGCCATATTCTGTGCCCCGCTTTAAAAGTTGTCCACCCACTCTTGAGTGCCAATAAACGTGGCACAGCGTGTGACCATTATTAACTGTCATTCTCTGTTATAGGGCTAGCAAGGAAATAAAATAGTTTATGTAAACCATTTATCAGTATGTGGCTGAAGTTTGGGGGGTGGGGGGGGGGTTGAACAGAGGTGATTATGATGCAGTCTCCCGGTCTCCGGTGCACGAGCACCTGAATAGATGAAGAGGAGAATTGAGAGGCTGTCAGCTGACAAGGCCGGGAAGTTTTCCACTGCTACAGGTACTTGTTGTGAATTTAAAATAATGTAGATTTGGGCCTATTTATAGATCGTGCACAGCGAGTGGGTGATGGCTGAAATGAGAGGGAGTCAGTGTGATGTAACGATGTAACGCCCTAGCAGCCAGGGCCCCGGTGAGAGAGGGGTGTATAGAATGTCATGAAGTGGTGGGAAGTTTCTGTTCCATTTCCATCAAGCACGGAAGACCAAAGCTCTTTCCCTAAAAAAGGAGAGAAGACAAAAGCTTTTGACAGCCATTATTTTCTGCTGTCTGAGATAGGATCAGCTGCGCAAGACTGCAATGTGTCCCTGTAATTCAGTTTCATTCAAACCAGCTTCATAAGTTGCCGTGCTGAGAGACGCGTTTGAAATGAAATTACACCACAGTCACTGCTGCTGAATGCGGTAATTTGGTATGAAAACATGAAACACAAATAAAGACAAGACTTTGAAGGCGCAGTGTGTATTTGTGTGAGTAGAAACGCTGAATGACAATGAAGCCAATGTTTCATCAGCACAATTACATCATTTTTACCGTTTCTTATAACTCAAGTCTGCCCCCTCTTTATAAGGGGGGGGGGGGGGGGACTTTCCTTATATTCCCCTTCTGCCCATCCTCTCCATCCCACACCCCTGCTCCCTCCCTCCATCTTTGTGATCCCATGCTGTGTTTAATTGTAGAGTTAAAAACCAAAACGTGAGTGAAGTAGATCAGAACATAGGCAGGGGACTCACGTAGAGGCACAATGTCTATCCTAGGATTAAAAGCGAGCTTGATTGAAGTCAGACTAGTCCACGCAAGTGAATAAGCAAAGGGAACAGCTCAGGGAGTGAGTGAGTGAGTGAGTGAGTGAGTGAAAGAGTGTGGGAGGAAGAAAGAGCCAGAAAGGGGAGACAGCGCAGTATGTAGGGGGAGTGAGAGAGAGAGAGAGAGACAGAGAGGGAGGGAGAGAGAGAGGGAGGGAGGGAGAGGCAGGAAGCGTGCCACTGCTACTGAGACAGAAATGCAGGGAGGGCGCAGGAGAGAGAGGGGAAGAGGGAGGCCCACTGCAGCAAGGGGTAACAAGGGAAAACGGTAAGAGGCAAGAGGAGGGGAGGAAGAGAGAGAGACGGAGAGCATCCAGGAGGAGGAGGGGGGGGGGGTAAGAGGGATAACATCAAGACACAAGCCAAAGCAGGAAACGGAGGACTGGAAGGAGGGGGGTGCGCGAGGTGCACCGGGAGCGGAGTAAAGTTGGAGGAAGACGAGAGGGAGAGAAGAAAAGCCCATTCAATGCTAATTCAAGTGGCGGGAAACGGACGACAGGCGTTTGCAGGACTCCTCCTCTGCACCGACGGGGCTTCTCCACCATGCTCGCAGATGCCAGGCAGGGAGGCCGGGACAATATCTACCAAAACAACAACAGCACACACCACCCGTGGCCATACAAGGTACTGGGGCAGGAGATGGGGCAAACTGATAGTGGACACAAGATGACATGTGACAGAAACAGGCGCTTGCGATTTGCGGCAAAAGAGCACATTTCCAAATCCCAGGAGAGCACCGGCAGCAGCGACCTTTCAAACAGACCCTGGCGTCAGACAAAGCTCCCTTTTGCCTTGCAGGAAGGCCATGCGCGGCCAGATGTGGCCGGATACAGCTGTGCGCCTGAGGCGAGCTCTGTGAAGTGGAACAGGTCCGTGGGACGGGAGCAGAAACACTGCTTGTTTGTGAGGGACTACTACAGAGAATGCCGCTTTGTTGGGAACTTCCACCAGACCAACACACACCCCTCAAGGAAGTGCTCGCCTGCTCCACCAACACAGTTCAGAGGTCAAGAAAACTGTAGAGTGCCTGTTTGCGGGCAGGGACAACAGCGGGGCTCTGTGAGAGACCCCTTTCAGAGAGAGCCATATGGAGCTGACATGCTTGAGACAGGTAAACAAGACCTGAGTGCACACGACTATTTAAAAGCTACTTTAAATTTGGATTCTGATTGCAAACTGGATAACAGCCAGAGAGGTCAAGTCACACCCAAGGTCCTGAAACAGGAGAGCCTCAATAAATCCAGCTCCAGTAATTCTTTCATCCTCCCAGAAGTTCCTTGTGGGGAACCGACTAGTGCAAAGCAGCATCAACAGAACCATTCCCAAATGGGGGAGAGCACAACTAATTCTGGGGGACTGGCCTCCAGTGCAGCACAGGGACCAAAGCGCGAGCCCGAGCCTTGCCTACTGTGGCCAAAGAAGAAGCAGAGGGCCGTGCGGGACCAGATCCGACGAGTCATTGTGGAACTGGAGGGGATTTTGCACGGCCTAAAAGAAGTTCATTTGGAGATGAAAGAGGTACAAAAAATTACATTTCCATTTCTTGCCTGAAGGATTGAAAAAAGAAGACTAATTCTCAAACATTAATGACATAAATTATTAATGACCCACAAGTACATTGAATTGAGCTGTTTTTTTAAACATTCTGATGGGTTTCAATGTATTCATATAATCCAGTGTTACGAATTGCTGGGAACAAATGTACCAGCTTCATTTGCATATAAACATAGCATTTACAGAGCAATTATGGGCTACACTTTTCACTGTAATCCATCCAGAAATACAGCTGTTTTAGATAATGTATGTTATTTCATTGTGTCATGACCACCTAAGCATAGTAGCCCAGGACAATTCTCTGCATGTTTAATGCAAGAGGAGAAGTGCTGTTTGATATGCTCCATTTATCAAACAGCACTAGCAGAAAGCAATGCTCATACTTCATCTTTTTCAGTGTCCACTCATCCACAGATGTTGGAAACAGCTGGAACGAGTAATTTTTTTTACCCATGCCTGTATGAATGCATTACCATGCCTAATGGTGTAATTGTCATAAAAGCCTTTCCATAATATGCCCACTTTTGAGGCGTTTTTTTCCCCCTTGCCAGATACTGGTCTTACAAATGCAGGGATGGGATCACTTTGGCTGTGCATGGACAGCTGCTGTGGAGATGTTAGTGTCATCTTTCTCCCACACAGGTGGTCCAACAGATTGATCATCTGACCTCTGCCATAGACCTCACCGAGGACGAGCCACACACCGGTCTCCATAGTGACACGCTGGGCAGCAGCAGCTCCAGCGGGGTGATGGTGGGTGGGAAGGCGGAAGGGGACGACAGCGGGGACGTGGAGTCGGGGAGAGCCAACAGTGCCCCCTCCTCCCAAAAGAGCGTCCCCTCCGTGACCAGCAGCCCTGTGTCATCCAGCACCGTGGCCAACTCTGCTGAGGACCACCGCAGTCCCTCGCCAAATGACCCATCTAGCAGTGATTCTCCACCAGCTAACCAATCCACTGACCCAAAGACTAAAACCAGGAAAGAAGGAATGACCCCAGCTATCTTCAAGGCAGCCACTCTGGGACCAAGGGGCAAGAAGCCCCCGCCGTACCCCCACCACAAAACAGCCAGGGCAGACAATGAGAGAGATGGTCTGAAAGCTCCCCCATACCCCGTGAAACGCAGGCTGCTCTCCACCACTGTCTGAGGGACCAGGGGCGCCAGGGTTGCTGCTGCTGGCTGGCACAGTTCTCACCAGCTGTGAGAGAGAGGTCGGTCTCCACGGTGACAGGAACCGTTCAGTGAGTATGCAGCTGGAGCCCCTGCTGTGTCCCGACCGAAATTGATGTGTTCTTATTTAGCGGGCTGCTTCAACTGGCTTTGTGCCAAAACGAGAACACACACACCTCTTTCGAAAAAAAAATGGCTTGTGGTCCCCTGTTAAATGTTACGTTTCAAGGCATTGTGACAAAGGGAAAGAACAGTGCGTGTAATTACCTGAGTGGGTCCCTTACTGAGGGTCTCTGCCAGCGTTTGGGGAGCTGCATACAAGGCATGCAAAATATGCTAGCTAATCAAAAACATTATTGTTACGTCTGCATTTGCTGCACCACATACTTAATAGAATTACAGTTTTAAAACTAAGTACCCGGAGTCAGATACAAAGTGCATTACACCTCCTAGAGGATATTGTGAGTCACTGCAGCTAGTGAAGAGGTCAACATATGTACTAGATGTTGTCTATAAGCAGAATTTTGTAATTCAAGTGGGCATATTTATGCTAATTTGTATTTGATTAGTATGTGTTGTATTACAGCACCAGTGTCCCAGATATCAAATATATAACCTTTTTCGTGAATCGTTTCAGCTCGACATGCTAATTCTTCCTTGCTCCAAAAAAGGCAATAACACCTGAGCAATTACAACTGTAAAAAAAAAAAAGATTTATTTTACAAAAGTGGCTGCTCAATACATTTCATAGCAACATTTATGGGGGGGGGGAAAGAAGGTAGTGACAGTATGAAAGTAAAGATGTGCTGTGACCCCCCAGGAGAGACCCACGGTACTGCTGAAGGAGCATGCACCACAATCAGTGGTGAGGACCTTTTGCACAACTAATGGACACCCTGACGATCGATGCTGCAGTAGATTGGGTAAGTTCCATCAAGCTTCCGCCATCTTTTTGTTGACAAAATTACCGGCTGATGGCTTGCTTCACTCACTGTGGGAGATCAGTGCGAAATACTGGGATTCTTGTTACACCAGATAACATGTATTTCTTAATTTTCTCGGGAACAGCCTTGGTTGGAGACACTGTTTCATCAGATACAATCTAACTTTTGACATACAATCTGACCATTGACGCACATGACCATCCTAGCAGATTCTTAACCCCTGGTTTAGTTTAATCTAATATCCCCATAGAAATCCCCCCCCCCCACCCCATTCATTCTTCATGAATGCCTCGTTAGAAAAAAAAAATGTAACTGTACTATTCAATATTGTACAGAGCAGTAGCATTTCAGTACAACTGATACAGTGAGCAATTTCTTTCTTTCACATTTACAGTTCCATCCCTTCTTTATCACCAAGGTTTCTGCAGTAATGCAATCTTCCTGATTCTTTCTTCATTTCGCCTGACGAAAGCCCATTCAGTTGATCTTCTGTCTCCTTGGTAGTCACAGCTCGTCATGTTTGGTCCGAGCAATCATGGTCACCTTTGAGAGCTCAGCCCGGAACTTGCCCTCCCTTTGTGTCACTGAGGAAGAGGAAGAGAACAGGGCAATGCTTCACTCCAATTGTTCACACAAGAAAGAAAAGCAATAACCTGGCTTTGTGATTACCTACAGAATGTCACCCAAAAGAGTATAAAGGAAGTTTAATGCCACTGATCTGTATGTCAACTGCCAAACTGGCCCATGATGGCAGCCATAAGTAGCTAGCTGCTGCTCAGGGGGAAAAAAAAAAACCTTTGATCTCAGTTCAAAGTACACGCTTTACAACTGTGGTTGTTGAGATGGCTGTCAGGATATAGTGGCAGTATGGAGGGGTAGAGAAGCTGACAGGTAACGGAATACGTCAGCCTTGAAAAAATCACCTGAGGAGTCCCCAACAATGTACTCTTCCTCCTTCAAAGGCACATCCTTTTGTCCTCCCACAGCAGACTGGGACTGTAGGGGGGGATAAAACAAAAACAGTTGCGGTGATGGGATGTGACAAACACGAACATCAAGAGGGCTGAAATACAAGGAGACACTGCATCCTGAAACAACCCAAATCAGAGATGACTGACAAGGGCAGGAGAAGTGTACTCGATTTTTTTTTTTTTATAAAGTGTGTATGACTTTTTTTTTTGTATTTCTATACATAGGTGCTGCTGAGACAGGAGCTGTATGGAGGCCACGAGACAACCGTCTGCTCAGTGAGCTGGAGTTCTGAAAGACTGAGCCCTGACCTTGTCATCCCGCACCGCGCCGCCTGTTCTTATACTCTTCCCTTGTATTTCTTCGTAATTGAGCGTGGATTTCTAGATCACACGGCGGCACAGAAACAGGACCTGCGACAACAACACTTCCTGTCTGTCCTGCTGGAGGACGATTAAGGATTCTGGGTCACCCATGTGGCCTGCTTATTCTCCACTCAGGGCAACGATTGGTGCACACATGTTTGGCTCGTGCGGAGCAGACAAACTATTCTCTGGCTGATGACATAGCTGGCCCAGGGAGGGCAGACACAAATATCTCATTGGCTATTCACCAGTCAATCAAGCACAGTTTGAGTTTGTGTGAGTGCACTGCTTGACAGAAAAGTGAGCTTTTTGGTAAACAGTGCATCACCTATGCAGAGAGCCTGTGCACGCTATATGTGTGGCCCTCTATACATATGCAGAATCAAGCTTCAGACTCCAGTGTATGGACATGGCTACACTCTACAAGTCTCATTCATCAGGCTAACACATGTAATACAAAGCAGTTAAGCTGGTTTGACTACGTTGGGGTTTGGAAAAACATGAGATGCATGTTTTAGAAGTCAGGTTTTCAGACTTTCTTAACACTTTTCAACATCATATTCAACTTCATATATTTCTGCTAGTTCTGCTCATAATGTTGTCCAAGCCTGGTGTCATCAAAATCAGACAGACTTTTAAGGTCAATTTAAACCAAAATGTCTAGATTCTATAATGGTTTCCTCCACATAAAATGTTAATGTTTTAATGGCGCAGCAGTTGTTAAGAATGTGTTACTGTAGTGTTCCTTCACCAGCAATCATTCAAACATGAAGACAGAGCAGCACATGACTTAAATAAAGACAATCATTGTGAGTTTGCAGATGAGGATACTCACATAAGCACTCGCGTATTCCATTTTTGATCCTGTGATCTCCGCCTTAAACTGTGTGAAGAACAGGTAGGACTTCCCTTGTGGCCTACCAGAGAAGAAAGAAGGAGAGAGACAACTATAAATGTACTATTCACTTTAATTGACATTGACAGCAGGTGGTAATGCACACACTAGCGGACAGGGGAACGTACCTCCACACAGAGCAAGAGACCAGCCTGTCATCATCACTGAGGCCCACGCTCATGTGCCATTGCTAAGGGGGGGAACCATTACAGGAAGTGTTAAAATGGAATTCTTCAAGTTTGTGAACTTGACAAGACCATCTCAATGTAGCTCACAGTACCTCATTGGTTCCTCCTTGTGATGCATATGTGAAAGAGCATTCATGATCTTTCTGTGGGATAAGAGGGAAAGCCAAGAAAAAGAGACTTAGAATTCAAATGTAAGTGATGCTCAGAGGATGTAATAGCCTACATATAATGCCAAGGACTCTCTTTATTAAAAAAAAGAGTTCACAAAGCCAAAATACTTAATGAGCTGAGTTAATTGAACTCTGCCACATTACAACAAATATTGTTTCAAATATTAGATTAGTTTGACATTCACATTTAACTTTGATGCATTCCATTTTTTTCTATTACATGAAAATGGCCATTCACATCACTGAACTGAACTGAACTGAACTGAACTGAAACTTTTTCCTCAAAAGTCAGCCTCATCAACTTAAAGCACTGGGTGACAAGTTACAAGGGAGACCATCCATACTTCTGGAGGTCAAATATTGCTTGTTTGGAGTTCAGTTTTGGCTCTGACCAAACTCTGCAGTGTGTGACTGCTCATATTTGCTTGAGAATACATTTGGTAAAGCTCTTAAATATCTTAATACAAACTGGCATCTGAGGGTTTCAGGGATTAGGGTTAGGCCACTATGTGACCACTAGGCGGTTACATATGAAAGGCACTGTAGGTGGCGTATTGTGATTAGCCACCGTTGCTGCTGACGTTGGGGTTTCATAACCAATGAATAGCCGAATTGTTTCATTTCCGTACTGACGTGTCAAAATTTAAAGCACGGCTCTCTGTATCAAATCCATGTTTGCTCTTCTTTGAGTAAAATGTTGTTTATATTGAGGAAAACAAAGCAGAGCAAAGCACAGCTAGAGTGTATTCAACAGAATGTATTTCAGCATATCTCTCTGAATGATGTTGCCCCTGGTCTCATTTAGTAGCTAGGCTTGCTGCTGGTTGTGGGAATATCTTCTACCCATGTCAGCGGCACAGCAAGTTCCCTAGCAAGAGCTAAGGAAATACAATGTTAATACTTCCTTCTATTCTAGCATAGATACAATGTAAACCTGATGTTAGTAAATGTAATTGTATGTGCCCAATCAACTACTGGTCATTCATGAAAGGCCAACCATCGTCCTTTCAAAGCAGCTAGCTAAGTTAGCAGTTCACCTAGCAGGCTGCAAAACAGAAAGGGTTACCCAGCTATAGCAACTGGTTAGCTACGTTTTGGGATAATACTCATTTAACTCTTAAAGAATTCTCCAGCTAAATGCAGGCATCCAAATACAATGAAGGAGTATCTTTTAGTTAGTCAGTTGCTGTTACAATATTGGCCAGATGAACAGTTGACACGTGAATTTGGTACCATTGCTAACTAGATATCTAGCTAAGTACTTACAATTTTCTCGGAGAAAGTGTGTACAACTCCCCCAGGTTTTACGTTGAATTCCACCGTTTTTGTGTTCTCGGATGAAGCGACTGCAAAGGCAGACACGACGATGAGAAAAACAGTTCCAACCATAGCATTAGTTGAGGGACCTGCACTTCGGCTGTTACTGAGGGCCATTTTGGCTTTTCGGTAGCTGCACCACAGAGAGCTAAGTTAATTGAGCGCATTGGTTGAACGCAAGGAGGTCCAGGGTTGCCAGATGTCTTTTTAGCATTGCGTGACATCACTAGGGAAAATGTCAACAGTAGAGCCTTACAATGCCCTTTCAATATAGTGTCATCAATTTGGATTGAAAAAAAGGTTTACTATATGATTAGGCCTAACATAATGTACAGTTGCTTCGTCTATCAAATATCCATGAACAAATCTTAGCCATATAGATATTCTGCAAATAATGTCATTATCGTTACAAGATCTGTAAATCCCAAGCAATTTGCAATTTGCACCTATGTGGTGTTATCCTGTTCTGTAAAATGCTGGATACATCTGACACACCTGGGGTAGAAAAATATTTTTAACCTGTTTTTTGGAAGAATAACAGAATGTGTGAGTGTGTGACAGTGTGAAGCAATCTATGAAAAAAGTTTAAGAAAGTATGACTGTTCCAAATAAGATGTTACTAGAAGGTTTCCTACCACCTCCTTTTGGCACATAGGCTAGTTGTTTTTTTTGTTTGTTTGTTTTAAATATATTACCCTACTATTCCTATGTATGCCTACAATCTTTTAGAATTTCTTCCGTTTTTGTGTTTTCTTTTATGTTGGTCTGTGCTTACGATTAAACTTAACTTAAAGTTTGTTTCCCTGTTACACAATTGTTTCTCACAATCACTTTGTATATCATAAGCTTTGTATATCACAAGTCATGATTTTATTGCAAAATGTTAATCCATACACTAACAGCAATACATTTTTACATCATTATATCTATACTTTTAGTGTAGGAATGGTCAAATAATGAGATTAAGTTATAATAAAGTTATTGGACTTGTCACTGGACAGTTAAAGGAGAGTGAGGTAAGATGAGCCAGTTCTTCACAAAACATTTTTATTTACCTTTCAAAGTTTTGTTTTTTTGCATATCAGGTATAATCAGTCTCCAAAGTAATTTATCTCAGTTTAAAAAGTTCAGTATCATATATGTTGATGAACTGGCAGTGTGTAAAAACTCTGCTCTGAGTTGCTAGATGCATTTTTCCCCAAACTGTGGCTGTAGGGCAAAATGGTGGCATAACAGCTGCATAACAGCAGAAGAAAAACAGATACTTCAGTGTTCAGGGAGCAGAACATTTAGTTTGTGATTATATGGATATTCAGTACAATTGACGTGTTGGTGTTGTTCTGTTATGTTTTAAGGCTAAAAAGTTTGCTATTATACCAAATATACTGTTGAGAGTCTACACTGAAGGTGAAAAAACAAACAATCTGTGTAGGTTCCTCAAAATATTTAAAGTTCCATGTCTTTCAAGACTTCCATGTCTATTTCTTAACAGAAAATTGGCTTTATGTTTCAGATGAATAGACAAATTAGTTGTAATATTTATTTCATGAACACCAATAAAGTCAGCGGAATGGGGGGTTTAAAGTATTAATGATTTTATTTAGAATTATACTTTAAAATCGGGTTAATACAATAGTTAGTAACTGCTTTGATGGCTCAATTTACCCTGTCAGCTGGCTCGATCAACCCCCAACATGGGGTAATTTGAGCCACAAGACCACTTTCTTTGGGACCCCATATTTTGTTGTTTTGCTAAGGTTTCAATTAATGGCACATATCCTGAACTTGTATTGTATGCATTCATTCTATTCTTGTCTCATATTCCTTTGGCTATAGGTTGTTTATTATGCTTTTTTGGTTTCCCCTTTCCTTTAGTGTATTATAAAGCTTTTTGTGCATGTAAACGGTCTGCAGAGTTACAAGCCCAAAGTACACACCAGAGGGAGTAACTCTCTCCCAAAGAAATCGCTTTTCTCAGCTGCCTGAAACGCTTAGTTGGAATTCTAGCCTTTTCCTCTGTAACATGATAACGCAATCTCGTAATACAATCTTTGCTGCCCGCGGAGCTGATCAATCGAGCACACTCGGCTCATCGGGAGGGGGAGCAACTTAAAGACAGGAGCTCTAACAAAGCGTTTCAGACAGAGGGTGAATAGAGATGTTCAGTATGAGAATAATACGGTGTTTTTGGATCATTGAAGCCTATATAAATCTATTCTAGTAGATCCCAAAAATAAAATTATGAACACTGAAAATGAGGTCCCCTTAAAAAAACAACCAGAGCACATGTGGGAAAACCGGGGGTGGAAAACTGCACATTTAGCAAAGTTACACCTGTGTTCATAACCATGCTCCTCCTCACTATGGCGGCGAGGCCCATACTCACAAGAGCCAACTGGCTGACTTTCATATGTACATTATAAATATGGAACAACACTGGCATTACACACTGCAGCTCTACCAAAAATAACAGGAGAGCTTCAATCTAGCAAACGCCTCACCTGCCTTGTCCGGCTGGCTTCACCACCCAGTGCTGCGTCTCGGCCCAAAAATAACAGCATTTCAGGATGTTCATTAGTCTGAAGTTGGAGAATGTATTGCACAGATGTTATGCAGACCGTTTGGTATTTATTCAGGAGCTATGAAGGGCACAGTTTGGAGGATGCCCTACATAGGACAACCTGTCAAGAGTATGATCAACAAGCACTCATCAAAGCCCATCTGTGAAAAATGGGGCCCTTGTTAAGACCAGGTAAACATGAATTCCTTTTCAAGAAACACACATAAGTTGTCCCTGGAAACAAGAGAGGCGTTTAATATAATGAGCCTTCTGACTTTCCATGGCCTCTCAAAAATACAGAGTAAATACTTGCACACGGTGAAAAATAAACACTGGTAATTCTGTCCCTCAATAAAACTTTCTACTGTCATTCATTTTCTCCCTCTCAGCAGACAGAACAGACAGAACAGACCAGTGCTATGGCCACAAACTGATGCTGAGAAGTGAGATATATCAAGACCTCGCAAGTTAAATTGCCACCTGAAAGAACTGTAATCCAAAAGCTAACTGCATAATGTCAATCTATGCATCTTTTAGAAGTGAACGGTAAAGATTCTCCACACGTTTACTAACTTCAGACATTATACTAACTATATTTAGCGCAAAGTTTACTGATGAGGTGCGTATTTAGTGAGGCGTTCTGCAACACATGTTGTTTAACTGCCCCCACATATTTCTGTGCTATACAGTGAGTTGGGCCAGACACTGAACTCAGTGCTGTTCCACATGCTCTCTGTCTGACACAGTACCTGTGGAATTTCTCCACTCCGTGCCATCCCCAACCTCCAGGTTCATGAGAGCTGCTACTGGCCATGTCTGAAGCCTAGCATGTTGGACTACAACCTTTGGTCATCTAATTATCAGCTCTATTTGCAGCTTAAATTTAAACAAAACAAACAAACAAAATTCAGACATTATCCTAAAGTGACCAACAGTGTGCTTTCTTTGGTATCAGACAAAGAGTTTTATCTAGTTCAATCTTTGGGTGGATGTGCTTCACAAGTGCCTGTTAATGTAAACACAGGATTCACCTAGAACACGGCGCACACGTGAAGAGGTGTTCATATGGGACTGCTTTGGTCTTTCTATTTGGAATGAGGAAAAAGGATTCATGAGCTGATGCTTATCTTTATATGAAAACTTTAATCAAAGATACAAAGAGCTTACACTTCATGGAAAAGTGCAAATTTACAGCAATTCAAGCTTTCACAAATATGTTGCGTGCAATATTCAAATTATGCAGCTCGTATATAGGAACACGTATCAAGCTATTCTTAAAATTCTGACACTAAAGCATTATTTGTGGAATGTATAGTAGCATATAGCTGATAGAAAAGATTACCAAAATACTTTAAATTATTGTTTAATATTGAGATTGATACAGGCACAATATTTATCACACAATTTTGGCCATACTTGTTATGCATCATAGTTAAGGGCTTAGCCATGTTTCAGATTATATAATATCATATTAACGGTCACTACTGACTGAACTGCACAACATTGCATCAACATTACACAAATAAAACGTAATACTGTTATCTTTTACTTTACTCAAATAAATAGAAATCCTTAGAATTTCTTCTACTGAATCCTCTTCCTCGACTGAAGCAGTTAGTTTCTGTGAAACAACAACAGCTTGTCAGTGAAGGAACAAACTTATTATGTCTAACGCTTTTTGTGTCACTACTTACCCAGTTATTCTGCAGTTGCGCACTTGCACATAAGGGCCTGTGTATCTAACATCACACCTGACAACATTGTTGGAGAAATCAGACTCCTCCACCTGGAATGTGGGGTTCACTGTGACCTGCAGAAAAGACACAGCTTTTAAAGCAAACTCCACGTCTGCTTTATAAAACTAGGTAAAGGTAGACTTCTTAAAACTTCACCTTCAGAATGTAATTTCCTGGAGGCACATCAGTGATGTCAATCCACTGGCAATCAATGTTGGCATTGTACAAATCATAGCAACCAGGGCCCAATCCCTATTACAATTATCACAAACACATCTGTTATAGCATAACACACCAAATTGCATTGGTCATTCATCAAAAAAGCACCTCACCACGTTGGGCATCAGCACTTCACTACAACTGAATTACATGACAGAGAATATTCATATTTCTCTGGTATTTTTGTCCGAGAAGCCTGTGATTTAGCTGAGCAGGTCATTTATCTTACCTGTGTGTGAGCCGTGCAAGCGTAGCGTCGCCTTACACCGGGATCACAGTTAGTGTCCTCCAGACAGAAACTAGCCTTGTGTCCCTCAGCTACCTTTCTCTCAGTGGAGATTTCCAACAGGTCGTAATTACTGAATGCCTCCATGCTGTGGTAGTGCCTGAACGAAAATAATTGTGGAGAAAAATAGGTTTACTTATCCGGGAGTAGCTCTAAATATAAATGCCATCAATTTTACTCAGTTCCCGCTCTTGTCCTCTGAATACCACTATTGCAGGTGCTTGCATAATCTAAACACAAGACACTAAAAAAAGGAAAACACACATCCCACTTCCAGTGCACTTGAAAACAGTGATACTAGTAGACTTATAGTTCTAAGTGCAGCCCAGGGCTAACTGCATCAGTGGAACTTAGCGTTGGAACAGGTTGTGTTGGGTCAAGCTACAAACATGATAATATGATGCTAATGATGAATTTAATGATTAACTCACTGATGGCAACTATGCCACTCCCACTGGTGTCTTGGTTTCACAGGCAAGAAGTCAGCAGTTCCTTGATTCTTGACTCTCTGGGGGAATCGAAGTAGCACTCTGTAGTCGAGGTCTCTGATGCTCTGACTATAGGCAGACCTTGATGGGGAAATACAAAGAAAGTATTTTTATAAATGTCTTGCAACATGCACTGAAGAACAAATGTATATTTATTCAACCACTAGATGTGATTAATAGCTGTACCATGATGACTTCATTGTGATTAGGAGCAATAGAGAGATTAAGTTACCGAGAGAGACAGTTCTCCTCAGCTGCACATCTCAGTGCATACATCTGCACACGCTGGATATAAGATGCTGCTTGAATGTAATAAGGGTCAGGTATGAGGTCTGGAAGACCTGGAAAAAAAACAAAGTGAATAATACAGAAAATATTCTCAGACATTATGAAATTATCTTCTTGGTTGAAGTCAGAGGTTGTCCATAGGCCAGGGGACAATTTGTGAGAACAATTTCTAGCATCCCATCCGATCACCTACCATTATGGAAGTACCTGGTGCCATAACCAGAGGCAGGTGGAGGATGGCCTGGTGGTCTCAATCTCCCACTTGAGGGATACATATTGTGAAAAATTGAATTTCTGTGATTCTTGTTGCGGGAACCATCATTGGTCATATTTTCTGGATTTCTCAGCTGGGCATCTTCCTCTGTTGTGTTATAAGAAGCAGCAGGAGGAAATACTTCTTGAGGCACTTCTTGAGGAACCTCTTGAGGCACCTCTGTACCTCTTCCTCCTGGAGGTAAATACTGTCTGACCTCTTCAGTGTTGCCTTCAGTCTCAGGTCCGTTTAGTGACGTGTTTCGACCAACTTGTGTTTCGTTCAACTGTGTCTCAATGTCTAAGTGTTCGTCCGCTGTTATTTCAGCGTTATCCTGTGGTGATATTTGGACATGCGGTGCTGCTGACACAGATTCCTCTTCGCCGTGACTTCGATGTCCCCGCGACCCACCGTTCCCAGAATACTCCTGCGGTAAAGTTTGCACACTTGTGCCATATAGTGCATCATTCGTGCTAGGGTTGGTTGGATTTACAATCCCAGCATCTCTGCGGAAAGAAGCCAAATACCTCTGATTCCTGTCACTGGAGATGAGGCTGTTTGTCATCGTGTAGGGAACTCTAACTGTAGCATCCGAACTTAAAACAGCCTCTGATTCCCGTGAAGAGTGTGGCAAAGAAGAGTCCACCACACTGGGATGAGGTCGCCTGGACCCCGATTCTGTAACCGATGCCCTGGAAGCGGGGGACCTCCTTGGAAATCCCAGAGCTCTAAGTGTAGTTAAATAGAATTGACCACCTCTCCTTGACTGTACAGGTGGGTGAAATTGTGATCCGGTGCTCGATAAACTGTGGACATGGCCGTTACTCTCCCATTGCACTTTGTGCCGCCATGGTCCAGCGCGCGCGCGTAAATGGCGCTGTCCGGTGCTTAAATCAACCCACGTATGGAACAGTATAAAAAGCAGAACTATTAACTTAATCATGGCAAATTGAGAGCAGACTGTACCACTGTGATATTTCCTCTTGTAGTGAAAAGCTGTTAAACTTAAGCTGGAATATTTAAAGTTCCATTCTGGCTATTGAAGAGGGTGGTGCGTTATAAAGGAGACGGCAAAACGGAGGTGTAAGAACCCTACTTGTTCCAAAGTTTGTCTACGCATGCACAGATAGAAGTAGGATTTCTAGAAGAAACACCGTATGCCACTTAACCATTTCGCTTCTGAAACCCTTACACAAGGATATTTGTTTAGTGAGCTAAATCTGGCGAGTAGGTGGTACCAGAGGCGGTTTTCACGTGGATGGCTGTCAAATTCAAACGTGCAGTCACTGGCAAGTAATATTGTGAAATTGTAGTAGTGAAACTGTGGTGAAAGTAAAATATTGACTGGTGATGTAAAAGTGTCTGTAAAGTGATGGCTATCTGGAAAATATTTTTTTAATTGCGCGTGTATATGGGCATTGAAATAAAGTCAGGGTATAGTGTTCTTGTTCCTTGCCCACCCCGTTACCCAAGCATTTCTCCGGTTAGGCCACTAGAACACCTTTATTTCCATCTGGTCAATAACAGAAAGCAGGGGGCGTCGGGGGGGGCAAAACTTGCCCCGAGTGCGACGCGCTTTTAAAAGAGAGGAGAGTTTACATGAAGTGCAAATACCAAGGTCATGGAAAAGTAGACAGACGGTAAAAAAAAAATCGGACCACTACTGAGAGATCTTACATTCTAAAAGGACCATGTCATGAACTGGAAACTGTGAAGAGTGGCTGCGTGATTGAGTTCTTATCGTTTGTAATGACTTACTTCCTAAAATGCAAAGTGATTATCGGAAAAAGAAAAGGAGTGAAAAAATACCTTGTTTGTATACCATCGATCACCAGATGATGGCGTTGGCGGGCATCATTCCGAAAACACGTCTTGGCATGCTGGTTCTTGAGTCATATAGTTGTCAGAGATGACTTCTGTGACATCCATCTCATTTGAGGGCACAAAACAACATAGGCCTCATTTAAAAAAAAGTATGTATATATATATACAGATATAGATGTATAGAAAACCATACAATCTACTTTAGGATTAAACTGTTTCATAAGTCTCAAATAAACAGTAGATTATGTTGTTCTCTTACAGTTTCTCTTACCTTTACCATGTGTGAAATACAATGCCATTTTGAGACAGATGGAAAGTGTTATTTCAGATCACCTCACCTTTCCCCTGTATAGCTGCCCTCAGTCTCAGGGCATTGAGAATGGACGTGATGAGGAGAAAGTATTTTGCTGATAGGCTGAAATGGGCAAGAAGCCAGCCATGCTGAGAAGAACCACAGAGTGTCGACCATTATAAAAGCCAGTCTCTGCCACCCTGACATGGCAAGAATCCCAGCTAAATATAAACACACAGTCTGTCCGTGTCCACAAGCACTTACAGGTCTCTCAGCAATGTATGACTGAAAGACAAGCTTTCAGTTGTGGGCAGTTAAGCAACTGCCATTAAGTCGTATGATGATTTCATTACATTACATATGCGACAAGACTATACCATTATACTATTTTGACAAGGGAATTTGTCCTTTTACAGTTCTTTCAGTTACTCTGCATATCCAGAGTGGAGGCAGACTATTTCTAAATAAAATTAAATTGTAAAAAGAATTTAAATGAGGCCTGGTTCTCCCTCAACGAAAATGTCTAGACATTATTTGTTTTTGCTTAGGTCAACCTTCAGTGCAGACACCAGTGCAAAGCCACTTTGAGTATTTCTGGCCCTTTAAAACAGCGGGTGTGGAAAAGCTGATCACCTGGCTGGCTGACTTTCACTCAGCCTTCCTACCCACGTCTGCACGTATGTTCTGGGATTCATCACCATCCATACCACATTCATAAAAACCCATGGAAAATATTCAAGATTATTTTTGTCACACCTCAAAGAGTTGTTTGGTCATTGCTAGCTGCCCAGTGCATACTTGGCCTTTAGTTGGCTTGGGCTGAGTTGTGGTCTGTCCAAGACGACCGCTGCCCAGAAACCAGTAAACACAATGACACATCCAGGAGGTGTCCCCTCACACATCCACACGCCATTGGCACCCAGTTATGCACAGTTGGAAGATCATGCAGAGACAAAGTTATGGCCTCATGCATATGGGGTGGGGCTCAAATGACTCAAACTACAACTCTACTGTTGATTACCGGCTAATGAGATATAGATCATTATGTTTACCACTAATTCAGACCTTTATCTTGCTCTAATCATTAAGTCAACATAGAGCGTCTTGGATAATTCAAAACTTTAGAAGTGTGTATCAAATAATGGAGCATGTGATGACAACAATTGGTAGACGAAGACGGAAAGATGTATATAGTGCCTTGTGAAAGCCCCCTCGAGTCATCACTTTTTTCTAGACTTGATAGAAACCAGCCAAAACTATTTTGGTCATATGTCTGTTAGCCACGTACCTTTCACTGAAATAATGGGACTGTATGTGTGACATGAGTTGAGTTTGTAATAAGAAGGGGCTTGTTGCTTGACCCTTGTGGTGCTTGTAACTTTCCCCTGGTGCCGATGCCAGTGCTGTGAATAAAGCTGGTCTCACACCTGTGTTGCCTGAAAGTTTTCACCACTTTACCCTTACCTGGACACAGATTATTTCTCTATAAAAGATATTACCTGCATGTTATGTACTGAGAAATAAGTGGTTCCTAAACCACTGCCCTACAGGAATGTTAGTTATTTTGATCCACAGGCTAAATAAATCAAATTCCATGGCGAGACCAGGTCTTGCATCAGCTCTTGCCAGTGATGCTTGGATAAAGGGTTTATATGGTTCCTGGGGAGTTTAGCCTACCAAGCAGTCAGTTTATTTGAAAGATATAGTTGATATTTTACATCTTTAAAATTATTTACAATATTTTGTCATATGAACTTGTGGTTACCACAGTAAAATATACCTGTTCCCTTAAACTGCCACTCATTCTAATCTCTTTAGGTTTTCAAGTCATTGTTCCAGAGACTAAGTGTAACGGTGTAGTGAATTGATGTCAACCAACTGAAAAATACTAACCAGATGAAAATGTCAAAATAAATGACTAAATAACAGCTAAATATACATCCAATTTCATGGCAATAGTGTCATGCTAATACAGAGACATGCAATGTCCAATGTAGTCCAGTGTGTTCCATTTCTAATCCTCCCATAACCCTATTTATAACTTTTATTTATAACATAAGAATGTGTGACATGGTCATGTGCAAGAAACTCATATGGTGCAAATCTAGGGTACTGATGACCCAGAGCTTGTGTTCTGCCCCTCACATTATAGCTGCTCTCAAGTCCAGAGTTACATTTCAATCCCAGATGGAGTCTATCAGATAGTATTAGTAATTACAATTACCTCAAATACTAGTTAAAATTAATTCACTTCATATCCACCATCATAAATTGTTTAACTTAACCAGTTTACATTTATCTCTTAAAGTTTAAATAGACTGAAGATAGTGGTTGCTAGTATGGCCAATGACCAGCAGATTGCCCTTGTTTGTTGAAAGTAGGACACTCCTAGCAGCTGGTTTGCCTGATTATCTAGCCTAGCGGTTCATATTGTAGTAAATATCCACTTACCTTGCAATATTATGCGTCACTGACGAATTGTAAGTTGTTTGCATTTACTAGATGAATATATTCTATACTGTTACAACTTCATTGGTGTTAGCAGCTAGTTTATTAGCATTTAGCCATGTGGGGATACAACTGTATTACAATTCTGTATTTTACAAGTAAAGTGTATTTCTAGCTAATTCAAGGCTAACTGTTAATGATGTGCATTTGGAATGTTAAATCTGTACAATGGTTGTCAACTTATCTAAAACATTAGTAAGAGGATTGTCAGACAACTGATATTGCATATTAAAGGTGCAGTATATAGGATTTAGCAGCATTTAGTGGTGAGGATGCAGATTGCAACCAACTGAACTCCTTATGTAGATATATAAAGGGCTCATTTTAAGATGACGAAAACATAATTATGAATACTCTATTCCATTTCTTATAGATCACCCTAAATTCTCTACACCGCACCTTTAAGTACACTAGAATGGACGTGATTGATCTGTAGATGGCAGTATTAGTTACATCGTAAACACCAAGATTGTACCGTTTTGTTGGAATCTTTTTTGTATTGCATTGTTTAGTTATATTTGTAAACATTAAGCTTTTGTGGTATTTATACAAACCAATTGGTAATTTATTTCCTTTCGACCACAACATTGTATCTGTATAAGCCATGTTGGCGGAGCCAGAGTTTGAACCCGGTTCATTACTGTGCTGCCCAAATTCTTAATGTGAACCCGTACACCGCATTCTGACTCCAGAGGTGTTCTTACCGACACACCAGGGCGACACCACCACACCTGAACCTCACACAGTTTTTTTTTCTCCAGTTACCAGTTCCAATCGTGGTTTAGTGTAGAGAGCATTCACAAAATTGTGACAAACTCATTTATTTGGGAAAGGTCTTTGAAAGTAGGCAGGCTGTAACCTGCATGAGTGCACAAATAAACCACTACAAACACATCTTACAAAACATTACATAATCAAGTAATAAATGCAATTAGTAAAGTTCCAGAAAAACAAAACTAACGTAGTTCCTCAAAAAATTTGATAAATTAAAATGCATTACTATATACAAAACTGTAGGCAAGAAGAAGAAAAAAAAACAACATCCACAAGAATGTCTTCAGACTGGGTACTATTTACAGATCTGTACATGGCAGCGTTGTGGAGTTCTTACTGAAAGAGAAAACATACCACTGTTACTCAAAACAAAAACGTGAAATTGTACAACATGGAATACAAAAAAAAAATGTATCCAGATTCTATTTAAATTCAGTCACACATCGTCATATGGAAAAGATAATGCTAAACACAAGCGAGTTGATGTCCCTTTTAAAAACTGCAGAAGTTCCTCCACACTGATTTACACTTACCTATAAACAATTTAACAATGTATTCTGAATGCCTTCAAACACCAGGTTGAAGATTTCATCTTTAGACTTCAAGCCATCTAGATATTCTGAAATAAGAATAATGAATTATTCTGAGGCACAGAGATAAAGAAAAAATAAAGATGAAATATTAAAACACTTGTGAAACATGGTTGTAGTTTTCCATTTTCAAATTTGTTTGTATTCAATCCAAATTCCAGTTCAGTTTTAGTAGTTTCATTTTAGTTCATTTCATGGACTTTCTATTTCTTTTCAGTTTATTGTAGTCTGTTTTAATTTTAGTTGAGGACAAAAATGGTCTGATTAGGGGGTGATTACGTTGCGTGCTCTGCCAATACAAGGAAGTGGAATGGTGTTGAAGTAAACTAACGGCGATCTTTTAACTCTTGAACGGGAGTTGTCTCTGCGCTTCCCTATCACTCAACGTCCACACTGGTGACCCCGTTCAGGACAATTCTGCCGTTTACAGTGCATGACGGCTAACGCAGGCATTTCTGCTCTATAGGTCTCCTGGCTGACCAGTTAAATATGACTAGATATGGAATCATGAACACACTGCCACATATATCTTTATCTTGAGATGATTTCTTCCAACTACAAAAGCAGTTTATTAGCCATATGACTTTATTCAACAGCCGGTCTGCCACCTGCACATAATATCTATTCGATGTAATAAATGCTACAATGACTCCCATCACCAGCAGCTCAGCTTTTACATTAGGTTATTTTTGTACACAAATACATATACCGTGTACCCCGATGAAATGTCAAGAAGGTATGACTGTATGAAATAATAGATACTGCCCAAGCCTAACTCACACAAGAACACACAGGTTGTTAAAAATGTTACGTTCGTCACTCACTCTGTCTCACTACATCCTTTCCCATAGACAATGTGTATTGCTCGATGGTAACTTTGAAGGTGAACTTGAAGATTTTGGGAGATTTTTCCCTTTAATTTCTACGCCACAGATGCTGTTACCAGAATTCACCATGCATTCGCTTGTACAGCTTTCACTATTACATTTGAAATGGTCCCATACAACACACATGTTTCCTCCCTGACATCGGATTTCTTTACTTGACAATAACTACTATTACTCCCGGGAGTTAGTGAGTATAGGTCCTGACACGCTATGTCGCCATCTTAAGGTTGTCACCTATAGCTCCACACTGTACACAGAAGTTTAGGAGCGACACCCACCGCCTTGAATGGATACAATGTCCACCGCCTTGAAGTGATACTTTTTTTTTTTTAAAGCAATCCTTATTAGTTTTGCTGAATTGTACCTTTTCTTCAGGTAAATTATTTGATTTCTTTTCTGCTTCTAATAACCCTGCTGTGAAAGCACGGTTCCTGTGAATTCATCGGTTTATACTGAACATTTTCACTCACCAATGTTCAAGCAGCTGTGCTCCATCGCCGTCCTGTGCTTCAGGTACATGGGCCACACATGGCCATCAAACAAGCCAGGGGGGTCTGGGACAGTATATTGTCTTGTACTACAAAACAATCATCATATTTTACATTTAGTCATTTTGGAGATGAAAATATGTATCTTTATTATCATTGGGCTCTCTGCAAATTGAATCTATAATAAACATGCAAAGTTGTAAACATGTACAACTGCAAATTTACAAACCTCCTTCTCCTCTTGCATTCCTCATATGGAATGCTGATGTAGTAACTTTTGTCGAAGACATCAACCAATGGCCTTGAAACAAAATAGAAGAAACACGCTCAGTGTGAAGTTCTGTGTGCCATGAATACAGTGTACCATAACCACACAACATACAAACCCAGTGAAGGTTACATAACGTAAACATCAGTATCTCCTTTCATATTGGGGGTCTGGAGTGGAAGTGAGAAGATATCGCACTTCGTAGGAAGCTCTGCTCATCAGCCATGTCCAATCAGCAGCCACCTTACTTATCTACAGCTCTACAGTGCTGTTCACTGAGCAGTGAGTGCTCTACTGCTTACAACTCACGTGATGTTGGTCTCTACCCAGGACTGTACTCTCTGTGCCCTAAACTTTATAGAAGCTAATCTCTTCCTAAGCTCGTTTTGATCTTTCTCCAATAAGAAAGCCCATCAAATTGTTGGCCACCAAATGATTGGTATTCTAGTCACATAAGGTCATTCATTAATGGTTAGCATTAAGGCTAGAAACCTCTAGTGAAAGGGGAGTGCCAAGTAATTCCAGATAACATAGGATGGAATGTACTTTGTTGATGCCAGGAAAATCATTTTCGCAAGTAGTCTTAACATGACTACACTAGATGTACGAGTGGACAGAAATCTAATTATCTAGACCTAAAGTCAGATGATGCAAAACTGCTGCAAGACTCACATGTAGTTGTAGAGCAGGAAGCCCTCCACAATCAGTATGTGGGTCTGCTTCTCTCGATTTTCCACATCTGCCGCAGGCGAGAGCCTCACACCGTGGGAACGGGCAAACTTGACAGGATTCTCAATCCAGCCCTTTATAGTGTTGACCATGGCCTCCATATCCATAGCTGTAATAACTACACAGGGAGAGCACACAGGGAAATGTGGAAGGCATAAATAGTGTGACGGTACCGAGTACAGACAAAATTCCATTGTGTGACAAATTACTACAATAGCATCTACAAATACAACAAGGAATAGATGTATTGCTGGGTTTCCTACAGTTAAACACGATCTTACCATCCCATTGCCTAAAGCCGTCCTCTCCGACTTCTATTTGATCCGGTGGCTGAAATAACAGTGACCAGTAAAACACTGCTGCAACCTCAGGGTGACCAGCACACCAGACGGCCTGATCACATCCTGAACTCATGCTAACACATCTGCTCTAGCCACACAGAAGCATGCAAAGCAGAATTGACAGGGAAATCTTGTCTTTCACAAAATGAGAATGAATGGAGGTACATGTGGATGTGGTGAAAGCTAATATTTCCTACATCTGTTAAACATCATGTTGAAATAAATAAATAAATAAACTGTAGCAATGGTCTTAAGTGAAAGATTAATGGAAAGCACCAATGTAAGACCAAGAATGTGTCCCTGAACTCATGTCCTTCATTCACAGCTACATAGCCTTGGTAGAACAAACTGAAACACTTACCTTGAAGAAATCATCTTGATGGATCACACAGCAATTAGGTAAAAGTTTGACCAGGCTGTTCGTCAGTGTGGTTTTGCCACCATTTGTCACTCTGCAAATAAAATCGAACAGAAATGTGCACCAATTAGAAAGGTTTTAAAATGTGAAGAGGACAAATGGCTTCCTGTAATTCACATTAGCCTGCCTGGCAATACAATCACTGAAAAGTGGCGGGACTAAGGTTAGCTTTAAGCATGGTAAGGTTAAGTTGTATGTCAGCTAACGTTAGCTAGTTTCGTTGTTACAACTTTGCCACAGCGGAAGGGTAATAATACAACTAACATTAAAGGCTTTTATAGTTACTTTCAAAAACAGCATGTCCTTAAGGATAAAAGTTGGTTAACGTTAACTGTATAGCAAAGCAAAACCAGTTAGCCTTAACTGTTTGTCCAAACTAACGTGGTTGTCATATCGTAAACATTGGACAGGTGCAGGAGCAACGATACCGAATTCATCATAGTTATTGATACGGTAGCTAATGACCTTAACGAAGAATGCAATTGTGCAATAGAAGTAGCAACAACTTTAAAGCAAAGTATATATAGACATTGGAGTTAATGACACCGGAAACAACCCATCCTTTGTCTGGCTAACTAGCAGAAGTTTAAAAAGTGGTTGTCCCTCCACTTTCTACACGATACCGCGCAATATTTTAAATCTCCCGCTTAAACTTTCAAAGCTACCAATTTGACGCAGGGGGATATTACGTACTAACATACAATATTATTCTCAAATGTGTGCATTATAGCTCCTGTAAAGACTGTTTTAAAGTAACTTAATTAACAGAATACCAGTTTAGATTTTTAGGAACATTTCCAGGCTATAAATTTAACTTACATGTCCATGTCTATTTAACAATGTATCTAGCGGACGTTGTAAATTATACATTGACTACTTAAATAGCTGGCTAGCATATCCTACAGTTGAAGTTTCAAATAAAATTCCAACTTACCCTCCAATTCCTATGATGTACTTCATCCTGAAATCGGTTCTACCGATTATAACGGTTATTAAAAGAAGTAAGAAAACTTTCCAAAGATACTGATCAAAATCCTCACGACAAGCAAATGCTACCTTTTTCTCAGACACTGGGTAAAAGTTTCTGTAACGTTATCTAAACTTCCCACGAAGCAGTTCATTGATACCTTCAAGAGACACCACGAGCCCAATTCCAGACCTAGAACGATTCACTTGAATATTTACCCCTCGTGGTCTAGGTTGAGGGCGCGGCTCTTTTTGAGCTGCCTATCGTGCTTTACGAAACAGTGTCAAGAACCAATCAGCGCTCAGAGGCCCCTAGGGTTTACATTATCTACTGCCACCTGTTCTGTGTCCTTGTGAAAAAAGTAACTGCTGAGCGTGTACACGCATGGAGCGGTCAATGAGACCTATAAGGAGGCACATTGTGTTTATGCGTCCTTTGACGTGACTAGTTTCACGTAGACCTCACATCAGCTAAACAGCTGTAAATATGTCAGTGTATTTGCTTACACTGTAAACGTGGTGGTTCACACATGTGATGGGGAAAATGCATCCTTGGCAACCAAGCTATCTTAAAGACCTTGTGGGGGCCCTATACAAAACGTAGGCTATAGCCTACAATCAATATGATTGAAATGTACACAGGTCTCTGAATCAAATACAGAATACAATTTGCATTTGTTTTGTGTTTTGTGAATGATGGGAACCATCACTAGTTATCAGATGATATTTGAGGGTTTCAGTTCAAAGTCAGAGGTGATACCACTCATATGTAATGTCACCACTTTAAAGCAGCAGTAAGGCGTTTTGGTGTAAAACTAGCAAGGTAACTACTTTTGGGGCACACACACCAACCTTGCAAACACTTACAACAGCACAGCTGACACAGATACAAGCTTGCATTCTATGGTGCCTTTCAACAATATAGTTTGCAATGTCGTGCTGTGAAAGCTTCTCACAATGGTGGTCCGTCCCAGACCGCAACACTACAAAGTGTATAGCCTGAGCATCTAGTGGGAAATCTGTCCCTCGCGCAGTTCATTTGAAGATCATGTAAAACTAAAAAACTAAAGTTACAACTATTATTAAATTATATCAATATACAATGGAAATAGAGAGGGTCAGTGACTGGGATGAATTTCCAGACACCGTTCCAAATGTCATATAAATCATCAACAGTAATGAGAACAATATTTATGTGACATACACCTGCGTGCCATTCCTGAACACAGCTAGTTTCACTGGCCAGAGGACATTTGACCAGTGAGCTTAGCTTAGATGTGTGCGCAGTTAACCTCGCAAATAACTTCTGTGATTTAAGAGACAGCAAATAGCTTTGATTGACTATAACAACGTGTTTGCATGACCACAAAACCTGTTGTGATGATCTGTTGTTTTCCCAAATACTTTTTACTTTATACAGATATTCTATATTCTATGTATGGCAATTCTGTTGTCACTGGCATCAACATAACATTAAAAGAGGAGTCTTGCTTTAATCATACCAAAATGGTCATATTCAGCATATGTGAGAAGCAGTAAGAAATTACTGGGTAATATTTATTTTTTGTACCATATCACAAATCCAAAACTAAGGTATATCTTTCCTGTTTACAATACTTGTACTTCAAATTAAGAGTTCAGTAGTCCAGCTTTTACAGAGGCACCAGCATTTTCTATAAATTCTCAAGTCCAAGAGGGGCCTTATATCCAGAAGATTGGGCATTGCTGTTTAATTTTCTTTTGTCAGACAGTGCTTTTTAACATTGCTTGTTTACGGTTGTATTCCGCAGCTGGTGACATTAGCTTTATTTTGTTACATTTGGAATACATTTGGAAAACGTGACTTCTTAAGGATATGTAAGAACATCAAAATCCATGCCAAAGTTACTATGATGCAAATGGAAACAAGCAGGTAATAAAATGACTCATTTAAGATGCACTTAAGATGTGCAAATTAATCCATACATTCAATAATACATATTTAACAATGCAGCTATAAAGTAAGGTCCTACTAATGCCATTCAATAAACACAAGAAAAATAAACAATTTGTTCAGGTTTATCTATGCATGTGCCTTCAAATGACAAACAGCAATGAGGTCAACATGCATATGATAATGAAATACAAATGAAAATAACAAAAGAAGAAACTTGGCATTATCAATTTACACATTAAGAAAATATATAAAAATAACATTTCACTAATGACAAGGCAAATGAAAGCTTGGAGAATAACTGCTAAAAGCAATGCTCCAATCTGGCACACATGGATCTTCAGATGAATGCTCCTATTCAGCAAACCCTGGCAGAACAGAGGCACGTCCTGTGGTAGAACTCGGATGTATGATGGTGTGGGATAGCATTTTGAAAATGTGTTCCATCTAAATGGAAAATAAACAATGCCTGTTTTATACTTCAAAACAACGGATACATCTCCATAAGAAACCACAAAACTGTAATTGAAAACAAATATAATTCAATGTCTAAAATGGTATGAAACTATATCCTGTTGGTGCATGTATAAAGTATAGGCTACTCCCTCTACCTTTGTGATCTATACATTTCTAGAAAGTTCCAAAGTAGCCTACGGTGCTGTTACCTAATGGTAGTTTGAGCTCTAATCACCCTCACAATCCTTGGTCCTGCAATATAGCTTTAGGCCTGTAAAACATGATGAACACTTGAACTGTTTAAATATGAATGTGATTGTTTAAATTCTAAAACATGACAAAGAAATAAGGCTATGTCTTACTCTGACCTCTCTGAGTGTGATATAGCTGAGTCTGACTTTTGCTGTTGCTGTAGCTGTTGTTCCCTTTGCTCCTGTTCCAATCTTCAAACAGAAATATTGATTATATTATTATCATTTATTCACATTCATGCATACAGTGTCACTGTTATTTAAAAAAAATATTATTACTCTTATAAGTACACCAAAACATAATCAGATAAACTAAATACCCCAGTTAAAAGAGCTCTACCTTTCTTTCCGTGCTTTCATCCTTTCTTCTTCAAACCTTGAAATAATAATTAAGACAACATTAGATTAATGTTATGGTATCTTTATAATAAAACATATAATATATAATGACAAGATAACAACAATAATATGACATTGCACAAACCGAATTAGTACGGTACATAAAACAGATTTGGGCCCCCGATTATAATTTCCAACAATAGTCCTATATCCTATTGCCATAACAGTCTCAGATTAAAGAAGCTACTGTTGTTAGAAAAATCTCTCTCCCACTGATGCCTATGGTGATTTCTAGTCCTGTATTTTTGATCAGAGCGTTGGGGGTGACAGATCTGTCTTCCCCTGGTGGCAAAAATACTCACTGAATGACACACTCGGGGATTTGCACATGCTCCATGGGAACGATCTGCTCCAATTCTTCTAGGCTGTGCACGTAGCGAATCTTGTTCATGAACTTCACGCTGTGAAAGCACAGTGAGGGGCCGTTACTCACACTGCCATGCCAGAGTGAATGTCATCAACATGAAGACCGATAATCACCTGATGAAAGGTCTAGAAATGGCCACCACTGTGCGAATGAACCAGGAAGGGTGAGCAATGATGAGAGACTTCAGGTTCTTCCTTAGCCTATTTGAAAAAAAGTGAGGCAAAGTTAGCAATGCTATCCAAAGGGAACTGCCTCATTAATATTTGGACAAAATTTGTTTGTGCAAAAATGACTTCGATGTGACATCAAAAATGAGCAGTTACAATGCAGTCATCTTTGTTCATTGTGTGTGGTCTGTGTCATACATGCATCACACAGTGAATAGAGGCAGCTTGCATTTTGGCACACTGATTCATACCTTCTGTCAATCATTTGATAACACTTCTTTAGCCATCCTATGCCTGGCATCTTACTCCGTGGTGTGCCTCCATTCATGTAGATAATCAAATAGTCCTCCGCAACCAGCATTTCTAGACTGCTCACCACATACCTGAGAGTGGGTGGGTGAGTGTGGTTTAGAAGAGGGGGAGTGAGTTGAGGGATTTCAGTGAGGTGGATAGGCAAGCAGGAGGAGGATGAAAACATTCTCTGAAATAATCCACGGTGGACCTCTCATACTCACAGAAAGAGGTTCTCCATGATGTAGTGATACTCTGTACAGCTACTGTCAGGGAGGTAGCACGCAGTGAACACAATGATGGCATTCAATCCTTCACCATAGTAACCTGCAGAATCACACAAACAAACCTGACATAATAATACAAATACCATGACCTTTAAATGTAATTTTAAATAAGCAAATGAATTGTTGGCTGTCTGGCTAAGCCTACCTCCATGAGATACGACACGCAGGTACGGCCGAATGACTTGCATGTCAATGCGGTGCTCCTGCTCCCCAATGATCACCGTCCTCCACAGTCGTCCATTCCCACCTGCGCCATCATCATCTTCCACTTCAGGTCCCGCTCCGTCTGCTGAGGTTTTTGCAACAGGTGTGTCATCTGCGTATGGAGAAATATTGCCGTAATGTATCCAGTGATTTCAACCACAAGATACATATTTACATTCTAGACACACAAACATATAGTACAACTGGTATAACAGGATCATGTGTGTAATCAATGTGATTGTAAAACTCAGAGTCTATGACGAACCCTCCCACTCAAGGTCATTGCCATTCGGGACAAACTCAAGAGAGTCTGTCTCATCCGGTGTCTCAATATCATCCACGTTGATATCGAGGTCATCGGGCGTATCCAGGTAGTCGTCAGACAGCAGCGATCCCTCACTCTGGTCCAGAGAAAGGTTCATGTCTGGAGCCACTAAGGTGCGGCGCTTTCGGTGAGATCCTGACCCCCCTGCCCCACCCAGGTGAAGGGAGTTTGGTGGAGCTACGAAGGCCAAGAGAACATAAACATGATGCTTCAGTGGTGTAAACTGGAAGAAGAAAATGGCTGATAGGTTGAGGAGTGTGATTAAAGATGCTCTCTGAGCTCATCTGCCTCTTTGTATTACTGATGCTAAAGAATGTGTACATCATATAGTTGTGATACATCATATCTACATATGCAGCATCTCTTTTTGGAGTTAATTTAAAAAAAAAACATGATTGACAGAGGAGTGTAACATTGAAGGAAAGGTTTGATTTGTTGAAGAGTATATCTAGCTGTGTGTGATTGGTTACAGAAAATGGTGTGTTATTACGATTAGTATGATTAAGAATTCTGACTGAGAAGTATACAGTATTTGGCTATAATAAATGTGATTGACTGAGGAATGTGTGATAGATTGAAAAGTGTAATGATGGCTTCACTCACAAGTTCTGTCATCAGTAAGGCCACAGGATGACTCCATTTCACCGTCCTCTGGAAGTGGTCTAAACAAAATCACCAAAATCTTCACATAAGGACAATTCTAAAAGGGCAGTGCATCAAAATAGTACTTAGTGCAGCAGGTTTGCCTTTAACTCAAGGGCCGGATTTCCTGACAGGCATGAAACATATTTGCCATTTTATTCTATTTATCACCCACGCAGTACTAGTCACTGATCAATTCTCTCTTCATGAAGCCCCCATGGAGGGAACAGAGAGGCTGTTATAGAGCTAAGCCCCCAATAACGCATTCTAATGAATTCAACAGAGGAGGAGGGACAGCTAGTGGCACTTAAAGGGGTGGTTGTATTTGGTAGCAGCTGTCTCCCTGCTACTTAACTTGCATGGGGTGTCATCTCCCTCACCTCCCACACAATGTGCGGGCAGGGAGGCAAAGGGAGAGGGGGCAGGAGAGACACAATACCATAGGGGGTGGGAGAACAGAGATGTCGACAAAACAAAGCGCACGCTTCTGGAGGAAAACAACAAAGAAATGGAAGTTCTAGGCAGACGCAGCAGCCAATCTGGAAAAACAGTGATACATTGCAGGCTTTTATCAACTCCTTTTCTCCCTATGTAGCTGCCAAATGCAGTTAATGCACCTTATCTGAAGTCAGCATTTCTGGTAAGCATGATTTGATACACACTGAGCTGTAAACAGAACTATCAGATGACTGATTATTCCCTGAATAGAATGAATAGAATTCCCTGAAACAATAAGCCCGAAGAGCATATGGTATTGATCCAGAGAGATATGACTCTTACACTAGAGGGCAATACAAGGCAAGCTAATATGGGAAATTAAGTGTTTTCACTTACCTTCAGAAAAACAGAAGGAGGAATGGATCAGATAAAGACTGATTGTCCTGTGTCTCTGCAAATTCTAACACTATACCCCTCAAAGATAATCTTGTCCCTATCACATGTATTGTGTTAAGAACCACATCTCAGAAAACCTTGCCTAAAGATGCTAAAACAGCCTCTCTGCTTTTTTCCTCTCTACTCCTGACCTGCCTCCATTTTCCTGGTGATGCTGTGTTGTTGGCTGTCGTGCACGTCACATGACGTGGCTGATTTCCATTTAAGGAGAGAGCTGCACCTGCTCATCTCTGCAAGACCACAGAGAGAACTGCCACTGAATCTTCTCTGTCAGATGTATTCCTTTTCCTAGTGACCACGGGAGGATTTTAGGAATCTTTAAATCCCAAATCAGTATTTTAAAATGACTTGATTTCATTGTGAAGGTTACAATATGATACTTGATGTTACCTTTCCTTCTTCTGTATTAGTTTTATTATGAATCTATTATTTTTCATTGAGATATTTATTTGTATTGCTTATTTATTGAGATGCAAAATACATACAATGCATACAATCTAATAATTAAAAGTCTGTTGTGTAGTTTTTAGTGGCATCTATTGAAATGGAATATAGTAGGATTCATAATAAGCATTTATCATATCATATAAGAATCATTGTGTTTTCGCTTAGAATGAGCCCTTCATATCTACATAGGGAGCTGGTCCTCTTCCACGGAGTCCGCCATGTTGCATTGCCATGTTCCTAAAGTAGCTCAGAATGGACAAAACAAAACACTGACTCGAGACTTCTTGCGTTGTTACGGCATTTAACGGCTACCATAGGTTCTCGCACACGCTTGGGAAGGGTTTTCAGCTGGTTACAATTCAGCAACCTCACCAGTAGATGCCACTAAAAGCTACACACTGTACCTTTAAGTTATTCGCCTTTCAAATACATGACAACATTTTCACTAAGGATTGTTTATGTGTGACTGTGTCTTTAAAACACAGGGACAATTCCATAATCTACGAAGGGTCCCACCTGGGAAAGTCTTCATCCTGCCACTCATCTCTCACTTCCATGTTGTCCAGCAGCGAGGTGGCCTCAGTAGTGGCCATCTTTAGGAAAGGGAGAAGAGGGGCTTGTGTTACAAAGGCAGGCACACCTTGTCCCATCGAAATAACAGAGAATAATCTGAGCACTCATTTGAAATGAGGAGTACATATACTCTACATCCTGACATGAGGTGCACATTGAGGAATCACTGAATCACATGGAATATAGTGGAGGAACACGTGCTGTTCAGTACAGTAGACTGGGAGTACTGGTCTCAGCTGTCTCCAATGAGATTTTTTTTCAATAAAATATCTGAATATTTTATCCAGGTCACAAGACTATCCCATGAGAAGCATGTGAGGTGCATGTGACCAGCCCCCTGACTTTCCTCAAAGTCGTCCTAAATAGAAGCAAAATGTAATCTTCCTTCACAATCCTCTAATCCTAAATTGATCTGACACGTTTTGTTGTGTTAAGTCTCATCACTTTTGGCAACAGAATTTGGAAAAAAAATATCTTTTTAATTCATTATTTTGGGGTTAGTGATTTCAATGTCTGTCATTTAAAAATATTTAACTACAATGAAAGTGAACACATTGGTGTGCACAGTCTGTACAGTGGAGTAGGACAGAGATAGCCTATAGTGTAGACTGGTTGTGAGAGACAGCCACAAAGACTGACAGGATGTGATTAATGTATTTATTATACATTAATTTGTTTCATGTTTGGACACTGTGTGAGCTTCGTATAAATTGACTAAATGATTGCAAGGCCATGTTTTCTGTATATGTATCACATAATAGATTTGCCTTGCTTGAATTTGTTAATCTGGGAGCAAACACCTGGAGTGCTGTAGGCAGAACTCTCATGTGGGCGGGCTCTTCTAAAAGCATCTGAGAAGTTACAACATAATCTGAATATTCATGTTTACGTTAACAGTTAACTCTAAGGTTGCTTTCAATATCCTCTCTTGGATGCCACAAAAATAGAGGTGCAGCCTGAGATGTATAGGCTAATCAGAAAAATAAAACTCGCAGAGGAATGCATTAGAGCCCATTTCTCTAATGACAAAAACGAAAACTAAAGAAAACATGATTAAGAACATGATAAAGTGACAATGAATAAACACAGCGGATAATGGTACTGGTACTCACAGTAACAGATTCCAGGTTGGCCTTAATTTGTCCCTTTCCTTCCATCTTCAATGTTAAAAATTGTCAGGAAAAAACCGTAAGCCTATAGAATTACCGAATCACGGAGCATTCTTCAAAAATTGTTATCCTCCATCTAAAAAGTTAATTTGTTAGGCCTACCAGATGATATTGACTCCGCATGTCACCGACTTCAGAGATGAAGCCACCTGTTTGTGAGCTCGTAACTCCTGGAAAACAAGCAACATTTCTCATTGGTTGTCACAATCTGTCTCCCATTGCTATTTACCGCGCGCTTAACCTATGTTGGTCCAAGGCGCTCTCATGCAGTGACTTGCTTGTTTCTTTATTCCACGCACTATTTATTCTAATCATATCTCTATATTTTCTTTGCTTTGCCTGAATGGAGGGCTGTCCCTGTTCCATGGCAACAGCATCTTCTACTCAATCTGCAAAAATTCACCCGACCGCCCCGAAGTGACTCCTTCCAATCACATCACCGTGCACCAGGTTTGTGTTCCCATAGAAGGAGCAGAGAATTCCTAAATAGGAAAATCCAATTTACTTCAGAAATAGCCTACGTTGCAAACAAGGGGGCTAGACTGCATGACATTGCTAGTACTGAAGATCCAGCCAACTAATCGCACGAAGTTGCTTTATAACAAGCATTGTCACTGTCCACTGTATATAGACGGCAATTCCTAGAGAGACTCTTTAAGTGAGGTTAAAAAAAATAGAGAAAGTGAGGAGGTTAGAACTGCAGCCTGCATACAGTTAACACAAAACAGTGGTTTGCGAGTGGTTAGGTTTTGTCACATGACCACAGACCGATACAGCGGTTCTGAAAATGCCAAGATGGCTGCAAGTAATTATTATGGGTTCACACATGGTGCCGGTCCGCAGTACAGGTAATTGCCGGGTCAGCGCTACATGCAGTGGACATATAACAATGTATTGTGTCTTGCAGACGTACTGTCAATCTGAAATAGTTGCGTCGCTTTTGTGTTGTTGAAGTGGCATCAGAATGAGGAAATGGCTAAGCTAGCTAACATGGTTTGAGCTTGCTAGGATAACTGTTAACGTTAGTTTAAAATCCTTGCTAGTCATGGTTTGGGCACAATGTGCAGAATCAGTGCAAGACAGTTTTGTAATTATGTGATGCTTAAAGGGCTCAGTGTAACGGGAGTTTGTACACATACGTGATTATGTCAGTTGAAGGCTTGACATTGCCAGAATTTAATTTTACAGCCAAAGTTAAACGGCCAATGCCAGGTATAGCAGCATGTGAAATGGATAAGGCTAGTTAAAAAAAAAAAAAAAACCTAATCTGTTCAGAGATACATGAGTTGACTTTACAACACATTGTAGACTGCCATGCTATTTGCAGAAGCTGTGACAATTGCGCTGTGCCTCAATCGCAGTATAATTCTAGCCTACATCAGAGGAGGTTCAACACAGACTTATTTCAGTGTCCAACTATGTTTATTGAACAATGCGAATTATGTCTGTATAACACGTTGTATTACCCACGAAATCTGTAATAAAGCGTTAGTTAGTTTATTGTCCCCGGGGGAAATTATTTTCCACAGCACTGTACATCACAAGGAGATCAACCTCAGGTGTTTACATACAACAACAGTACATACCACAAAGCATCACACAACAATAGCATACAGTAGCCTACTCAACAGCGCACACAAAGACTCATAGTTCCCTTAGCGAGTCATCCAGTTTAGTGCTGCTCTGGCTGTGGGTACCAGGCTTTTGCCAAAGCGAGACCCTCTGCTCCTCAGGCACCTGTACTTGCCCCCGGGGGGCATTACAGTGAAATGGCAGTTGAGTGGGTGTGTGAGGTCCTGTTATCTATTATTTTGGCTGCAGGATATGCGTGTTAGTTTTTCACGGTTTGTGACACAGCATGTTGAAGAAACAGGTGGAACAGTAGAGCTAGATTGGTTTTACTGCTAAGTTTATGGATGGCATATGATACAATATAACTCTAACTTGCCAATGTTTTTTTTACAACTTTTTCACAAGTGTGGGTTTAATTTATCTGATATGTACTTTATTGTTAACAAATAAATATTTATTCTGCCTATCCTGTTGATTTTCATCGTAGGCATATTGTAATTATGTAGCCTAGTGTTGAGTTTTATTCAGTGTTGTCAATGAAGTGATGGAAGCCAGGTTTACTTTTTTCATGAACATCTCTTCCAAGAGGGGCTCAATGAATATTAAAGTCCAGTCCCCAGTATGTTCCTAACACTTTGAGGCTTGTTATCTGTCTGTCTCTCGCAGCACGCAGCCTCCCAATGCATACTCACACCCCACCTCAGCTAGTTACAGTGTGCAGCCGGTAGCAGGTGTGGCCCATGCTGTGACTGCCTCCTATGCCCCAGCTCCCACCCCTCAGGCAGCCCGGCCTGTGGCATCTGCCCCCTACCCTGGGTACCAGACCCAACCAGCTCCAGAGTACGCCTACCGCCAGCAGGACCCAACGCCTCAGCCCACTACTGTACCACAGACCTACCAAGTCTTCACTGAAGCGGTCAGTGCCTGTTTACTTTTATTTTCACACGTTTACCCCTCATGTAGCTCATAAAGGTTTTCAGAGCCAAATTCCACTTCCTCTGTTCTTTGTTTTGTAAAAAAAAAATTAAATGGGTAAGTCCATGTCCAATCGAAATGTTTTAGAACATTTTCCCTACTGACCATCTTGGATTTCTTTCATATAATATGCAAATAATGTCAAATAATGTACCCAACAACTAGTGAGCAAAATCTTTACTTCTTTAGTTTCTGAGATATGGAGACTTTAAAAAGGGGTTGTGGCTCTAACTTTCTAAAAAAGTTCCATGAGTCATTACTTTTGAACTATATATGCTAGATGCTTGAAATTGAATAAGTGTTCTACACTGTGTATATTTGCCTAAGTTATGGCCTGCTGAAAATTGTATAAAAATTCTTATTTGCTTTGGAGCAATTAGGTGCATGTCTGAAAGAAGAGGATTTATGAGGCTTTAAAAATTGAAAGATATATAATTTAACACCTGCATTTCAAGTGCATATTGCCTATGTATGAGACAGTCTGCCATAAAAACAATCATGCCACTGGAAAGAGCATGTTGTAGTTAGTAAATGCACAAAATATGAAGTTGGTACCTTTAACCAAATTATATTTATTCAGGTATCAACATGCCATGTCACATAAAATGTTTTAGTATGATTGTATATCAAATCCACAATTTTTTTTTTATTCATTATTAATTACAGGAATATGCTATGCTAATGTAGCATCATGATTTCATTAGCTGTCTGTTATTCAGTCCTTATGGCACACTAAGTTACATGATGTCTGGGTACTGTATCATTACAGATGTATCAAAACTGAGTGACCTCAGCTTCGTGCTTGCTATAACCTCTCACAGCTTTGCCTGTTTGTTTAGGAAAAACAGCTGAATTTCTATGAGCAAAGAATGTAAAAATTAAATAATACACCATGATGTGTAAGACTTTAATCTAGTATGCTTGTTAGATATTTTATGTTTATTAATTTATGTGTTTATTACATTGCTGTTTGATAATATACAACGTATTTGTCCACTTTTGCTTTGCTCTGAAAATATTACAGGACAACTACACTTATGGCCGTGCTGCAACCGTTGGCAATTATGAAAACAAACAGTACTATCAGACCACCATAGCCCCTGCTCAGCGGGCCCCAAGTGACACCTATTTTCAGCCTGGTGATTATTTAGCTCTTATTTAGCCCTTAATACCACACACAAGTATCTGCCATTGACTCTGAAAGCACGTTTCGATTTTGAGAACATATGGGAGATTTTTGTATTATGACTATTAGTACTTAGAAGGAACCAAACAATTTTGCTGGCGTAGAACGGCAGCAAATGAATAATTGACTTTTGTCTTTGCGGATGCTAAACTGACTCTCTCTGCCGCTGGATCTGTTTTCTCGCAGGCCTGAAAAGCGGCTACAGTCCAGTCAGCACAGGCTACACCCAGCCGCCCCCTCAGAGACAGGTGACTGCCTTAAAGCCACTCGCCCCGGCCAGCTCCGTGGCCTCCAGCTACAGCATCTACCCGGTGTCTACCAGTGTACAGCAGCCCCCCACTCCCATCTCCACATACACTCCCAGCTCTTCCTATAACGTCAATTCCACAGCTACATCTTATTCGGGTAAGGAAACTAAAAGCATACCTAGTGTCACCATTCTCAGAGGATATGACTGTATATATGGTAGTTTGAACAATATCGTTGCAAAAAAAGGTGTAGAGAAGGATCTTAGGTAAGGAATTGTCATGTTCTACATATAAACTTCTTAGGCATATAGTCTTTTCGCCTGTTCCCTTTGCAGGCATAAGCTACTCCAGTTATGATTCAACTGGCTACACCTCCACCCCTTCCTACTACCAGCCAGCCCAGCTGCCTCCCCCCCAGTCACAGCCTCCTCCTCAGCAGCCACCCCCGCCACAGCAGCCCCCCAAACAGCTGACCAATTCCTCCTGGAGCAACGCGGGCAGCAACATGGTCACTGCGCCAGCTGTGTCCTCCTACAAGAAGCCCGTGTTCCACCAGAGCAAGCTGCAGAAACCCAAAGGTCCGCCCAAGCAGCCCCAGCTGCACTACTGTGACATCTGCAAAATAAGCTGTGCTGGACCACAGGTAGGCTTCCAGTTTATGATTGATTTGTGGAAATCAAAAGGTAAAATAGCAGTAGTAGAGTTAGAAGCAATGTTGAGGGGAAACTTTGGTTTGTTATTTAATTGTGTTGCACAATAGAGATAATTGATGTAAAATATGGCCAAGATGAAATGTATTAACATATAGTTTATGTTGGTGAAATAGTCAATCAATCACAGAAAAGATCTTTCACACACAGTCACATTGCCCTTTTTAAAATTTGTTCAATTCGATATCAATCTGTAAAATTTCTGGGTCGAACTTTTGCATTTTTAGTTTTTCTAGGTTCATTTCCACAATGGTTAAACATCACCTAATTGTCATATTAAAGAAAGTCCAATAATAACCAATGCCCCCCTTTAAGTTATTTTTAAAAACATCTCAATATGGCTAAATAAATAAATAAATATAAATAAATAAATAAATAAATATAGAAAACTGCTATATAGTGTTTCATATCTCATTCCTATCGAATCGATAGCTTCATCAGGGCATCTGTGCCAATACCCAGCCTTATTCTTTTCCTTCACAGACATACCGTGAGCACTTAGAAGGCCAGAAGCACAAGAAGAAGGAGGCAAGTCTGAAGTCAGGCAGTCAGCCCAGCAACGGGCCACGTGGTGCCCAGACTCAGCTGCGTTGCGAGTTGTGTGACGTCTCCTGCACTGGAGCAGACGCTTATGCAGCACACATACGGGGGGCCAAGCACCAGAAGGTTAGCATGGCAGCCGTAGCCACTGGTCATGTATTAGCAAACCATACTGCTCTTGTCCGAGTGATTAAGGTAGAGACCAGTAGTGATGCAACAGTTTCATTCTCTTTCACTAACTGACAAAAGGCATGTACACACGCTGCCATGTTTTGCCTTTGTTGTGTTATCGGTTGCTCTCGATGAAACCATGCTTAATTGCTTGTTTTACTCTCAACTAAAACAGCCAGTGGGTAGTGTAGTGTCTGACTCAAGATGTCCACTGTGTCTCCAATCAGTGAGGAATGTGTTTTCTACAGGTAGTGAAGTTGCACACAAAGCTTGGCAAGCCCATCCCCTCTACTGAGCCGGTGTTGGTGAACTCTGCTCCAGTCACCACTACAGTGACTGCTGGAAAGCCTACAAATCCCAGCGTCACGTCTTCCGCTGCTGCTACCACCACTGCTGCTGCTACACCTCCAAAAGCTACTTTACTAAACAACGCCAAGGCCTCAACACCTGCAAAAAGATCTGTCCCACCCAAAGCACCTATTGTTGGTAGGAGTCAGCTGTAACAAATCCCACACCTTTTGCGTAGTGATTGCTTTGGCAATGTAGCTGTACAGAGAATCTGGTATTTTTTCTACCATGTTGCCGAATGTTGTGATTGTTGCTTTTAATGTACGCCCGAATGTCATTTTTTTCATATGTAAATGATTAAGGTGAAGAAAGACATTGCAAGCACATTTATGCAAATTAGATGTATAGGTGTCTGATGAAACTTTACATATCCATCATGTCCAACCATTTCACATCTTTGATGTCCTAGCTAAACCCACCCTGCCTATCCCGGCAAAGCTGGAGGAGGTCAAACAGACACCGGTCAAATCAGACGAACACAGTGATGATGATGGGGACAGTGTGGGAGGCCAGGGGGACGTTCAGCCTGTAGGCCACGACTATGTGGAGGAGGTAAGTGGACAGACTCCGAACAGCATGATGCTCTCTCTATGCGTTTGGCCCACGGCCATGTTTTAAAAACATGCTTTTTCTACAGTATGGATTTGGCCTGTGACATTTATTGTCTTTTTGTCTGGCGGGGATTACATTGATTTCCCTGTAATGATCGCATGCCTTCGATTTTGCAGGTTCACAATGAGGATGGGAAGGTCATCCGTTTCCACTGCAAGCTCTGCGAATGCAGCTTTAATGATCCCAACGCTAAAGAGATGCATCTGAAGGGACGGAGGCACCGCCTGCAGTACAAGGTGGGCAAACAACCATAAAAAGACGACTTAAAAGACTATTGAGTTTGTTGACTGGAGCCTACACATTTTAGTCCATTGGTCTTACAATGCCTTTACCACAAGGTGGCAGCCTTTGCAAGCCAACTGTGAACCTATATCATCCTCCCACTCCAGCATCATCTTAGATGAGGCCTACAGTGCGTAATGGGGGTGTCTGATATGCAGTGACATTTTTCCGCCCACCTGCAGAAAAAAGTGAACCCGGAGCTGCCGGTGGAGATCAAGCCGAGCAACCGCGCGCGGAAGCTGCAGGAGGGCAAGCTGAGGAAGCAGAAGCAGAAGGCCGTGCTGAAGAGACAGCAGGAGGACGAGCAGCGCTGGCACATGGAGATGAGGTCAGACCTGGGAGGGTACAGGGGGGGCGGGTGCCTGTGTGCTAATGTGTGGTTGGGCGAATGGGGAACCCCATCACAGAGGAAGTTCCTCAACACCATGTGCCAAGCACTGAGCCAGACCCACGAGGTTCATTTCAACTGAAAAAAGCGGAAAAGCCACCGTGTGATTAAAAGGCATGCAGCTTCACATGGGATGGTTCTCCACACAGGGCATCATTCATGTACATAGATCCACGGCAACAGGGAAAAAGTTCTTTCCACCATTAGTTCCTCTTCTTCTTTTTCTCGTCTTCTCCACTGTGTGGGTCTTTCCTCAGAACACGGCTGATCTTTCTCTGTGCTTCCCCTATTCTATTGCAGGCGCTATGAGGAAGAGCTGTACTGGAGGAGGCTGGAGGAGGAGCAGATGTACTGGGGGGAGCAGCGGCGCAGGATGGGGCCTCCCCCGCTCATGAGCCGGCCTGGCATGCCTGTTCCTCCTCTTCTGGTCAGTGTCAAATAGTCCCATGCGCAGGGGAATGAGGTGGAGGTCAGTGTCAAATAGTCCCATGCACAGGGGAATGAGGTGGAGGTCAGTGTCAAATAGTCCCATGCGCAGGGGAATGAGGTGGAGGTCAGTGTCAAATAGTCCCATGCACAGGGGAATGAGGTGGAGGTCAGTGTTTGAAGCAAAGACCCACTGAAGGAGGTTTGCTCAATGAACTCTGAAGTAGAGTCTGTTGCACATTTATCAATTACACTTGACATGTGCATACACGTTCACTTTACACACACATATATTTAGATCATGACTGAGGCTGTTAGTCTTTTTGTTTCGGTTTATGAAATTAGAAGCTGAAGAGATTGTTAATGTAGACACTCTTAAACCAGGGCAAGGCAGGAAGTATGTATGAATGTAAGTATGTGGTATTCACTAGAACTGAAACTTGTGGGAGGTGTTTGTGGGTCATTACTGTGTCATGGCTTTTGTAGTTTCATAATACAAATTTTCTTAATTTCTTCTTGTATTTGAAACCTTCCTCTAAATCCTCTGTGTTTCTGTCCTTATCTTGTGTTTAAAATGTGACAGATGAGAAGGTTGACAATGGCAGTAACTACAATAGTCAGTGCTTTTAGATATCATAAACCTGTGTTGCTGTCAGTCACTAGATGTATTGCTGAGCTGGATGTGGTCATAGTACCGCACACATCATTTTCTGATCATATATAATATTGATAGCAGCTAGAAAACAATTTCAGGTTCAAGTTCTGCTGTGGGTCTGCTGGGGTGAAACGCTTTGTTTGCTTGTGTTGCACTCAGAGCTATGACTATTTTCACTCATAGGTTGTATTATATATAGAAACACCATTATAAGCCTCAGCCCAGCCTCAGTCTTTGTAAATCCTCCCGTCCTGCAGCCTGTCCGACGGCCTGTATCCCCAGACGACCGGCACATCATGGCCAAACACTCCACCATCTACCCAGTGGAAGACGAGCTCCAGGCCGTGCAGAGGATCGTCTCGCACTCAGAGAGGGCCCTCAAGCTGGTCTCCGACTCCCTGCTGGAGGAGGCGGCCTGTGGTGACGACGCTAAAGACGCAGAGCAAGAGAAAGTGTAAGGCTCAGTCTGGCAGTCCCCTGTGACAACACTGACACAAACATGATGCCTATCAATGTGAAGATAGATCTAAAGATACACATCTGCCTTTCAGGAGTGTTTGAAAATTGTTAGGCAGTGTGATGAACATGTGGGTGGGAATATTTGAGAAATTACCCATGTGTTCTAAAACCACCGCAAAACATGTAGACATCAAGGCTGTCAGTGACCACAGATGATGAAGCAACATTTCAGATAAACCTGGAAAGGATATGATCTGTCAAAGCGTAACAATTGTAATATGTTTTTGCACTTAACTTAACTTACATTCTTAAGTTAAGTTAAGTTAAGTTAAGTTATGTTATGTTGAACTTGGGACTGACTCACTCACTGTATCAGCTTTGGACTTGACTGTCCGTGATGCTTGGGTGGTTTCTTATCTCTTCCCCTCCTCTGTGTTTCTCCCGTCATGAACTCAGCGCTGATCCCCAGGCCCGGATGCTGAAGGGGGTGATGCGGGTGGGGATCTTAGCCAAGGGCCTGCTGCTGCATGGAGACAAGAACGTCCAGCTCATTCTCCTGGCTGCCAAGAAGCCCACCTGCTCACTCTTGAAGATGGTCGCTGAGCAGTTACCCAGTCAGTTAGCGGTAAGAGCCTTCTCAACAGGGGTTGTGTCAACATAAGGGGACACATAAGCACACATGTGCAGAAAATCTTGTCTCTGGAATCGGATTTTGTACTTTTTTTTTAAAACCTAGTTTTTGAGTGAATTGGCCACAAATATAGATTCACCTTGACTCCCAGAGAAAAGAGAGTTCACATATCTGAACTAGATGAAGAGTTCCAATGTAGGTTGAAGAAATGTTATGACCCTGAATCTGATCGAATGTGATGAGCCAAAAGAGCTGATTTGCTGTGTTCAAGGAGATTTTGAGATTGCACCTCCTAAAGGGTGTTGTTAGACTTGAGCCGACACTGAGCTGACAGCTGATGTGGGACAGGTCCAGAGCAAAAGCCTGTTTTAGACTGGCACAGATGGAAACAGCATGGAAAATGGACACTTCATTGGACCGATGACTGCTGATGTACATTTAGTGAACTATGCCAAACTGCTGATGACCCCAAACCATGGAGAGAAAAACGTCTCATAATTATTTGTAAATGCACATACCATGATCAACAAATATTCAACGATTTACAAATATGTTTTTTTTCCACGAACGCAGAACTCCTTACTTGTGACTTGGCTTGTGATTTGTACAAATTAGTATCGACTTGTAAACATATACTTCATAATTTATAAAAAGTAAATAAAAAAAAAACATCATCTACAACAAATAGGTCTTAATCCACACAAATGTGCCCCCCTCCAAACAAGTGGACATGGATGGTCCATATATTGCAGATTCAACACTGCACACACAGAAATACACTTTTACAAATTACTTTTCTAGACAAATACACATGCAAAAGACACATTTTTACAAATTATAATGTGTATATTTACAAACATTAATCTGTACAAATCATAGTACGTTTATTCAAAAGAGAACTTAAAAGTCACAAATAAGAAGTTCTGTGTTTGTGGATACAAAAACACAATTGTAAATCGGTGAATATTTGCGGATTACGGTAAGCGCATCTACAAATCCAGAGAAATCAATACATACAGAGACATTTTTCTTTCCATACCAATCACCTTACTGAGTGCAGACCAAGTTTGGGTAATATGAAGTATGGATATGACTAAAAGGTTCAAACTGTGTGTGGTCCTGTTGTGAAATGGTGGGACGTCAGCCATTTGGTTGAGTCATTTGAGTAGTATGGGGAACAACATTATTAGGTCTTCCTGTGGATATTTTACTGGAGACAAATAAATGAAACACAAACACTTAAAAAAGCATTAAGAATCCTGGAGATTCTGAGTTTGCACCTCAGATGAATTTTCAGTTTAATGACTTAAAACTGCTGTTCAACTCAGCTTTACAGATGTTTGTAATTCCACTCATTTACACACATCATTTAGAGCTCACTAATTCCCACAAATCTGTCAAAAGAAGTACCAAACAAATGCACAGGGGTAGGCTGAGGATGATCACCATGATGTGTTTGAGTGAATGTGTCATTGCAAGTGCTTTTAACTGATCTTTAGTGCAACTGCCTGGTTACGACACTCAAACCCTACAGAGTGACCCTGGGGCAATAATTTGTGTAAGAATTACAAAGTAAAGTCATAACACATCCACAAAATCAAACAATCTGATCTGAATTACAAAGTAAAGCCATAACACATCCACAAAATCTAACAATCTGATCTGAATGCAAGGACGTATCCCCTGTTTTGTTTTATATTGTCCGGATATTGTTCAAATATATTGTTGTTACAGACAGAAAGTCACCCTGAGTGCATTATGCACTCCAGATGTTAGAGACGGGCTGAAACGGCCCTCTAAAACTGGAGCAGCCCCCAGCAGCACCTCCTCTGTAGTGAGTAATCTGCAGTGTCCTTTTAACCGGCAGACATTTTCTGAAGATCAGTATGAGGTGCAGGCTCACCCAGACGAAGCCAACATCGTGATTTTTTCGAGCAAGGAACCAAAAATGCAGGTCACCATCTCTCTTACATCGCCAGTGATGAGGGAAGACCCTGCCCCTGCCCCCAACAAGGAGGAACAGGCAGGAGCCAAGGCGGCCGAGAAAGGTTAGAGAAGCCATGCTTTCAGTCCAAATGCACTGTGTGTCTCTCCTGACCCAAAGACAAAAGTCTGCTGCCCCCAAAGCATCTGGGAGCAACTTGAGACCCGGACTTTAAGAACGTCCAACTGGTCTCCCCGACCCCCTTCACTTTGGGTGTAATGAAACGATTGGCCAGCCGTGTTATTTTGTCTGTGTTATTTGGTTCAGGTCATAAGTAGTCCAGACCCTCCCTACATTGTTTGCTTATTTATTTATTTGTTTATTTTCATGGAATCTCAATTTACATTGGAAGCGGGATCTCTCACCTTTCTATGCCACAGTGGCAAGCGTCTGCTGCCAACATAGACTCTTTTAACAGTGGACAGGTGCCGTGGTGGAAATGATCATCTGTTTGTAAATGTTACACCCAGGGACGAGAGTCTGGTTACTCTTTTCAGCTTAAAGGAGCTGGGTTTGGCTTGTAGGCTCATTTGAATCAGCCCGACTTCCATTTAGGGATAGATAATAACTTTTCCCATCACATTCTTATGTGGCATTTCAAATGTTTCATATTTACATGCCACATAAAGTGTCTATTGTCTAGTCATGTAGGAGTACACTATTGAGTATTATGCAGTATTAATTATTGCACCACTTCTCTCTCATCCCTGGAAGGTAGAAGAGAATTGTAAGTGATTTTAAGTTTTAATAAGGTCACATAAGGACGTGTTATGTGACCTCTTATGTCATCGTGCACCTTATTACACACAAAAATGGATTTTTGAGTTAATGGTTTACTGTGCCTTGTGATCATTAATACCATTGTTTTGCATTTGCCAAAATACCTTTGGGAGTTGTTTCCATTTTGTTTTAATCTTTTGTTTTTATCTTTTTATAAAACCCTGGCCTGTCTGGGTTTGTTGAGTTTCTCTGTATCAACAGACCTACACAGGTTGTTTTGTTTTCAGTGAAAATCTGTCCTGAAATTAGTTTCATTTCACACGATTTACTCAAGTGGTCACTCTTTCCAGGAACGAGGACATGAAATGTCGACATCCCGTAATGACCTTGAGTATTCATCTTGAGGTCATCATCCTCACTGGCTAACTTGTTACATCTATACATGGGTTATCCTTGTTTATGTACTGTCCCAGGCATACACCTCTGACTCTGTGTCACAAAAGGAGAATTGGTTTTGTACTAATGTTCCTCTAAGGTATCACAGTTTTTCTCTTATGTAAAATGGCAGTTCATTCTGTTTCAAAAGCTTTGTATTGTATCAACTAATAGTAGTGACTAATTAACAAAGTTCCTTCTTTACCTTAGTAGTGACAGAAAAAGACCCACCAGATGTTCTCAGCAAGAAGAGGTGTTTAGAGTACCTAGCAGCTTTGCGTCATGCCAAATGGTTTCAGGTAAATAAAGACTAGGCTTTGTTTGGATTTTGTACACATATATGCACATTGTTTGAATTGTGTGCATATCTAGATGTGTAAATGTAAACATTTTTTTTTATAAAAATGTGTAGTGCGTGTTGTGCCGTACACTGCATGAAAACTGTATGTGCTGTGTATGTCATGTCTCAGGCTCGAGCCAATGGCCTACAGTCCTGTGTGATCATCATCAGGGTGTTGCGTGACCTCTGTCAGCGAGTACCAACCTGGGGAAAGATTCCAAGCTGGGTGAGTTGTTTCTGAGTCTTGGGAAACAATGTCATTTTAAGGTCCGTTGTGCTTACTGTTATCCTTCCATACTGGCAGGCTATGGAGCTGCTGGTCGAGAAGGCCATTAGTAGTGCCTCAAGTCCTCTGAGTCCAGGAGAGGCCATGCGCCGAGTCCTAGAATGCCTCGCTACTGGAACCCTCATGCCAGGTTAGCGCTCGTTAGCTTTCCCTTCCTTCACTGTGGAACTGTGAAGGTGAAAACGTCTTTCAAATTGTTGAAAATCCTCATTTTAAGCTTAGCAAGCTGTAATGGAAGAATTAAAAAAGAGCATGGATTTTTGTTTAGTTCTGCATGCCGCAGTGCACCTGACACTCGTTGTGTACTAACACACTTCTGCCTGTTTCACTCAGATGGCCCTGGTCTGCTGGACCCCTGTGAGAAAGACCAGACCGACGCTCTGAATGGTATGAGCAAACAAGCCAGAGAGGATATAACCGCAAGCGCACAGGTAATCACGCTATGCTGTGGTTATTTCTATATTAAGTGTATTTTTAAGGCTTTTTTTTTTAACGACATCTGCACCTCTTCTTTCTTTAGCACGCCTTGCGGCTACTCGCATTCCGGCAGATTCACAAAGTCCTTGGCATGGATTCCCTGCCGGCATCGAAGGCTGGTGCCCGGAACCGGAAGAGGCGAAGGGATGGTAGCGAAGCAGGGGAGGGAGAAGGGGAAGGCAAAAAAGACAAAAAGGAAGATTTAGAAGATGCTTGAAAAGCTCTTCAAGGCAAAGTGCAATTCACTGGCTGGCATTAGCATGGTTTATGCTCTTTCTTTTCCATATATTCTACACAGACACCTTAAAAGACTAGACTGATGACTGGCCCTCACATAGGACTGTGGAGGCGGGGAAACACACTGCTGTTTCTCCCTCCTGAAGGTACTGTAAGGTTGACTTTGGTTACACTCAACTGTGAATGACTGTCACTGAAATGAAAAGGACATCATAGCATCATTCCATGTCCAGGATAAGTGACAGTGTAGCTGCTGAACATCCCAATGAGTAATCTTGAGTCGACTACTTTTAATATTATTCTATTACTGACTGTACGTTTAGGTTTAGCCATTCTCAGATGTCTTCTCGTGTATTAAGCATTAATCGCACCAAAACCGGCCAGTTCAAGGCTTTTTGTAACGTACTAAAACTACATTCATTTGAAGGTCTTGAAAAGAGATGGGATTTTGTAAGGAACTTGAACACATTAAGTAGAAAGCAAGAAGACAAGAAACAAAAAAGACAAGAACAAATTAAGATAACAATTAACAATCAATAAACATTACATGATAGAACTTTTAGCTAAAGTATGCCTGTGTGGTATTCCAAAAGGAAAAATATAAACTGTATAAAACTATTAAAAGCACTTTTCCACATAGTGGGAAGATGTTCTTTAGGTGTGAGTGTTTGTAAAACAGACACCTGAATAGTAAGGTTATACCTTGTGAAAATAAGAATGTACACCAAAAGGAACTGAATACGTTTTTAAGCGAAATCATAGGATTAACAGTGCTGAAGCAGTTACCATGGTCTCAGTAATGGGACTTAAGTATATTTAGATTTGTTAAATTGCACAATTGAGAGCCAAGCATGCTGCAAATAAGGCACTTTCAGAGGGACACGTCTGACTTGAGGTGAGGAACGTATGCAGTCAGGTTTGCTTTTTAAAGCCCGCCATTTTAGTGTGGGCCATCTAAAAGGAAATGACACGCATGAACAAGACAGTGGTTAGATGTCTTGGACGGTGGCTCTCTTCTCAGTGGTATGACCTGGTCTTACGAGTTTTCTTTCTTTTTGCCTGATGTGTGTAGGATGTGTGTGGTCAATGTGAGTTTTCACACTTTTTTAGGTGTGAAGACTTTGGAAAGTGAATATTTCAGTAAATAAACTTGACACGTACCATGCAATATGGGTGGCTCCAGGCCCTAAAAAGGTGTGATGACGAACATGAACAATTTCCTCAACGGAACAGTGCACTTACGCATTTTATTGTCTGTGTGAGGTGTGTGTTTTCACTGTAATATTCTTAATTTACTTTGCCCGTCTGATTCATTTTTATTATTTTAACCCATTTTATTTCCCTTTTATAGTACTGGTATACTGTGTTACAATCATCTGTTTAACAGATATTGTTTAAAAGACTGTGTGGGCGTATGTAATTTAAAAGTCTTTGTAGTGTTGCCTAACCATCACAATATTAAAAATATGTACGAAACCTAAAAGCAAGAAGGCTTTTTTGTGCAATATCAATTAAACATACAGCAGTGAACAGAAAACCACATATGTTAAACCCTTTGAAAGATTTCCTGAGAACTACACGACAGATTACATAGGCTCTAAGTACTGTAAGTAAACTTTACCAGGCTGCTTGCCAAATATATTTCACATCACATTGAAGGGAAGTCTACTCTGTGACCAATATGCGTTTGACGGAAGTTCGCTGACAGTGGCTTTATAGTTTTTTTAGTGACGTGAATGCGTGTTGGTGACGTGATCTATTAGATGCTCAAGAGAGTGATTCATTGAGGGTTAGTCGAAAATGAATTTACTGTGCTCCTGTAAAGGACAAATGGTATGAAGTCGGTGATGAATCAAAACTTCGTCAGCGGGAGAATGAACTGTATTATCCTAACAGCATAGCCTACTCTTGAAGATGGCAACGGTAAGTAACAAGCGTAAAAGTTATTGCGTTTGAAATACCACGGTTGTTCCTGTATATCATACGACTAAACATCTACTCAACTACTAAACATCATCTACTGAATATTACATTACTTTTGTGCTTCTCTCTTTTTTCTGTGAAGAATTTTTTGGTGGCAGGTGTACAGTGTATTGCCAAAAGCGACCACTTAAAGCTTAAGCCTGGTGAAATTGCTTATCAAAAAGGAAATATCATCACCGTAGTGGAGCCAACACAGGTAAGGTCAGCTTTGACGTATAATACATTTCTGTACAAACGTCAAATTGACAGAATTAAATTTATGATTGTGACTTTTTCAGGAAAAGGGTATATATAAAGCCCGAAACAACAAGACAGGAGAGGAAGGGCTTATTTCTAGCACCAATATGAGGGAGAGAGAGGCCATACGCATAGACTCCTGCCTCAGCCTTATGCCGTAAGTCTCTGTACACTTTTGTTTAAATATATTTAGCGCTCAGACAAAAAGTACAGCATTTGATCTACAGATGGCAAAAGGCAATCCACTTTTCTTACACTCTGACTGAAGACTTGTGTGAAGATTTCAATGACAGTGCCGAGTTTGTACCAAACTTGATACATATTGTGTGTTTGGGGTGAAACTGGAGGCCTAATAGTGTATCATTTTCATACTGTTAAGTGTCCATGTACTGACCTGCATGGCTGAACTTTGGCAGTACATCATACATCATACTGTCATGAGTCATACTCCACATTATTCGATTTTAGTTCCTCCATCACCCATTGAAATACCCTTTCTTCCCTGCACTCACTGTAAGTATATGCTTCAGTTGGTTTCATGGGAAGATTTCAGGCCAAGAGGCTTTGAAGAAGTTGAAGCCCAGAGAGGATGGCCTGTTTCTGGTGCGTGAGTCCTTCCGCCACCCTGGGGATTATGTCCTATGTGTCAGCTTTGCTGGGGATGTCATTCACTACCGAGTCATCTACCAGGACAACAAACTTACAATTGACAGCTCCCAGTTCTTCTATAACCTTATAGACATGATTGCGGTGAGTGCTCTGTAAACCTGTTTAGATTTACAGTTTCTGAAGTTATTGCGCACTTTCTTTGTCCATGACATCCTTTATACACAATAGAAAAAAAGTTTCATTTCAGTTCTCCAACCTTTTAGAAATAGTCACTCCTCAGAATATTGACAAGGACAAACAGGGATTATAAATAACATTATTTTTATGAAGCAGTGAACTAATTTTAGGTGAGTGGAAGTGAAAGTGAGTGAAATAATCTTTCTGTAACCTAATTATTGAACTGTATGATTGTCAGCAAAATGTTATTACATCCTATTTTAGGTATTTTGAGCTATAGATGCATATGGAGTATAATCAAATGAAAGCCTTGGTTGCTCATGTTTGCTTCCATCATCCCCTTTAGAAGATTATAGACTCATTCCAAGAAACTATGGGGGAGTACCATGAGATAGCGGTTTGAATGAGTGGTGGTTTGTTGCACCACAGCTTCATGCCCTATCTGTCCTGTAGAGCCTCACTTTACTTCCTCAGTAGTTTAAGCCTTATTTTGAGTGGTAGTCCTTAGTCCCCTGGCAGAGGTTTCTGTTGGTGCAGAGCCACTACAGACTACATCTCCCAGTACACCAAGCATGAGTTTACACCTCACCTTATCTCACCACCTGAAAGTCCAAAACTCCCTCCTTATCAGTCATTTCCATATAAATGTTAAAAATGATTCAGTGCCCTTTTTATGATGAATCTCACGCTACCTTTTCCACTGACATTTTTTTTTTAGTTTTATTCTAAAAATAAGGGAGCCATTGCTACCATTCTGCACAGACCTAAAGAGAAAGCAGGAACCAGGTCAGCTGAGTTAGAGATATCTAAAGGTAAGGGTTCCTTTTTTGATATACATAGAGAATTTGTGTTTATCTTGTTCTCTTGTAAAGGTGTAAAGGTTCCTTTAGCCCTTTAATGAAGAGTTGTATGTGTGTTCTATTTAGCTTCCAAATGTCATGTATGAAGAAACCTATTATCACCTAAATTGTCCTCTTATGGAATTCCATGTGGAGCTCTTGAAGGTTCTAGATTGCATGTATTTCTCTGGATGGCTATACTGAAAGAGGACGAAACTGACATAGACAAATCATATAAAAGTGATCACTCATAGCCTGGCTTCATTGAGCACTTCATTAAGCTTGTGTCTGCTGCTCCTTTTTGTCTTAGCGGGATGGCTCCTCGAAATGGACAAGCTCATTTTAGGAGCGAGCATTGGAGAGGGAGAGTTTGGGGGTGAGTCTCTCCACCTTTAAAAAGAAGACATTATTTTGGTGTGTGACATTGCAGTCTTCCTGTACCCATATTTGAGAATTAATTTGTAGGGAAGTACCATAAATGACAATGTCTGTGTTGATGTTGTTGAGCTGTCGCACATTCCTTATTAGTGATTCTTGTCTTTGTAAAACAGTTTTCCACATCATTCCTAGACTGACAGTGAGTCCTTTTTTGTCCACAGAGGTGTATGAAGGGGAGTACTTGGGCCAGAAGGTGGCAGTAAAGAACATTAAATGTGATGTCACAGCTCAAGCTTTTTTGTCAGAGACAGCAGTCATGACGTGAGTTTTACTTCCCCTTACAAAGTGTCTTCTTTTCTTTCTGTATTTCCCAAGGTATATGTCTTTAGTGGTAACCTTAAATATTCTGGAAATTACGACCACTTTTACACACATTTCTCAGACCACATGTGCAGTTGGTCATTCAATATGGGTAGTCTGTACATTTTTGTTTAAATTATTATTATTATTATATAGATTATTTTCGTTTAGTTTAATTACCTTTGAAAACATTCTGCTAAATCTCTTAAATCTATACACTATGTATTTGTTTACTAACTGTATCAGAGGTAAAGTAAGAGTAAAACAATTATTGTAAGTTAATTCTATTTGGTGGAACATTTCTTTAGCTACCTTCATCACTGTTTATCACCCACAGGAAACTACAGCACAAGAATTTGGTGAGGTTGTTGGGTGTGATTTTACACAATGGATTGTACATAGTCACTGAATTGATGGACAAGGTATGTTTATACCCAGCCAGGTTTGTTGGGGGATTGTATTTAGGAACTTTGGTCATGTACTACTCGACCAGTGTGAAAAAGTGTTAATATATGGTGATCAGTAATAGCAGTAATGCATAGAAGCCTGACAGTGGCTAGTTTCCTGCTCTCTAGGGCAACCTGGTGAATTTTCTACGCACAAGAGGGCGCTCTCAGATCAGCACTGGCCAGCTGATGCGTTTTGCACTGTAAGTCTTTGACTTTTTTTCCCCCCCCACTTATGTTTTTCTGATCTCCACAGCCATATAATTAAATCAAACATTTTATTATGGGCCACAGTAGACACAGTTTGACACAGTTTGAGAGAACAGAACAGACAGCTGTTGACTTTGTTGTTATCAGAGACGTATGTGAGGGAATGGAGTACCTCGAGTCCAAAAAGTTGGTTCACAGGGATCTGGCAGCCCGTAACGTCTTGGTGTCTGAAGAGACGGTGGCCAAAGTCAGTGATTTTGGGCTCACCAAAGGGGACTCGAAGGGCTCAGAGCAAGTAAAGTTACCCGTCAAATGGACTGCACCAGAGGCCTTGAGGAAAGAGGTGGGCTTGGTGTCCTCCACACAGGTTTTAAAACATTAAGGCTGCACTTTTTGTTTTTAGCAACACGAACAGCAGTATACATGTAGCATTTCATATTCAGTATTTGACTTCCTGTTTTGCTGACTCGTTTGGTCCTAGAAATTCTCCACGCGGTCAGATGTTTGGAGCTATGGGATCTTCCTGTGGGAGACATTCTCCTACGGCCGTCAGCCCTACCCAAAGATGGTGAGTTAAGGCCAGCCCTCTCCGGTCCAGACTGTCAGGATAGTCTGTGGTCAGTCAGGACTTGTGAAGGGATGAAAAAAGCAGCTACATGCAGAATGTAGCTAAAGCAAATCAGTTGTCTAGACTTAAGTAGTAACCCTTGTCAGACCTCTCCTCAGATCTTACTCACTTAGCTGCATCAGGGCAGAGAAACTATAGGAGATGTTAAATGAGCCTACAAGGACTTTGATCAGCTGGGATGGGTTATGAGGAAAAAACAAGCAAACTGGCTCAGTTTGATGGTGGTCAAAAGTCGGATTTGCTGAAGTAGACATAGCCGTTGCTTATTGGCGTCTTCCAAACTGATTCATTCAATAAAAGCACACGTTATTTCTCCATATTGTTTGAGAGTTTGGATGTACTTAAGTCACCATTTTGTCAAATAAATTTGAACCCTCTTTACAAAATGCTTCAAAAGGCGGCCAATTAGAACAGTGACTCATGAATATATCAACTACATGTCTCAGAAGACCATATCCTTTCCAGTGGGTAAAATGACATCAAACACACGTCAGTCTACACTTTAGTCTGAACATTCTTAAAGACTGTAGGAAACAGTCTGAAGTACTTGTTCACCTGAAATAAGTATGCAGCACATGCACACTGTTGTTTTGGGAGTCATTTTTATCATTTTAAAGCCAAATGCTGGTTGTGTCTTAATCTTCATAACATGCATGTGGTAGTCTGATGATGGTCACCTGCTTCCATTGCATGAGCACATCTTCTCCTTTGCCCGTGTTTCTGTCAGTTACTCACTACACAGGTATGTGACACGGAGAAATCAAAGCGGTTTCACTAAGCAGGTAATAAAGGCAGGGATAAACCCGGATTAATGCTTGTGGGGCTTGTTTCTACGGCAACAGCTCCTCATGGCAGCAAGCCAGCAGAGGAAATGCTGGGGGGAGGGTGGGGTGGCAGGGCAGCCAGGGTCAGGGATTATCTTACTTACAGATCCCTGTGTTACACATGGCCCTAAAGGCTCATCCGAAAAACGTCCTGACCGGTGTCGCCGTACTCCAGCTACTTTTCGGTTTGTCATTCATGTCTCGGGGGCCATGCACAGCGAAGGTCAGCGAGGGTCCTGAATGTGCCTGAGTCAGTTGGGTCAGGGGCTCAACAATTTGTTTCTAAGTGCAAAGTATAGTTAGTTATATAATAGTTCAACCCTCAGTTTTACATTCTTTTATCAGTGTATCCCTAGGGTTACTGCACTCTTCTTAGTTTATAATGGTATGAGACACACTGTGACCATGGATTAAGTTCCTAGAGAGAAAGCGAACCGGTGGCATGTGAATCGTTAGTCTATTGCAAGCCTGCATTACTACTGATCCCGGACTCCTTGACAATGACACGAACCCAGACACGAACAAGCCAGAGTTTGCCAGGTAACCCATTCAGCACCAGTGCCACTATCACCTCATCTACATGGAAAGACTTGGAGATGGGTTGATAAGGTTTGAGGTTTCAAAACAGCGGAGACTTGAAATAGTATCAAAATGAATGCTCTTTTTAAAACCATAGGTAAAGGTAAACTGCTCTACAAAATGAATAAGTAAGGGACAGATTTCAAGCAGATCAAGTGCAGCTTCCGTATGAACAGTATAAGCCTTAATCACCAAAGTCTGTTGACAGGGCAAGGTTAATTCTGAGCCAATAATGAGTGCAACGACAGCCTAGCCAGAACACATCTCAATTAACTGTTAAACAGTGGTGCACAATCCAGCCTTATCGCTGCTGATAGCTCACTGCCCTGGCACTGACCGAGTGTCCTCAGATGACTCCATGTCTTCACTGCGCTACTATACGTAGCAGGTTGGACTATAGGTCAGCAGCAGACTGTCCGATGTACTCTATATGTGGCACCTAGATTGGCAACAGGTCTTTCTCTGAGGAATGGACTTACCACTACATGCATAGACATAGACAGTACTTGTATGAAATGACCCAACCTCATGAATGTAATGGAAAGTGTAAAACCTGTGTGCAGGACACACATACATTGATGAAACTGTGCAAACATTAACCATATTGAGTTTATTATTCTAAAATATATTCATATATTTTTCAAAATAGATAAAAAATATACTACAATACAATTTATATTCATAAGGAGAATGAAGTGACCCTTTTCTGTCTTTCCTGTTGTAGTCACTAAAAGAGGTGAGAGAGAGAGTAGAGCAGGGCTATCGGATGGAGGCACCTGACGACTGCCCTCCTGCTGTTTACCAACTCATGGGGAGCTGCTGGCAGGAAGAGCCGGGGAAGAGGCCCTCTTTCCACAAACTCAGGGACAAGCTGCAGAAGGAGATCGACAGATAGAGTAATAGACATTGTGTCCTGTGTGATACACACTCTACTAATACTGTATACCATACTATATGCTAATAATTCTTTAGACGTGCTCTGACCTCCTTTAGATTTTCTTCAGCCTTTATACTGTGTACTGAACTGATTGTTGTTGAGCTTTTAAGTTTATTATTGTGTAAATATATTTGGAAAATTCAGCTTGTATTTCTAGACATGTTCTTTTTTAAATGTATATTTTTTGTTTTGTAATGAAATGTACTACACATGTCCTTTTGTGTATCATTTTATTTCACTTTATGTTGCATAAAATGTGAAAAGATGCTGCAGGTGGTCAACAGCATTTTCACTGCATCATCTGCCTGACGCAGAGATGAACGGAACAGAAATGAATTCACAATTGACAAAATGTCTTGACTACAGGTATCGCAACAATCCACTGTAATATACTTCTGTTACTGCCTCTACTGCTCCTAACAGAACGGGATGTGGAGGGGACAGGGGAAAATGCTTTATCTGGGATTAAAACTCAGATCACCAGTATCTGCTTGTGTTGTACTGTAATTGTCCAGCAATATGCCCAGCGCCTCAGGGCTTAATATGCAAAATCTTGAATGTTATTGCTGATATAAGTAAGGAATTACAAAGCGGACAGCAGCCTGTGTGGAGGGGCTTTCTGGAGTTACAGGGGATTGGGTAGAGATATCCTCTTTTCTTTCCATCTCATCTGGGCTAAGATCTCAGGACAACAGTTCCTCTGACTCATCAGAGTTTTGTAAGACCTCTTGGGACCGAGGGACATTTGCTGTTTTTTTTAGATAGTCTCATGCATCTCTCTTCACACTTGACACGTAGCTTTGAAACATTACATAATGAAACCTGCTGTTGCTGTCGTCCTATAGAACTGATGAGATTTTGAAAGATTTAGGCAGGGAGAATTTTTTTTTTTTCTTTTGTTTTGTTTCGTTGTCACGTTACATCCAAAATTAAATATGTCATTAGTTTTAATGCTTTGTAAGCCTGGTATTTGTCTTTTACCCATGGGATAGACCACAGATTGAGTCTTTATCCTCTTTCTTTTCATTACGATAGGGCCTGAGTTGGATTTGCTTTGTGTTTCTAAAGCTTGTAAAAGGATGAGATCTAATATTTAAAGAAGTAATGAAAATCAAGTGGAAAATTTCAAACATATTAGAGGATTTAAAAGGGCATTTGCCTTCTTCAGAGTGAGATGTTATTGCTTCAGGATAAATACATTTTCTGATTGTTCATGAATCAGTGAACTTGTATGTTATGTGCCAGAGACATTTCCAGGGCATGTATTACATGAGTCTATACAACTCGGAATTTCCTTGACATTCTCAGGTTTCTCCTAGAAAACAGTTCTAGGGAAAACTCTGTTCATTTCATTTTGAAATACAAAAAAAAAACATGCTTACAGTATTAGTAAAAAAAAAAGCATATAGCAAACTACAGTAGTGACACTATGTACTTATGCTGAACACAAAATATCCATAGGTGAATATACAGAGTGCAGGGGCGTAACTATAGGGGGTGCAGCAGGTGCGGTCGCACCTGGGCCCGTGGGTCTAGGGGGGCCCGTAGCTGGGACCCATAGACATATTTATGTCGATCTAAATAGTCTGAATAGCCAAGTCGCATTGCCAAAACTACTGATGTATACCCATATTCAGCGAAAAAATGACACTGACAAGCGTTATAGGCGGATACACAGTTTTAAGTGTTTTAGGCAGAATATGTTTGCGGGGGGAGGGGCGTGGTGGTGGCGGCAATTACAAACATGAAAAAAAGGGTACGGGACTGTCCACCAGGACAGCAGAAGTCCGGCAGCAGACTGCAGCCAGCTTAAGTTGCTCTCTTTTCCAGAAATTGTTCTTTGTGAGTTGTAAGCCAGAGGTGTTAGCCTGCTGTAAGCAGCCGCATTTCCGAAGGAAGGACGGACGGCTGGCATCTGGCATGTATCGGAGTGGCAGTGATCTCCAGGTATCAGACACCACGTGAGATTCCAATGCTCTTGCCATATCCCTGCTTACAGGTTGCGAACATGGAATGCGTATGGAATGCATGGAAGCGTATTCCTTTTCAGCATCCAATGGCATGCAGGATCAAACCCTCGTTTACGTTTCCTCTTATCATCACTGTTGAGGTCAATCAGGGATTACACCTTTACCTCGTTTCACCTGCTTAGACTCTCTCAGGGACGGATCATGTGTCCCTTAACATTTTTGAACAGTCAGAACACATGCTAGTGACAGGTAGATATAAAGTGAGCATTACGGCCATTTTTTATTTCATGGTGATTGTTATATAGAGCATGCTCTGACAGTTTCTGCACCCAGTAGTCCACCCATACATCTTCAGCATCATAGCAGAGAACATGCAAGCAGAATTATGCCTTTGTCAAAGTGGATGGATATCAAAGATTTATTACCCAGGTCTGCATAGAATCAAGCCAATACCATAGCTGAGTTATGTGATAATACTGTAATGCCTTTATGAAAAATACATCCCAACTTCTAAATCCTACAGTAATGCTGAGTCTACTGTAGTGTGGTGTAGAGGAAGGCCTTAGTACACACTCTTGTCATATTGGCTTACTACTAAACTACTAGATTAAACCAATGTGACCCATAGGGTGGTCAGTTTTCTGTTTTCCCTGAATATCTGGATGATCATTATGAGGGCTTTTTTCCAGGTAACGATAAGTTATTGATAAAAATGGAGGTGATGAAAATGCATGTGAATTGAAAAATAGTGGGGTGAAAATGGATGTGAAATGATCAATAGACTACAATGTTCAAGTTATGTGATGTAATTTAAAACCAATTTGATTAAAACAATCGTGATATGATGAAAACAGAGCCATGGTTCATCATTTTCATTCATCATTCACAACACAAAATTGCAATTTATCATTTAAGGAAAGTGGTCTCAAGGGTGGAAGTAACAAAAATGAATTGATCCACACAGAATGACAGTTGTTTTTGAATTTGACACCAAAACTAGTCACCTATTTAAAAATGAAAGTCGTAACATCCAGCATACTGTTGCTTTGAGTACAACCTAAAGACTTATACATAGATATATATGTATATATAGACATAGACAGATATGTATATATAGATGTATTTACATAGTCTAAATAAATAATGAAACAAATAAATCATATATTTCATATGGAGGGGGATAACCCCAGCGTGTCCCTTTGTGATTTTTTATCAATGTGTGTTTCTTATGATTTGTGCCCTTCCTAATCCCCTATGGGAGTGCAGTAATCCAGGGGCATAAAACCGTGCCAGGAGGAAGTGATCAGACAGGGAAGATGATATTAAAATATGTAATTGCAGGACCTGCAGACTGTCTCAGCTGGCTTGACCAATTTGTGTGTTTTGTGGGTGTAGGGGGGGAGCAAACGAACACGACCTTTGTGCCTAAATCTTCCTTTTCAAATCTGCCCCTCATTTCCTATGGAATCAGGGCATCTGAGGATGACTACTGCCAAACACTATCAGTCTTCACCAAAAAATACTAAGCATGGTTTGAACATGACGCGTGGCTGAAATCAGCTGAAGCTGCTGTTTCAATTAAACATCCAATGCTAGATGAATGTTTTGGGCTCCCAAAAATCTCAACACCCAGTGAGTACACCGAAGTGAGTTTGGCAAGATAGATACAGAGAGGAGGTAAAACATGATTGGCCTAGGAGTTGCCCCGAAGGCCCAGATTTAAAAGCAAACATTAATAATTTGATTTAATTTAATCCTATTAAGGCTGTAAGCAGAATCAGTGATGGTGTTTGGTGGCTGGAATGATTGACTCCCTCTGCTGGTTCCTGCTGGTTCATGATCACTTCAGCATGCAACACTCGCATGGAATGAATGTGTTGTGCTACATCAGGTAATACCCAATACAGGGTATACATGTACGTCAGTATGTGACATCAGCATCATGATCTCGTCCCCACAGAGGAAGTTCGTCCTCTTAGTGGAAAGGTTCGGAAGTGAATGACAGGTAAGTCACTTAAACAACAGATTAAGGGCTAGACTGCGTCACTGTCTCAATGAATATCTCCCCTAATAACGTTAAGAGTATCAGATTAAGTGATACGAGTGGAGACAAGATTCCATCAGGTGATTTAAAGTGTTCAGGAGCATCTTATTGGACACTCACTCCTAAACTCACATTAGTCATTCTAGTTAGCGTAACAAATGCCATTGAGAGGTGAGTTAAGTTGGCCAAAAAAATACCCTGATCAAGTTAACTGAATTATATCTTGCCAACCCTCATTATGTGTTTTGCTCTTTGGTCAAACAGACCTAGATTTTATATTGGCACTTTATAAAGGCACCTCACATGCTGTAACTACTGTGGACATGATAATATGTGATATACTCATTGTGGTTGTGTAAAAGTAAGTTGTACTGAAACTGGTTTGGTTTTACATTGTAACATAATTATTAATTTAACCATGCGTTAATAAACAATGCAATATTTATCTTCATTTGCAGAAATAATCAGGTATCACCCTTTGCAGTATTGAAGTAAGACTTCAATCAATTATGAACCAAACACAGATAAGCATAATGTCTCAGACGTTTTTTTTTTTTATCAGATTCATTTTAAAAGTGTTCTTCCAATACTGTCGTCTTCTAAATGAGTCGTCATGATTGTGTTAAACATGCTAGTCACTCGACAGCTTTAGATATGTTGCCTCAACAATGGAAAGTTCTATGGTAATACCCCTCATACGAGCAAGTGGCTTACCTCCCACTTCTACCATTCAAATTCCCATACAGGAGAAAACTCCATATTTTAAGTGACCCTTAAGTGTCTGCTGTGAAGACCCGATGAAGTTATCAGTGCCTGTACGAGATCACTTTGTCATGATTTCCTAGCGTTTACACAAAGAGGAAAAGACTGGTGGACGGTATGAATCACATTTGTTCACTCCCATTCCAGTCATCTCCCCATTCTCTGTCTCCCCCTCTCTCTCCCTCTCATGTTCTTTTCCTCTCTCCAAAGCCCTGTCCCCTGTAAGCTGACACAGCGCCTTTAAGCGTTAGCTACTTTGTCCCTAATAGGATCAGAGGGGCTTATTTTGTCATCTGATAAACCTAAGCAGCTTGATAGCTGTGCTGCACCTTCTTAACCAATTTGTACTCAATTACGCTAATGGGGAAACAACAGTTGAAGTTCAGAAAATGCACAAGCTTGATGGAATAATCACTGATAACTGGAAAATACGTGAGCTTGATTGATTGTGCTCTCACAGATGACTTTTGGATTCCCTCCTCACTTGACCATTTCTTATGGATCACCGAGTACTCTGAGTACATAACTAATAGTGATCTCAGAAAGGAGATCCATGAGACCTAATATCATCTAGGTTATAATGTATAATACAGCTAAATTGCCTTTGGGATAAACGTACACAAGATGGTGAATGAAGAGGTTGCGAGGAAAGTTCTAAGGTCACAGTGCCAGGCGGCTATGGAGTCATGCTTTCTGTTGATACTGACTAAAGTATTGTTTGCACACACATACATTACGCCATTAAGGTCTTTACTGTGTTATTCGCATTGATTCAAGCAGCCATCTACTTATTCTTTACTCCTGAAAATATCTGGTATAGTGTGACGATAACTTAATCAGACAGATTGTCTACAGCTTTACGTGACTAGTTTCTGTAGCAAAAAGGTAAACAATCTAATCTAGAAAGACACCATGGTGTGAAGTATCCTGAAAGTCACCCTTTGTGGTCCAGCTTACTTGGCTCTTGACATCCTGTCTAAATGAGCTGCTTAGCTGCATAGTATAGCATGGTCTGCGTATCGTGTTGGTTTTGCTGGATAGGGAAGTGCAGCACAGTACTACCTACTGCCCTGGTCATATCCTGCCTCCCCTCACTGCTCCCTCTAATTGCTGCTATCATCCACTCCTCTCTCACTACTGGTTCATTTCCCGCACCCCTCAAAACGGCTGCTGTCTCCCCAATCCTCAAAAAACCTGGTTCAGATCCCAACAACTTTAATAACCTCCGCCCCATCTCCAACCTATCTTTCATCTCCAAAATACTTGAGAAAATCGTTGCTTCTCAACTCCATTCCCATCTATCTCAAAACAGTTTATATGAACAGTTCCAATCTGGTTTCCGTCCCCGCCATAGCACTGAAACGGCCCTTCTGAAAATCACCAACGACCTCCTTATTGCAGCTGATTCCGGTTTACTATCCATCCTCATCCTCCTTGACCTGAGTGCGGCCTTCGACACAATCTCCCACACCATCCTCCTCAACAGATTATCCTCCATCGGCATCACTGGCATCCCCCTTGACTGGTTCCACTCCTATCTCTCAGACCGCACTCAGTTCATCCAACTCAAATCCTTCCGTTCCCAACCGTCCCCTGTCTCCTCTGGTGTCCCCCAGGGCTCTGTCCTGGGTCCCCTCCTTTTCATTACCTCCTTCCCCTTGGCCTTATTTTCCGTAAATTCAATATTCTTTTTCATTGCTACGCGGATGACACCAAGCTCTACCTCTCCACCAAGCCCAACTCCATTCTTCCTCCCTCATCCTTGACAGATTGCCTTTCTGCACTTCATACCTGGTTCACCTCAAACTTCCTCAAACTTAACAGTGATAAAACCGAAATCCTTTTAGTCGGTACTAAATCCACTCTACTCAAAGTTGACAGTTTTTCCCTCTCAATTGACAGCTCCATAGTTTCCCCCTCCCCCCAGGTAAAGAGTCTGGGTGTCATCGTCGACGGCTCACTCTCCTTCAAATCTCACATCAACATCACCACCCGCACCACCTACTTCCATCTCCGTAACATAAATCGCCTCCGTCCCTCCCTCACCCCCCACACCACCTCTATTCTTGTACATAGCCTTGTCACCTCCCGTATTGACTACTGTAATTCTCTCCTCTTTGGTCTCCCCCAGAAATCCCTCCATAAGCTCCAACTGGTCCAGAACTCAGCTGCCCGTATCATCTCCCTCACCCCCTCTTTCCACCACATCACCCCCATCCTACAGCAACTCCACTGGCTTCCAATTCACTTCCGTATCAACTTTAAAATTCTTCTTCATACTTTTAAAGCCATCCACAACCTTGCCCCTCCTTACCTGTCTGACCTCCTTCACACTGCCACCTCCACCCGCTCCCTCAGATCCTCCTCTTCCATCCACCTAACTGTCCCCTCTGCCCGGCTTACCACCATGGGGAGCAGAGCTTTCAGCCGCTCTGCTCCCAAACTCTGGAACTCACTCCCACCTGACATCCGAAACATTGACTCCTTCCCTCAGTTCAAATCCTCTCTCAAAACCCACCTTTTCAGGATTGCATTCTCACTGTAGTTGCCATGCTGTTTTTACTTGCACTTTTAATTTTAATTGTTTTGTTATTTGTTTGCTCCTGTTTTAAATTGTAAAGCGTCCTTGAGTGACATGAAAGGCGCTGTGAAATAAAATGTATTATTATTATTATTATTAGTGCAGTAAAGCCTAATTTTCAGAAATATCCTGGGTGGGTTTGCCAATAACGGTCGCTCTTAGCGTTTTATGAAGACTTGAAAAATATGTCTTACTAAAGTTGTTTACTTTTCGATGTATGTTTCCCAAAGCATCTCTTAGTTCCCTAAGTTCCCCTAAGAGCATACCTTAATAGGCTGAATCCATGTTTCTCATATCGATTATTGTCATTCACATAGGTTTGAGCATGCGTGAGTAATGCGGAAGTAATAGCCTACTATGCAAGTCAACAAAAAACGAAATTCCCAAATAAGGATGGTTGTAGGCTATGTGTTACTCATAGATTTGTATTCACGAGGGATTAAAATTAAACGGTTTAGCACAATATAGCATGATAACATTATAGCAATTTTAATTGCTTAAAAGCATTGTCAAATCTGGAGTTGTGGTGGCTGCAATGGTCTACTGACTGAACATCTGCAACACTAAACACATACACACTACATCACATCATCTAATAGCAAGGGTAACCACACAACCATAAGACAGCAACCATAAGATGGCTACGAGCCTAGATAGCTCTTTTTTGACAGCCGTTGTCTGTTCCTCTTCCTTGATGGACTCTGATGTCACGCCACCCCGCACTAATCTGAACTTTCATTCAAAGTGACAGGAAGTCTCTCTGTCCATTAGTCTACTTTTCCTATTCATTTCAATTGTGTAAAAAAATTATATTATGATATTTTGAATTTGCAGCTAATACATTTTTCATGAATATACTGGGTGCAGGGGCCTTTCTAGGGACTCCAGGGGCCCCAAACAAAAGACTGAGCATGGCCCCCTAACCCTGACCCCTGACCCCCACTGTCTACACATCTACAAAGGGTATCTATTCAAGCTGACCTTTTATTGGGATAAACTGTTCCTACCTCTTTACTAAGCATATCTGTGGAGACATGTAGGTCTTCTTATTGGAATGCATCAAGAAACGTAAGCAAATCTCCTTCAGAGCAAAGACCATAGCTGTATTTGGTCCGCTACCTTTGAAAACAGATTTGGTTTCTTTTGGTTTGGAGAGAACAATGTCAGGACAGTTCACACATCCACCATTAGGCATATTTTTAAATCTTAATCCATAGTCTGGCTTCAACCTGGGTTATGCTAAAGCTTTGTTCACTTTAAGACCTGAACAACTATATTAGGCCTACATACAATATCTGCCATTTACGCATTCAAAACAGGTTATTAAAAACAGATGACAGTGTAGGAAATAACCATAGCAGCCAGAACATTAGCCTAATGCAAACTTACAAAACATCTTGCAAGATAAATAGTGTACACTAATTATTAATAAAATACTGGCCAGCTAGTTGTTTTTAGAATTGACAACCCATTAACCTGTAGGGACAACTTAAACTGTTGCCATAACTACTTCAGTCAGTGTAACAGATTCTCACTAACCACTGTTTTGTTTTTCTTCTTCCCCACCTTTCACCTTCGTTTCGAGTAGTATGATGAAGTAGTTGCGTTTCACGGTGTTGTTGCACTGTGGACTGATTAAGAAGCTCTTAGCAAGATATTGGTATGGGGACCATGCCATGGACATGTCATTGTAGTCTTCTGCATGAAATCATAGATTTCAGGGGGGCTCTCTTTGCTGGGGACTACTGTAATCAGCTGTCCACAGGGCCCCTTCCAGCTCGGTCCTGTCACAACGTCCCTCCGTAGATGGCACACCTGTGGATAAGCTAGTGCCTCGAGTCGTTATGGTACAGCTTAAGGTAGGCTATAACCAAAGACAGTAAAAGAAGGACTGAAATTCATAATTGGCGTAGCATTAAGAATACTTTGGGAAATCTACCCCTGATCTTTGTCTTCTTTCATACTGAGTTTGAGCACTGAGGAACGGGTAAGTTTGTATTAGCATGCTCCAAAGCCGTTTTTCAAAGATGCATGACATTTGCCCTTCCCTATCAGATCCTTTGGGATTTTGTGTGAGTGACCATATGGTGTTCTCTAGTCCTATAGGCCTTCCCAGAAACATAGTCTTCCTCTTACTGCTCTACCCCGAAGACTGAGCAATGACACGAGGAGTCCATTTCAAAGAAATACAAAATCTGACTTTGCATCTGTCTTTGCATCTGTTCTGCAAACTAGATTAGAGATTATGTAGATTTGCACAGGGATATTGTAGCGTAATTGATACTGTCCCTATCTGTCATCGGCTACTTAGAATGTTTTAATTATTTTACTTTTAAACATAATTATTGCCGAATATTAACATCAATTAATTTCTACCAACCAGGGAACCACTCTCTCCCTCTCTTCTTCCACTAAAACAAATGTAATCCTTTTTTTGGATTTCAGTAGGGTTAAATCAAATGTTTAGTTTCAACTGAAGGAAAAGAAGGAAACTGTTTTGACTTTTGGTCTCGGTAAGAGCAGTGCTGATCTCTCTGATACCTCTGTTAACCTATCAAGACATCCACATTTTCAGATGACCACACACTCTTAAAGTGCCAGTTCCCCTCAAGGAGACATATAAACATGGACATACCCAATCCAAAGGTTGTTGAAAATGTGCAAAATATTTTATAGAATAGATCTGGGTCATCATCCCAGTAATTATAAATAATAAATTAGGCCTACATGTTGAGGTATTATCCTGACATCAGATAAAAAAAAAAATACATATGACAACAAAAATGATAAAGGATACCTTTTCTGACATGAAAGAGTCAGATGCAGGGTAATTGTTTATTTCTCATGACTTCTCTTTTTGCACTGAGGTGCCATGCACTGGGGTTAAACCCTAATAACTGAACAAATGTGGTCAAACAGTTGTTGATGGACCACATGGCACTTGTTTAAGATTTTGATAGTGACTAGACTAGCATAACATGTTATTTTATGTCAAATGCACAACAGACAGCCTATTATGAAGGAAGATTTGTTTTTTTAAATTAAGATGATGATGATTGATATAGCCACAATTATACAATTCTTATGATTCACTAGGGGACTTTTGCAATTTTAAGATTTTAATAAAGTTTCAACATATTTTCAGTGAATGAAATCATAAAACGTCCTCTTCCATTCAAATACACATGACATGCATGGGTAGAAAGTTTATATATAGAGAGGTATATAGTCTTTCACTGGGATAATGAGGGGATTAACGAAAACTTTCGGTCAGTCCATTGTCTTTAAAACAATAGATTTTTGAAAGACAGTCTTGTGTCGGCTTCATTAGCCTTGGCCTCCTCCTGTGGGGTGAATACGAGCTACATTTAGAGCAATTACTTGACTAGAAAACAACTGTCAATCATTCTTAAAGGGGAAGGATTCCAATTAATAAACCTCTTCAGTCCTCGTGTTAGAGCCATTCTTCAGTCTAGTTCTGTGGGGTAAAAGATTGAGAAAAGGCAATCAACAAAACACAGACGAGGGTCGTGTTATAAACATTGAATATTACCAACTGTTGATTTAAATGAATTTGGATGAGCGTCAAAAGTCTTCCCAAGTGGAGATTGAGCGGCTTTACGAAAGCGAAGGCGTGTTCAGTTCTTCTGCCAGAGAGGAACAGGTGGAATATCCTCGTACTTCAGATTGGAATCACATCCGCTAGAAGGTAGGTCCCAACTTTCACGTCTCTGTCGTTTCAATTAAAAAACACAACTAAAGTCGACGTCTAGAAGTTTGGGATACATAGAAATTATTAACTTTGATATAACCGCAACTAAAATGCAAGTTCATGCATTGAGGTCTTCATGTCAGTCTGTATTTTAATGAGAAAGCTTTGAATTAAGATAAAACGGATATCGTTTGGACTAGATTTAGCTAATTTTGCCTAGAGAAAAAAAAACTGTTGTGATTTGGACTCTAAGTATTGAATGAATATTATGCGTCACTCCAAAATATGTTTTCGCTGTAGACAGCGCCGTAGCCTACATGCTTCGCGCTTCTATCAGTGAATTAATGGTTTACTTCTTCATGAGCTAACAATCAACGTTGGGGTTTTCGGATGTGGTATATCTGGTATATCTGGACATCATAAAAAACTGTGCCTCAGAATTATTTGTCATTTGGAAAAAACCCTTAATCATTTCAAGGCAGAGGGTCCATTACAATTACTTCTTTCATTTTCTTTTGCAGGTTCTGATATCAGCAGACCCCTGTGAGTCCTTCTGAAATTTGGATTTCGGCTGGAGCCAACTTTAGTGCAGCTTTCTCTTCTGTAGGACTTGGGACAATCCCTAACGTTCGAATGCATTTATCACTGGATAGCATGAACATGGTGGACGAAGGTTGCCTCTCGCCCAATAACTTCCATGAGCTGGTTAAAGGAGGTGGGGTGGCTGTGGGAACCCGTGTCCACAGCATTGATGTCATCCTAGGCTTCAGTAAGGAGCAGGACCCCTTGCTTCACCCCAATGGTCATGCTGGGCCACATAAAGTTGGAGTGGATGGCCTAGGAGACCCCAGAAAGCAGGACCAAACTCACTCCTATGGACACCTCTCCACCCTAAGGGACAACCCTGAGCAGCCCTCTTTTCATGGTAAGGTTCTCCAAGTCGATGCACTTATGCGTCATTAACACAATGAGGTGACTACACAGAGTGTCAGCTTAAGAAGAGAGAGGGCACACGACACAAGCGCTGAATATTAGATATTTGAAAAGACTTCTGTTCCACGCTTTATCAGAAGCTCAGAGTGCCATAGGCTTGTTTAGAGTGATACTTGCAGAGGGTTTAGGGAGAAGAAGATAAAGTGTCCTGCTATCATCACTGTATCAAGGAGTATCTTAAAAAATAAGTAGACAAATGAAAAATGCAGATGCATTGAAGCATCCATAACTTATGCTATTTGAATATTCTCTTACTCTTCTTTTGAGTTGGCCGTGCAAAGATACAAAGAGCTTTTTCTGATATCATGACATTGACTTCTTACGTATGTCTCAGTATATCTGTTAAAAGATTGCAAGTACATTTTCAAAGGTTTGTTTTTGCTCCATATTAGCCTAAAAGTACAATACCCAAACCACAGCCATTTATTAAAGAACATAGTTATATGAGAGTAAAGTCATATACTAATTACTTTTAAATGTGCTGTAAGGATGTAATAGCTGTATCCAATTATTGATGTATCCAAACTCAAATGAATGTTCATATCAGCCACAAACGATGTTAAATGACTCGTTAAAGTGGTGAAGTACACCTGCCCCAGACATACTTTTTCACACCAGCATTAAAATGTTTTTATGAAATCAAAACTTAAATAGACAGATCTAAATGACGGTTTGAAAGAGCTGTTTTCGACTTCTAGATGAGCTTCATTGCCTGCACGTTCATCCACAACATAAGGTGTGGAGGGACATGGCATCCTGGTGTATCTGGTTGATCTAATGGTCCTCTTTGGCTAATTTAATTATTTTCCTCCACGGGCATACTGCCTGGCTGTGGCTTTTTTTCTTCCGGGAAATGTTTAAGGTGTTTACTGACAGAGCTGTCAACATATAAAAGCTTGTAGGTAGATTAGAGTCTACATGGAAACTATTAGAAGATTTACTAGCCTGCATCTGTTTCCCACAGGATTACAGGGAGAGAAAACTCAAGTGAAAGCCACTGGTCCATACATTTATACTACTATGGGGCATGGAGAGTGTAGTTTGATTGAACTGATGTTTCTTATGGGAAATTTCCTTTTGGTTATGGTAAAGCTATCATTCGGTTCACAAAATTAGATTATGCACTCTATGCAAGTTTTTGTAATCCCATTCTGATTCCAGTAGTAAAGGCAACATCTATTGTGTGTTGTCTCTGTTGATGGACTCCATTCTGTTGATTGTCTCTGCATTCCACCGTGTCCAGTATCCTTCTGCATGTTAATACTCTACCTCGTTTGGTTGACCAGACCCAGACATGTACTCGAACAAGTGCGACGGCGGCATGAATGAACTCCACAAGGGTGTCGATAGTGAGGACAAATCCCCAGAGCCTGCCGACGAGGAGCCGCCCAAGAAGAAGCATCGGCGCAACCGCACCACCTTCACCACCTACCAGCTGCACGAGCTGGAGCGTGCCTTCGAGAAGTCTCACTATCCCGACGTTTACAGCCGCGAAGAGCTGGCCATGAAAGTTAACCTCCCTGAAGTCAGAGTGCAGGTGTGTTTGTTGTGCTGTCTTCACCTCTCAAGTCTCATTATGGGCTATACATGTTTGAATCCCATTAGACGTGTGGAGGACCTTTTTCCGCTCTTGTAAGACAATTAGACTCGGTCTTTTGAGTTGATGTAAACAGTGATCTAACTGATGTATTTCATTCAGACGTTGATGTTGCCTCTTCAAAACAGAAGTGTTTTTAGTTTGGATTATCTCTCAATCTTATTGTTTGTCGTAGCAGTGAGTTTAGAGTTATTATAAGGTAAATCATCTAATTGCTCTTATTTCTAAATCAAATTAAGATCCATGTTTTTGCTTTCCTGTTTAAATCTGTTTAAAAAAAATGTAGTGAACTGAACTGAGATACTGAAAGTTGTCGCCGTTTTTCGCCATAGGTGTGGTTCCAGAATCGCAGAGCCAAATGGAGGCGCCAGGAGAAAATGGACGCGAGCAGTATGAAGCTCCACGACTCTCCGGTGCTGTCCTTCAATCGGCCACCTATGCACACCAACATGGGACCAGTGACCAACTCTTTGCCCCTGGATCCATGGCTTACATCCCCGCTGACCAGCGCCACGCCTGTACACAGCATCCCAGGGTTCATGGGCCCGTCACAGGGCCTTCAACAAGGATATACGAGCCATGGTTTCCTGAACACCAATCAGTCCATGGGCCAAGGGATGCAGACGATGGCCCCCCCTCCATACCAGTGCCCTGCAGCTTACTCTGATAAATACCCAATGGAGGACGTGGATCAGCGAAGCTCTAGTATTGCCTCTTTGAGGATGAAAGCCAAGGAACACATTCAGTCCATGGACAAAACATGGCAACCCATGTGATCAGCTGATACATGGTTCACACGTAACTGTATCACTTTCACTGTCCAGAGGGCTATTTTCATATCGAGCACATGATGCGGGCATCTGGAACATTTTTTGTCCTGCTTACGTTTTTGGCATTGAAATAGTAAAACTGGTTTTCTAGTGTGCTCCCATTGGAGCTATCTTGTGCATGGTAACCACTGGTGTAGAGGCTGGATGATAGAGCATGGTACAGAAATGTGTCGTGTTTCTTGAGTGCCGTTGAACACCATGCATATTTGTGGAACAAATTAATCTGAGCTGAAGAAGAGCTACGTCTGAAAGGGACCATTGGGATTTTAAAAACTGGAGGGTTTATGAGAAATCTTGATTTTTTTTATTTTATTTGTGTGCTGATTTGTTTTTAAATCAGCAGTAGTTTGTACTTTCTGACCAGCTGCATTCATTTGGTTGTGTTTTTCATCTCATGGTTTATCTCAAAGGCCTCACTTTGTGAAAGAGGATTGCATGAGGTAACTGTTGTTTCCCTGTTGGAGAACAGTATGCTGCATGACACACGTTCATCTGGTCTATTATGGTCCTGTTGCTCATGGTGTGATCTACTGTACAGTAGGAATATGATAACATAAATATTTTTATACCATGCTTTTGTAAGAAAAATATATAAATCTATTCTACAGATGTTTAAAATTTTGACAAAATCACACATTTATCTTCCAAACTCCAAAACAATCATTCCTCGTAAAAGCTTTGAGTTCCTCCCGTAACTGCACACGAGTTCATGCAACTTTAAAGTTAGACTACGTTATGCAAAGCACACATAATGAAATGAAATCACTCTTTTATAGTATGGTATAACAGCCACACTGTACTATTTACACTCATGTATAATACTTCTGGATAGAGTTTTTAGATATTGGATGTAGTCAAGAACAGTTTCTTTGCAGGTCTGTACATACCTTTTAAAAAGCAAGGTTAAGTACAGGTATATGTCACTTTTGTTATCTTATAATAATGCCTAACATGCATTGGAAGTTGGTATGCTTTACAATAATGATGGGATAGAATATGAATGATAGTAAATCCCTTTCAGGGAATTGCATACAGTAATTGACCCTGGTATTTTGGTTGGATGTGAATACTTGATATCACAGGTCTAATAAACTTTTATGAATGACGAAACCTGAATCATTGGCAGTTGACCCAAAACAAGTTACTTTGGCACTCTGACAAAACAAGAATCACTAGAATCGGTCACGGTGTTTGGAGATGTAGGTGGGAAATCAAGGTTTTAGCACAACGACTGCATCTCATTTAACATTGCAGAGTGTATGTCCTGTATAGGTCTCATTTAACACTGCAGAGTGTATGTCCTGTATAGGTCTCATTTAACACTGCAGAGTGTATGTCCTGGATAGGTCTCATTTAACACTGCAGAGTGTATGTCCTGTATAGGTCTCATTTAACACTGCAGAGTGTATGTCCTGGATAGGTCTCATTTAACACTGCAGAGTGTATGTCCTGGATAGGTCTCATTTAACACTGCAGAGTGTATGTCCTGTATAGGTCTCATTTAACACTGCAGAGTGGATGTCCTGGATTGGTCTCATTTAACACTGCAGAGTGTATGTCCTGGATTGGTCTCAATCCTGCTCAACAAGCTGGTGCATCCAAGAGCAGAGTCACAAGCAGTTTTAAATAGTAGGGCGATGAAGCAGCAGAGGTCACCCATAGAAGCCTCTTTGCTTCAGTGGTCATGAGAGGAGAAAGGCTGTTGGCAGCTTGGCCCTGCCATCTCGGGCTCTACGTGCAGAGGAGCAGAAGGGGACCTGACTGATGTGTCACCCCACTAGGCTCCACCATTGTTCAGCTCAATTGATCCAAGCCCATCTCCTTTGTTTAAAGTTCCTAAGGAAAAACGGTCATGGACCACACTACCAGGCTTCTGCACCACAACTCAGATATGGAATAATGAAAAAAGAAAACAACATTGTCTCTGAAAGATGGAATAAGGTCTGGGGTGTATGGGCCCTTTTGCCGAGCTCCACTGACATGTAATTCCGCTACTATTCATCACATTAGTCATGTGAAAGTAATTATGCACACTGACCCTGATTGTAGGGATCTGTTTTAATTGAATTCCCCATTGTCCTCCTTAGCTTCATTAAGTGTGTAGCATCACATTCTGGAAGCCTCCCTGAAGATGAGTGTACTGTATTTTCACAGAGAGCAAAAGGGGGGGGGGGAGAGAAGCTCCTCCACTCAGAGGTGCCATTTGCGGAAACTCAGAGAGTCTGTGCTGACAGACAATAGCAAACACAACGTCCACAGTCAGTTCCAAAAAAAAATTCTACTCCTACTCGTTCTTTTTTAATAAAGGAAAATAATGTTGTTGGAACACAGAGTCTGTTTGAAGAGGTAGTGAAATTGTGTTGTTTTCATATTGAATGTCATTAAAAGTTTTCTTGTGTTGTATCTCTACTCTATGGAGAGATATAGTTGTTTGAATATACCAATGAGCTATTCTGGATTCCCTTTCCCTTTTAAGTCTCATTACTTAACCTCTGTCCTCCTTTTCCAACGCAATGAAAAACCAAACCAGCCCCAATCCTGGAAAAAATGTCATTCGCAAAGCCATTCAAAACTTTAATTCCTGCCTTTGATGACATAATTCATTTTTGGACTGAATGTAAGCCAAAGTTGGAGGCTGTCTTACCACCTGGAGTGAAATACACAGGCGATGTAGTCCTCAGTCGAAGATACTGTAGTATAGATGGTGTAACATTCTGTAATGATGTCATTTGATCATTTTTGACATCTTAATGTTCATGTCCTGCACAACTATGATTAAAAATAAACTCTAGTTTGATAGATTTGACTGTTTTTGACACTTCTCTTTAGAACAGTATTCGAGTACAAGTACAAGTCTAAGAGATGTGAGCACTGAATGTAAACTGTGTCGTATGCTTTTACATACATGGTCCAGCTCTCTTTTGCAGGATGCACAGGGCACAGTCAGACGCCCAGAGGAGATGGGCTGGCATCCCCTCCCTCCCTTCCTCCCTTCCTCCCTCTGCCCTGCTCCCACCTCTCGTTCCTGACTGGTGGCACCCTGCCAGCCCGTTAGGAAGATGAGGCTCCAATCAATCAGGATCCCCAGGGGGGGCAGCAGGCCATAGGGGCCAGTGCTCCCTAATTGCCCCCAGGTGCTGCTGCTGTAGCACATGTTCAGAACGAGCCAATCCTGCCGGGTTCACATCTCCAGTGTGTGAACTGCACCCTCAGACAGATGGGAGGCAGGGAGGACATCTTATTGGGGGGGTCTTATCGCAGGGCCATCTGGGTCTGAGACGCATGCAAGGATGGATGGGGAAATGAAAAAAAAAGAGTGACATTTAGGGGTGCTGTGATGTCTATATTTCTTCTCGTTCCCTTTCCACCGTCAAGATCAGGTTCTGTTTTTCAAAACCACAGGGATCCAAATCACAGATGAAAATTCTTGTAAAACTGACATTAACATGATTCAGAGAATATGATTTTAGTTTTATTAGAATGATTTTAAAAGTTTTCCTCAAACACTGACATATGATGTCTTCGTTCATGTCTTGGATATCTACCCCTCTATGCAAACATAAAGTATGCATAACTAACCACACAAGGCTCTGCCTGATTAAAACAACATTCTTGTGCAGCCTGTAAAGTTTTCTTTTTGCCTTGGGAGGAAGTATTAATAATTGTGAGGGGTGGGAGCACGGGTGGGATGGCTGCTCATCAGGGTTAATGATGTAGAAAATCCCCCAATTAGAGCCTTTTCCTGCGGGCCAGGATGAGTTCAGCGCGGGGTTCCCTGACAGCTCAGGGATTAGTGCCCAGCCTGAGACGGAGTAGACACTGACTGCTGGACATCTTGGCACAGTGTGGCCGGGGCCCGGGGTAGGCATGCGTTGAGCTGGTTGAGTGGCACAAAAAGAAGCATGGGAAAAGAGCAGCCGGTCACCATAAAAGCTTTTGTGAGGCTCGTTTGGGCATAATTCGGCCAACTACCTCTCGGTCTGATGTTTTCAACCCAAGCCAAATTGTTTTATTTGTTTACAGCACATGACTCCATAGGGGTGCTTTAGATTGACAATGACAATGTGATGAGTCAGAGCTGACCTTCTTTGTACTGGGCAGGCAACTGTTGAGGGTAAGACAATTCATCCAAGAACCAAACGTTTTACATCAGTGGGAAAGAACCACATTTCTCCCCCTATAGCCTGATATGCAAAAATGAAACCTCTGATAGTAGAGGTAGAAAAAGATGTCATTATTTCAGGTACTTCACATAAATTGCAATGACACCCATATGAAAACACCAATGACAACACCCTAGTCAACAATGACAATAGTAAATCAGAACACATTTGCAATGCAACATGTTTGTACTGAAGCATGACTATCTTTAAAGCACATGCACTCCAGGTCACACATCTGGTGGTAAGAAACATAAACCTTGGATTAATCCCTGACCTCATACAGTAAGAAGATTGATGCAGAAAAACTCACTGTTTTCATGTTATTTTAGAACTACAGTGATTATATATGAAGTAGTGACCAGCATTACATTTGTTAATGGAGCTCATCATTGCTTTCAAAAGGCTATAATTGGCATCAGAGACAGGCCAGAGTGATTCAGCTATATTGTCACTCCGGTGTGTTATTTACTGGGTGCTGTTGTCACGCTGCTGTACAAAAAAAAAGCCCATAAAAAAAACATAAAAAACCTGGGAATACCCGAAGGTGACTGACCAACGAGATTAGTAGAGCGCAAAGGTAAAAATGGCTTACTCTGTGAATCACTCACAAGTATCCAAAGACTGGTATTTATTCATTAAGAACAATTAAGTCTCTAACGACTAATTAATTGCATAATCTATTATTTTGTTCCCCTCTCCATGGCCTCAGATGGGGCCCGGGCTGGAGTTAACAGGCTGATTGGAAAGACGCGTTCCTCAGTGGGGATAATAAGGGAAAGGAGCGGAATTAATTGGGTTTGATTAAGGAAGCTTTTGAATGGGAGACAGCTTTTTCGCATGACATAATTGGAGGTCAGTGAGGAAGGGGGGTGGAGGTGGTGGATTGGGTGGCTGGCGCCAGTTTCTGCTGTCCTCTTTTGCTGTGCACTGGTTGAGAACATGGTGATTGGCAGGTTATAGTAAACAGCCAGACTAGCCTCTTGGAAAGTATTGTTTGATTTCTGTCCCAGTAATCCTAAAATACGTTGTTTTTTAATGTTTTTTAACAAAAAAAATGTAGGTAATAAAAAAAACATATATACATATCAATCCTTCGGATGCCCACCTGTATCACCCTCTGGAAACATCCATAGAAAATCCTTATGATTGGGGTCGTAACCAGAGTTTGATTGAAGGGGTTACGAATTTTCTGTGAGCTACATAAAGGGTATTTTACTTGCTATTAAGATCCCATGTGAGTGTGTGGTGTGTAACCTATATCCATCATGCAGTTTCTTCAGTTCTTGGCTGACCTCAGAAACAGACTTATAGTACTCTGAACATTTTTGACATTTTGACTGATCTTAAGCGCCTTGAGCCAATTGTTTTGGCGCTATATAAATAAAATTGACATGAATTGAATTGATCTCTTCCTCTGTTCAATTTGATTGCTGTTGAGCCACAGTGGGAAGTCCCCAACCAACAGCACAAGGAATGTAACATATTTTCTGTGTACAAGTAAAATTACTGTTGGTTTGGACATTGTTAAAATTAGACCTTGTTATCAATGTAGCTGAGAAGAATTCATGTATTTATTATTATTATTATTATGCACAATACTTAGGCCTAATAGTATTCATAATAATACACAGCATTGATGAAACCAGGAGGGCACCTACTGCTTCTGACACCAGTATATTAATCAGGTGGCAAAAAGTATTTGGATAATCTGGTTACACTATAATCTATACAGGGGGCATGGGGGACTTAATTCTATGAACACCCAAAAAAAAAAAATTCCAAAAATAGAACCCAAATGTGCAGTACCATGCCATACATAACTAGATTACTAAGCATTCATTTGAATCTAGGGGATCACCATGGGCTTTCCTTTCTTTCACCATTCCACAGCAAGTGAGGCGAATGGCCAAAAGGAGCTCTACTGCCATCTATGCTTAAAAGATGTCTCTCACCGTTTGTATTTCTCAGTGCTTTTCCCCTTAAAGTTTGTAAAACTCACTACTGACTATACAGGTAAATTAACACAACCTATTAAAATTAAGCTTTACCTGTGTATTTATGGTAAAAGCCTGGAGATAATCTGCAGATGATACAAGATTCCAACATGAAACAAAAATACTAAGGTCTTTAGAGGTACATCATTTTGGTTTATTTTTATCAGTACAATATGGAGGACAAACAAATCATGTTCATAGCCTACTTATTTTGACTAAACATTAAGAGCTAATTTTAGAGTGTGACTTTTTCCAGATACGTATACGTCAGTATATAGAATGCGTCAAGGATGGTTAAGACATTGTTTGACAGTTGTCATGAAGTCTGTTTGAACCACTGAAGTCAGATTTAAGACCGTACAAATTCTACTAGCCTATCCTACGACTACAATAACGTGGCAGGCCAATTTTTCTATAGATTAAAAAGGCTATTTCCACCCCACCACAGGTAGATGGCACTATCATTTTGAGAGCTTCTTCATGAAGTGGCGCCCACGGAAACAGTGTGATGTATTTCCGGTGCCTGGAACTTGAAGAAATACAGCGCCTGTGTCCAAATATAATACGAATTTTGCCTATGTTTTAATTTAAGAGTGTACCTTTTTGGTACACGTGATATTTTTTTCAATTACTCACTGTCAGCAATTACCATTGCTTTACTCTGCTTGAAACATCATCATGGATATTTCGACACCTCCAGAAGGTTCGTAGTGTAGGCTTGCATGAGCTGAACAGGCTACCTAGCGTGCTGATTGATGTGGTTATCTTGATATTGATACCTGCTCTAAACATGGGAAAACATACTCAAAGTTAACTATTCATAAAGCAATGTGTGTCACAGATGTCTGCTGTAAAAGTAACAGTGCGATTACTTCAATTATGTTCCTTTAAGTTTTCATTCAGAATATCACTCTATAACGTCAGCTACACATATAGCCAACTGGCTAACTCGCTACCTATATTGCCGGCTATAAGGGAAATAAGGCTATTCAACTGTAGCTAGCAGCACAGTGCTATCGTTTCACTCGAGTAGTAATTATTAAGCTATTATATGGTTACCTGTTGATGGTTCATTTAGAACAATAACTATGACTTACATGACATATCTCTGTAATTTAGGGACGATAGTCAGTTTCATTCAATGCTGGCACATCCTTAAACTTTGTTGCACCCCTCAACACTGTTCTCTGGGATGACCTACCTGGAGTTTTCATTCACTGCACGTATTAACTTGCTTGTCGTCTCACAGACCAAGAGCTGAGAAATGTCATCGACAAACTGGCTCAATTTGTTGCTCGCAATGGTCCTGAGTTTGAAAAGATGACCATGGAGAAACAAAAGGATAATCCTAAATTTTCCTTCTTATTCGGGGGAGAGTTCTTTGGATACTACAAGTACAAACTTGCCATTGAACAGCAACAGCGTAAGTAGCATACACATATCTATGTCAGTTTCTGTGTTTTACTGCGAGGGTATGGGTAATTGTTACCTGAGATTGGAAAATAGCTTCTATATTATATTGGTGTGAGTAACTCCGCCCTGTTGTAAGTTGTATAAAGTAACAAATGTTTTGTATTAAAGGTATCCCTCTTTCTTCATAGATTCTTCCACACACGAGTGTGAAGAGTATAATTTGGAAGGTATTTACTAAATTATGCCAAGCTATATTAAAGTGAACCCCAAACATATATTTTCTGTTTTTCATGGAATAATTTTGCATTAGACATGCTTGAAAATGATATGGGTTCTACTGGGTTGTTTTTGGGCTTTAGCTGTGATTGCATATTTTGTTGCATTATGTATTTTTTGGAACTGATTTAGAATGGGTCACTGATATAGCATTTCATTTGCAAATGCATAAATCATTTGGTCAGAAGAGTCAAATTAGTATTTTTAGTTGTTTTCATTATTTGTTATTTTAATGGTGTAAATCTACAACCACAGTGGGTTTAGCAGTCTGTTTCCATGGTGGACAATTCATGAACCGAAGTACAAAATGGAGAATATTGCAATTGCACTGGTCTGGAGTGTCACAGAGATCCTTGCATGTCATACATTGCAGTATTACAAAATAGTCTTGGTTAGCAGTTGGCAGTGATTTTGTTTGAGTACATTTTATAATTCTCACATCCACCCTATTATAAATGTATCTCTGAAGATGCCCTATTAAGTGATAGTAGCAGTCTGTTTTTGCCCATGACTTCCCACGAAGTAAACATGGAATTGCACATTGGCTTGCATGGAGACAAGTGCATGTCACGCAGTGCTGATCCTTCCCCTGATGGCTGCCTGTGCTTTGGCGCTTAATTTTAAATTCCATTTGGTCTTTCCGGGTTACTTCATTTTTGTAGGAATATCTCTGTCCTAAAATCATTTTCATAAGCCCACCCTAAAATGGTAAAGAGTAAACTCAAAATATCAGCCTTTCCCGTGCAGCAAATAACCCTTGTAATGATACATCTCTGCTCTGTTGTAGTGATGTGCAAACCCCCTGGGAAGGAGATCCCAGATGTGCCACCACCCATCACCATGCTGCCTCCACCACCCATCCCTCCTGCCACTCCCGCTGTGGACGACCTGATCCAGCAGAGCACGTGGAACCTGCAGCAACAGGAACAGCACCTCAACACACTTAGACAGGCATGCAGACCAGATCATAGTCCTGACATACCTCAAAAAGATTGTAATCTGTTTTTTAGAAGTGTTTGAATGGTGGTGTGGTTGTCACATATTAGATGCTTTTTTTTATGGTAATACTGGTCAACCAGCTCACCGCTAGCATTTTATGGCAATCCCTGGTTCTTGACATGAATTATTGTTGTTGTTTTCAGGAGCAAGTGACGGCGGCCATTACTCTGGCAATGGAGCAACAGACGCAGAAGCTGCTTGCTGAGTCTCAGCTGGACATGGGAGAGTTTGAGAACCTTCTACTGCCAATCATCGACACCTGCACAAAAGATGCCATCTCAGTATGTGAAATGAGCATGTTATATGACTAATCTGTGTGATGTGTATGTACACATTCAATATATGTTTGATGTGCTTCATGCTTTTGACATACTGCTTTCTCAGCACTTCAACACTTGCATGTAAGATGCTTCTGTGGGGGTGTTTTAGATTCAGAGTTTTTTATTTGTATTTTCTTTTCTTTGGCCATCTCTTTAGGCTGGTAAAAACTGGATGTTCAATAACGCTAAGTCCCCTCCGCACTGCGAGCTGATGTGCTCCTTCCTCCGCAATCGCATCACGGCAGAGACGGCCCACTTTGAGCTTCGCCTCCACCTCATCTATCTGACCAACGACGTCCTCCATCACTGGTGGGTCTCTAACCCCTAAGCCTACTGAGATGTCAGCATCAGGACAAAGATCTGCTCGAATGCTTTTACTTGTTACTTCATATTGATCCTGTGCTGCTCTGCTCAGCTGATATGCTCAAGCAAGCCAAAGTTCTGGCCTAACCTCTGTGGGGGTATAAATATTTACTGTATTGTAACTTACTTGGATTGACGGACCCTTTTAAATCATGACATGAGGCTTATGTATATGTATGTGTAGGTGATGCTTATGTTTGTTCATATATGTATGTATTGTTGCAGTCAGAGGAAGCAGCAGCGAGATCTGCTGGCTGCTCTTCAGAAGGTGGTGGTGCCCATCTACTGCACAAGCTTCCTGGCTGTGGAGGAGGACAAACAGCAGAAAATAACACGGGTACATTTGGATGACACTCTTCTCACTGTGACTGGATTTGTGTTTGTTTTTTGTATGGTGACCAAACATCTTGCATTGTAACTTTTAAAATGGTAGATGTTGCTTTCATGTATAAGTGAACTCTAATATCCAGATGTCACAAAGTGAATACTAGTATTATAGATCAAATAGATTTCAGAATAGTTATCGTCATATTGTAGAGTTAGGCGTATGCTTTGCGCAGAAGACTGACTGCCTGTTTTGTGTATTACAGTTACTGCAGCTGTGGGAAAAGAATGGGTACTTTGATGACCTCACTATCCAGCAGCTCAAAAACCCAGCTGTGGGACTGGGGCAGTACCAGGTGAGCTGCTCCACTGTCTGTTCCTCCACAGGATCTGCATCTGCCAGCGCCCGGTCGAGTTGTGTCAACAATTACAGATCAACAGACCTGACCTGTTATATTATGAAGGGCTGAAATGCACACATCTATCTCAGTATTTTTAGTCAGTTAGCTATTAGAAGTTTTGAATCTAGAGAATGAATGGAGAACAGATTAATGACTCAAACAAGGACTTGCTATCTTCGCTCAACTAAAAGGATAAAGTGCAAATGTTGATCTACAGATTCATGCAAATTCCAGAAATAAGACAAGATGACGCAGGACTTTGGTTTATACGGTTAAAAATGAGAAGAGCCAACAGTCGCGGCACCACACTATAATGTGTAATACAGTGCTCTGTTCTGGGTTCTTCTGGGACTGTTAATTGATGCCTTCTCCACCCTCCTGCTGACTGAGCTGCTGCTGTCGTCATGTCTCCTCCTCCAGGCCTCGTTGATCACGGAGTACGCCGGCGTGGTGCAGCCCGTCCAGCTGGCCTTCCAGCAGCAGATTCAGACCCTCAAGACACAGCATGAGGAATTCATTGCCAACCTGAAGCAGCAGCAGACGGTGGCAGTGGCAGCGGCGGCAGCGGCGGTCGGGCAGTTGACCCCAGCGGACGGAGAAGGAAAGTCACAAGGAGCGCCACTTACCTCCCAGCCAGGTGAACCTCACAGACCGAGAGGTACACACGGGCCCTATTCAGGAGGGAGTTAATGGAGGCTAGTTGCCACATTGATTAGCAGGTCTTGTACCCTGAGCTACAAAACTAATGTGGCATTTCACATTCAAGTAATCCCACTAGCATGTCCATATTCCAGTTTATCATCTCTTTCATGATGATTTTATCAAGGTAGAAATAGAAACACACAGACAAACTGGGATGTGCACACTTGGCCAGTTCTCTGACTGGACAGGCCGTTCCAGTTATGCCTATATAGTAATATAAACCTGTACCCTTGTTCTTCGATCCCACCAGGTGAGGGTAAGCCCCCTATGGCGGGCCCACCTCCTGGAGATTATGATGGCACTCCCTCCAGACCCCCGGACTCCTCCAACTCTAGCGGCCCCTCTGACATTCCATCATCCAAGCCTGGCTGGTTCGATCCCCAGCACAACATGCCATCCTGGAACCCACAGCAGCCCGTGAGTCACCTCTTATATGACCATGTGTTTCAGCCTGTTGTTTGTATCTTTGTGTATTTACTGCTACTGCTAAGAGTAAAGATGACAGCAGAAACACCAAGGGCCCTCTCTTCTGGGGAGCATAGAGACATATGAAGTATGAGTGTTGACTGAGCAGCAAGTTTATGGAAGAAGTGTTCGTGTTTAATAATGAGTGGGGTGAGAAATCGATACAGTGTAATATTGCAATATTACTTTTATTATACTTTATAATATTAATTTTGTTTTGGTACATGCGTCTACTCTCATAACATTCGTTTTGGAGTCCACAAGATCTTCTCGTTCTTCTCTTGCGTCAGTCATTGAAAATAGAAATGCTCCTTCTATCTGCTGGCTATCAATAGTTATATACAACCTTTTTCTTGTTCATTTTGACACACTGCCTCTTCATGCATCTTCTCATACATTTAAAAAAGTTTTTAACTTTTAATATAGTCAAGCTCTCTGTTAGGTTCATCGCCATATTGATAACATTTATTAAATGACACACCTCACTGAAGCCGGGGATATTCCAATGCAATTTTCTGTAGGAAATATTTGAGTGGTCTTGAACGCAGCATTATAGGTTATGCTAGACGCTTTGTTAAACGCCACGCCTCTGCTACCAATGTAATATAGTAAGACACAAAGCTGTGATAATACTTTCACACGTTATTTATTACTCATTCACCTCATTCTGAGTAGGATTTAAGTAGTTGCAGTTTATAGCAGTCAACACTGATCTATGTTGTTTCAACGTTTAGCCTCCATTCGACCCTACTCAGGCCCCACCGCCCTGTCCCCCGTGGAACAGCCACGAGGGCATGTGGAATGAGCAGAGGGACCCCAGCTGGAGTGGCTCCCGAGATGGGGGCCCGTGGAGCGGCCAGTCGGAGGCCCCTCCCTCCTGGAGCGGCCAGTACGACCAGCCGCCCTGGAGCAACCAGCCGGATCAGCCCCCCTGGGGTCAGAGGGAGCCCCCGTTCAGGATGCAGCGCCCCCCACACTTCAGGGGCCCCTTCCCACCCCACCAGCAGCCCCCGCCTTTCAACCAACCCCCTCCGCCACACAACTTTGGCCGCTTCCCGCCACGGTTCATGCAGGATGATTTCCCACCGCGGCACCACTTTGATAGACCCCCGTACCCCCCACATCGCTTCGATTACCCTCAAGGAGACTTCCAAGGAGGTAAACAAAATGCCTTGATTTAAGCAGCGCATTTCAGCATAACTTTTACATGTGTTTCAGTGATCTGACTTCTTTTTTTCCTGTCTTACCCAGACATCGGGCCACCACCACCTCATCACCACCCCAGTCAGAGGATACCGCCTCCAGGAATGGCTGAACATCCACCGTGGGGCGGCGGCAACCAGCACCCTGACTTCGGTCCCCCGCCCCATGGCTTCAACGGCCAGTCCCCAGTCCACATGAGACGCCCAGCCCCCGCACACGTCAGCCAGGACGACCCCAGTCTAGTGCCCAACGTCCCCTACTTCGACCTGCCAGCTGGCCTGATGGCTCCGTTAGTAAAGGTGCACATCATCACCTACTATCAGCTCACTTTGTGGTGCAATCCAGAAACTGTCAAACTACTAATCAAATATTTGAGACTGATTTTGTTTTGTCCTGTACATTTTAAGGTCTGAATGTTTAAATGCTCAATGCATTCACCTTGTGGCCTATATAAACGTTTTTCTTTATCTGCCTCTTGTAGCTAGAAGACCATGACTACAAGGCTCTGGATCCCAAAGACATCCGCCTACCACCACCCATGCCCCCTAGTGAGCGGCTCCTGGCTGCAGTCGAGGCCTTCTACAGCCCCCCATCACATGACAGACCCAGAAACAGGTATTACTAGAACACTGTTATGTTGGACATACTGTAAGTACGTCATGCACTGTAGCTCCTCAATATACTAGTAGTGTACTAGTAGTAGTCATTTATCAGAGGTCTCCCAGTTGCAATATTATTCAAATGTTGATATATGAAAGTAGGATTTCTCTCCCATTCAGGTTAGCCATCAGTCTGTTTCTTCATTATTCTTTTTCTTTTTTTAGTGAGGGCTGGGAACAGAATGGCCTGTACGAGTTCTTCAGAGCAAAGATGAGAGCGAGGAGGAAAAAGGAACAAGAGAAACGCAACAGGTAAGGAGAAGCTCTCAGGCTGTGTCTCACTGCACATTCTCACTCTTCTCTTGCTCCTATTCTCTCTCACTGGCATTAACTCTTTTTTCGGGTTTCATCTCCTTCCCCCTCAGCATGCGAGGCAGCCGGTCCCGCAGTCGTTCTCGCAGCAGGGGGCGCTCTTCGTCACGTTCTAGTTCTAGGTCTTCCAAGTCCTCACGGTCCTACTCCAGGTCCCGGTCCCGCTCCCGTTCCAGATCCTACTCTCGATCCAGATCCAGGTACACACACTTCAAACCAGATCCTCAGGCTTTTACAGATTGCCTTCATGGAGGAGCCCTCTCAAATTATACATACAAACCTCTGAAGGGTTGTTTGGAAATGCTGCCAGAATTCACCTGCTTTAAAAATTACCTTTCCCACAGAGGCTCTTTTGTGGGTTAAATGTTTTTAGTTTTTTTTCTGCCTTTGTTTTAAAGAATGATTGAGTAAATTTGAGAGAGGTTGTATAGAGTTGAAGAACTGAATATCATAGAGCTGTGCTGAAATGCTTGTGTGTGCAGAAGCAGAAGTCGGTCACACTCGTCGCGCAGTCGTTCCCGGTCCCGGTCTCACTCCCGATCACCAGACAAGAAACACCAGGCCGGTTTGGTCAGTGTGACAGGGGTGACAGGTGTGACCGGTGTGAAGTCTCGCAGCCCCACTCCCCCGTAAGTCTGCCATCAAAGTCCTCTATGTGTGAGGGATGAGTCCATATTTTTTTATTTGGTTGTGACATTGTTAAATAAATATCAAGACTCAAGGTATAATGTCATTATATGATCGTCAATCTTTTTCATCTTTTCTGAACAGCTCGACGTCTGGCCTTGGTACGGGGTCATCGGTGCCTGTGGATTCGCGGCTCGGAGAGGAGAACAAGGGGCATCAGATGCTCATGAAGATGGGTAAGACTGGGCTGGGACTGTGTGACATGATTGTGTGTTTGTCTGTGTGTGTGTGTGTGTGTGTGTGTGTGTGTGTTGTAGGGTTTGCTCCAGTATCTGTATATGTCGCTCTAGACCAAGAATCTAACACGGATTTCTTGTGACCTGACAAGCCAAACTACAGATGATCTGCAAGTGAGAACGCAGCAATGTCTAACATTTGGCTGGTGTATTATACAAGGCAGACTCGAGGTTGCTGGCAGTGTGGAACTGGGACTGGCAAACAAAGATTCACCTAATCAGTGGGCTGAATAATTCACATGAGCATGTTCTGTGTGTGTATGAGTGGACACATCACTGTTGCCCTTTACCGTCTGGGTCAAGCTTAGTTGTCTTTAAGTGCTGAGTTTTGTGCTGTTTGTTGTTGTTCTATTTGTGCTGTTTGTTGGTCGTGTATTTGTGCTGTTATGTGAGTTCATGACTCTTTCTGAACAGGTTGGAGTGGTTCTGGAGGACTCGGAGCCAAGGAGCAGGGCATCCAGGACCCCATCAAAGGGGGAGATATACGGGACAAGTGGGATCAGTACAAGGGCGTGGGGGTATCGCTGGATGACCCATATGAGAACTACCGCAGGAACAAAAGCTACAACTTTGTGGCCCGGATGAAAGCCAGAGAAGAAGGTACGAGTCCTTCTGGTAGGAGCCTCTTTTTTGATTTTTGGAAAACGGTGAAACTGATTTATTTGATACTGATTGATTTACACCCTAGTAACCAGTTTATATAATTATATTTGGAATAAGGAAATAAAATGGTTACTAAATGTAAACCTGTTTTGATTTCCCCCAATGCTTGATCATTTGGAGATTGCTGTTCCATGAGCAACTAGTGTTCTGGGAAATGATATGAGCGTATTTAAACTTCAACATGCCCCCTTGTCATTTTACTTCACAGTCAATCGGGAACCGCAGGAGCCTCCACCAACAGAATGATGGAAATCATCAATTTCAAACCCCATCCATTTTTTTTAAGCCTGAACACTGGTACAGTTGTCATTCATGAATGTCCCCCCCCTCTTGCTCTTGTGCTGAATGACAAGGAACTTGTGTAAAAAAAAAAAAAAATCGGACTTTTGTGTTGTAGTGTTCTGTTTTCTAGTTAAAAGCCGTAGTGGAAAGAAGATGTTTTAAACCCATGTATTCACATCAGGATTTCACCCTAGTAATTCCACAAAACGACGAATAAAAATATTTTTAAAATCATGCATCATGTGTTTGTAGTTTTTGCAGCAGAGCTCACATTAATTAAACAACACCAAAACTTAAAATGCATCATTTTATAATAAAACATTTCAATGGCACAAATGGCATTCATTTCTTGGCATCTAGTGTTTTCTACAGGTAGTGATATTCTCTCATCTCCTGTTGCACTTCCTCCAAGGCCTTTTCCATCGTGAGTTTGGGAGATCTATGTTTGCGTATGAACTAGACAAGAAAATGTGGTAATTATTAGCAAGCATTCAATTTAGCTCAGCAGCAAGATTCTAGTCAGTGATTATTTCTTTGAAATACTGTGGTAAAATTTTTTATAAAAACAAATACATGTTAAAACCAAGGTAGACACGTGTCCGTCTTTCTTACCTCTTTTGTGTCCTCTAGAGTCGTGTACTTGTAGTCTGGAGGCTCCAGGGACTGTAGCAAGGAGCTGTACAGATGTCGGCTGGACTCTATGAAGTGCCTGGTCATAGCCAGTTGCTGCTTCAGCATGTCATTGAGGGCTGCCTCAACCGGCATCTGGGAGGTCAATGCTGAGAAAGCAAATCATATCAGTCACAGATTAGTGGAATACTACCAGCTGTAACCTGCCATTACCCATGTACCGCTAAGGATACTCAAGAGGACTGTTCGTCTACATCTTGCATTTTAGGAAGACAAATGTCACCTCCAAAGTGGACAAACATTTTCAAAACTAAAACTTCAGACATACCTTCAAGAACCTCTGCACTGACTGTGTAGCGTGCCACAGGCGTAGGATCCATGTAAGTGGATGCCAGCACATCCATTCCTAAAAACATGAACCACAAAAGATCACTTTAAACCAACTGGTGTGTCTGCGATGATATCAAAACTAAAGTGGGGATGCACGACTCACCTGATGGCCAGGTGAAAGCTGGTCCCTTCTCAGTCTGAACTGCAGCCTCTTTTACATGACGTCTGTGAGGCACACTGGTGGGGGTGAGCGTGTCTGAACGAGAATAAGAGGAATATGACCTGGAGAAGGAGTCTTTACTCTTGCCATCATATGACTCAAAAGACTTTCTTCCGTCCATTTCTGTTCCATCTGCCAGGGATTTCTCTGAGTTTGTGTCCCTCTGTGAGAGACCGTAGTGAATGTGATCCTCAGATCGATCCTCAGCAGGCTCTGATACTTTGTCGTCATCTGTCAGGTGCTCTGGGATCTCGCTTACGCTCTGGTTAGTTGCCTCTGACTTGATATCAGTCTCAAAATCACTTTCATAGTCCACTGCATCCTCCTCAGGTGGGTCTTCTGGGAAAATGTCATCCAATGTGCACTCACTAGTATCTTCAACTGTGTCGTCTCTTGTGCTTGTATCCTGGACAACACCAATCTGTATCTACATGCAAAGATGTCACAAACAAAATGGTTTCACAGAAAATGTTTGTGAAATGTTCACCAAGTCATTGAAAGCACGAATAGAGCGATTTAAATCACAAACCTTCTCCTTCGAGGATGCAGATAGTCCTAAGGGTTCAGCAGGAATCAAATCATCCAAGGTCATGACGTTAAACTTGACAGCTGAAAAGAACAGCAAAATGGGGCACACTGTTGGAGCAGACCAATGAACACCTGCAACAGCTATGTTTATGATGGTGAGTTCTGTCTTACCATCAGATGCTGCACTTATCTTGCTGGAAGTGTCATCAGTATCTGTGAAAAGCTCCTCCAAGGACCTAATCTCATTGTTTGCTGAAACAGATGACCGTGATTGAGAGGGGCGAAGGAACCTGACTTTTGGAGACCTACTAGATGTCTGAATGTTTGGGGGCGATGGAGATGGAGAATACACAATCGACACACTTCTCAACGAGTGTACTGGGCTGGCCTGCTCGCTAGAGGGCGGTAGTGGGGTCCTTCGTCTGACAGTGTCTGAGATTTGCACAGTTGTAGGGGTCTTCTTATGGGTACTTTTCCTGTAAGACTGTAACACAATAATACAAAAAAAAATGCAACCATGTGTATCAAAAATTATTAGCTGCGGTTTTATTAACAAAGATATTTTACAAACTTGGATTACCTTGGGTCCAGGACTTTCAGTTGAAGAATTGAGATACTCCCCCAAAAGCCTTTCCATATCCTCTTCATCACTGTCTAAACTAACACCTTTACTGGGAACACTTGACGGAGGAGCTTTGGCAGCTATATGTGGGACATGGCTTTGTTTACTTTGTTCGGGAACAGATGAAGTCAGTTTTTTCTTGAGAAAACGTGCACCTTTCATACTGAGGTCGGTACTGGAATGGGCAGACAGAGGGTCCTCCTGAGGAGTTGGTTGGCCAGGACTTGTAGTCTGTGCATAACTACCCTCTTTGCGGTGTCTGAAACGCTCCTCAAGTTGAGCAAGTCGGCTTAATGCTGCACTTTGGGACCGTCGCTGAGGTATCCGGATAGGCTCCTCCATCGACAGGCGTTGCGAACTCGGTGCTGAAGATTGTCTGGTGGCTATCGCGTTCGAAGGCTTTTTTAAGAACCTAGAGCCACCACCGACTCCAGATCTCTCCAATAGCTCATTATCCACAAATGCTTTGTTTGGAGGCGCGACATTATCTTCGTGATCTTCACTATTTAGGTCTTCTGAGGAGATGTCGCTCAAGTCTTGGAACTCCATTTGCCTACCAGGCAACATGCTTTTCAGATTTATGTTGGTTTGAGATGACCCATTTTCCTGTGGATGAAAGATACAGTTTGGGTTATTTCATTGTATTATTGTTTTGACATATCAACCAAAGTAACTATAATTTAACAGGCTATATATGCACAATGTCCAGGTTCATACATTTAATCACCACACACACACAACGACGGCTACTTACATTTATTTGTGAATCTCCAGCACTTCCAACTTTTTTCGCTGCCAGCTGAGCCATTGCTCTGTCGAGCGCCGAGCTTCTGCTACCTCCCTGCTTCCACATCTTGAGACGGTTTGCCTTTCTCAATGCAGCAACAACTAGAAGCCCTATTTTCACATTCTATGTAAGAAACATCCTGATGCTAGGAGGCTTCCAAATGACTTGTGTCGACGGGGCTCCACATACAATAAGTCATACCTTGAGGTTTGTGATATCCCAAGTAGTGATGGCACACATCTAAAAAAAAAATCACTCGTAACACGATTAACCTATTGGAGAGCTTTGTAGTTGTGTAGCCACATATCACAACATATTTCACTTAGTAAACAGACTGTGGTCAATTTGGCGTCCTTCGCAACCATGGCCGATAGGCACATCTTTGATGACTTCATCATCGTGCGCAACAAGGCGACGGCAAGTCATAAGGTTCATTCAATCCTATCCCGTTTTATTCCAACGCATAAAAGGTGGATAGGTGGAATTAATGTCGATTTACAATATCGTTACTTATGCTGCAGGCCTTGTAGTCTGTCTCTTAGCCTAAATTTAGTATGAAATATGGACTGCTGTTGTTGGAACTGAATATTAAGATCAGTCAAGTAGGCCTAGTGAATCTAATTATATCTGGTCAACGATTTTTATGTTAGGTTCGTATTTGCCTTTGATATTTTAGTACGATTTTTTATTTTTTATCTAAATTCGTACAAACTTGAGAGAATGACAAAACACTAGCCTAAGTTTTGTTGACAGGTAAATTGCAATGAATGAGATGATTTTGAAAAAGACGCGCTGACATATCCTCTGACAACCCGTGGTCTCGTGTCATTGGTTAAGCATCAGACCAATCGATCTCAGCCATCTGTGCAGGAACCGGACTAAGCAACATTTTCCAAATATCCTCGCCATCTCAGTGTTTATTTATATTTTCTATCAGAATAGTGCAAATAAAATCACCCGGACGTCGGAGAGCTGCAAGCATGCGACCTACTTTGGCAATATTTGCATTACTTGGATTATTAGCTACCACAGATGCTACTGTGTTCTTTAAAGAGCAATTTCTGGATGGAGGTACGGTGCATGACTGAAGTAGCCACATTTTATGGAGAAGCGCTAGCACAATCTAAATGTGTTATTAATATAACAAAGATTGTGTTAAAATCACAATTATGCAACGGTATAGTGATTTGGTAATGCACGTAGCCTTACGTACACGCATTCATTAATTAGTACATACATGAATGATTTGCATCTCAATTTACCCTCAGTTCTGTTTAGAATTAGCCATAGTAATGTGGCGATATTGTCAAGGCAGATAGTAAAGTGGAATTATGAAATATGATACACTGTTTTTTAATTGGCACAATAGTATTTACATTTACAAAGTAAATATCCTGAAATAATTATTCAGTTTTCCATAACTGAGGGTGACAATGTATGGCAGTCTAGTATGGGGCAGTCCAAGATGTAACTGTATTATTATGCACTGACTTCTATCTATACTTTCTTCTTCTTCTCATCTCTTCACAGATGGATGGAAGACTCGTTGGGCAGTATCTAAACACAAGTCTGACTATGGCCAGTGGAAACTAACTGCAGGGAAGTTTTATGGAGATCCTGAAAAAGACAAAGGTAACGCTATTCATTTAGAGTAACAATTGTCATCGACAATAATAATTTAATTGTTACATTTTGTGTTCAAATGTTTCTTTGGACCACTTCCACCCATTTACCTGTGAAATATGAGGACATTGGCATCATGCAAACCATATTTTTTTATTTTCATTCTTCCTGCTTTTTTGTGTGTGTCCACAGGCCTTCAAACTAGTCAGGATGCTCACTTTTATTCCATCTCAAGCCGTTTTGAACCTTTCAGCAATGAGGGTAAAGATCTTGTAGTGCAGTTTACGGTTAAACACGAACAACAAATAGATTGTGGTGGTGGATACGTGAAGCTCTTCCCAGCTGACTTGAACCAAGCAGATATGCACGGAGATTCCAAATACTACATTATGTTTGGTAAGTACAGCAGGTAATTTCATTTGAACAATTAATATCTAACAATGCTTTTATTGCTAGACTATAATTCATATTTCACCTGGCTTATTTTTTCAGGCCCTGATATCTGTGGCTACGGCACCAAAAAAGTGCATGTCATTTTCAACTACAAGGGACAGAACCGACTCATAAAGAAAGAAGTCAAAGCACGGGTAAATATCAATGGTTTTACTATTAACAATTACTGATGTTAATAAATAATCCAGTAAATTGAATTTGCAGATGCCAGTGGAAATAGAGAGTGGAAATACAACCAGCTGCTGCTGTATTGCAAACATGAAAGTGCACCTTGGCTTTGACGTTTACATAATGTCTTAGTCATTTAGAAAAACCTTTTGTTTAGAGTTATGTGTCGCACACAAAGGGAATACATTCCTGTTATGGTATGATGTAATGTAATAGAAGTGGGATGCTATCATCTTGTTTCATCAGAACTCAATTGTTACCTTAATGCTTCAACCTTAGGATGATGAACACACCCACCTCTATACTCTGATTGTGAGACCTGACCAGACTTATGAAGTCAAAGTTAACAATGAGAAGCTGGAGTGGGGCAGCCTTGAGGTCGACTGGGATTTTCTGCCACCCAAAACGATCAAGGACCCAGACGCCAAGAAACCTGAGGATTGGGATGATCGTGTCACAATAGATGACCCCGAGGACGCAAAACCAGAGGTCAGTTAGGTTGCGCAAATATTCCTGTATTTTGTCATTATTTTAATGTGAAACTACATGACTGTCAGTATGGAGCAATATTGCAGGTTATTCTGATATACATTTCCATTGTGATGCATCTCTTCTGAGTATTTTGAGTTTCAGATTTTGAGTTTCTCTAAGTGAAAGCGTTATAGTTTCATACTTCAGATAATATGTGTTTCATTAGTAATCAATGAGACATTGTTATCAGGACTGGGACAAGTCTGAAAATATTCCTGATCCTGATGCCAAGAAGCCAGAAGACTGGGATGAGGAAATGGATGGGGAGTGGGAGCCACCCATGATCCCTAACCCAGAGTACAAGGTACACATTACGTGCCATATCCCTTCATTTCTGTGTAAACATTTCTAAAACAGAAAAAGTAATTTAATTTCTACTTCGGACAAGACTTTTGTAAATCCTGGATCTTCAAATGAGTGCTTTGATATATGTATACTAAATAAAACTAAACAGTAATTAGTTATTCTATCATTCTTTCTGTTTCAGGGAGAATGGAAGCCAAAGGAGATTGATAATCCCAACTACAAGGGCAACTGGGTGCATCCTGAAATTGACAACCCTGACTACACGCCTGATAGCACCATTTACAAATTTGACAACATTGGAGTGATTGGACTTGATTTGTGGCAGGCACGTTTTCACCGATCATTCTCAGTGTCTCTCTAATGGTGAAACTTAAAAGTGTTGAGCTCAGTTCTTTGTAGAACATGTCAATTTGCTGTGAACTTGACCACACATATATACTGTACTTATTACATTATTACAGTGATGAAGTAGAGCATGTAACATGCCTCAGGGAAGCTTAGAAAAAGCTGTATATATTGTACACTTAATCATATGTGGGACAATGTATTTTGGAATGATATTCCGGTTTCTCTCTTTTAGGTTAAATCTGGGACCATTTTTGACAATTTCATCATTACTGATGATGTAAAGGCAGCAGATGATTTTGCAAAAGAGACCTGGGGAGTCACAAAGGTAATTTGTTTTTACTGTTCAAATGGATGCCACTGTATGTCATGTAAATCAAGGCGTGAAAACCCTTTGGATACAGTTTAAATTGGGCTCAGACTTTTTTATTTCTATCGCTTCACTTTGTTTATAGGGGTCTGAAAAGAAAATGAGGGAGCAGCAGCTGGAAGAGGAGAGGAAACAGAGGGAGGAAAAGAGCAACACGGATAACATTAAAGAAGAGGATAAGGATGCTGGTAGAGATCACGATGGCGGTGATGAAGACGATGAAGGCCTTGATGAAGAGGGTGAAGAGGAGGAGGAGGAAGAGGAGAATGAGCTCGAGCTTGATGAGGAGACCGCAGATGAGACCAGTCCACTCGAGGAGGTAGACGAGGATGTCCCTACTAAAGATGAACTCTAAAAAATGTTCACCCTCTGTCTTCTCTCCCGCGGGCTAGCCACTGGGGGAAAAGCCACAGCACCCTTTTCTGTTTTTCAGCCTTTGGGAATAAGAGGGTAGAGCAGGCAATATTTGCCTTACTAAAGGTTTCGTGTTTTGGGTTCCTTTTGTCCTGATTTTGTCCGTTTACTTGAAATGCCATTTGTTCTGTGTTTGTGATATGTTTAGTGCTGCTCTTACACCCTTTGAGTTGAAAAAGTGTTGGGTTCAATTGAAGTTTTGATTTGCACTTTTAAGTTATTTATTTAAGATTGATTTAGTGTTAACGTCGTTTATCTATAGACTTTTTAATACTGCTGTAATATGTAATGATCTCCCTGTCTCTCAGAACAGAAGCTTCTCTAGCGTATTGGTGTCAGTCAGTATTTGCTATGAGGACTAATAGTAACCTAGTTTACATAAAAAACGAAACTCGGATCGAAGTAAGAATTCAAATCAAATCGGTACTTGCATGGCTGCTCATGTTGGTGTTTTGTTTCAGTCCATGCTCATGTGAACATTTTGGGCATTTTGATTCGTCTCCCACTAATTTTGAAGTTTTCTTAAATTTCATTCCGGAACATTGCATTGTGAAAATTGCATCGCACACTGTGTTTTTATTCTGAGAAAATAAAGATACATGGCCTATTCTACAATTTTAAAGTGATGACTTCAGGAATATTTTTGGATATGAATTATCTATGAAAAGCCTTTGTTAATCATTTAGTTACATTTTGATATCAGTTGAAGTCACCAGCCAAATACAACCATTTTGAAATTCGTTGCATTTCTGCGCCTGCTTTGCCTGGTTGCCAGTTGCCTTCATTGCACATAAAAGTCAATATTACAATACCATACACCCTGAATGAGGCCACAGGCATTTGTTGAAATAATTGCTGGATGAGGTTGAAACGTGCAGAACAATTCAGTGCTGTGTTATCAGGTGTTGATAACATGCATAGGATAAACTATTTTATCTATTTACCTGTCACACTGCAGACCTATCGCAGAGGATTCAGAGATAGCTCCACAACAATTCCTGCGTAATTGATCCAACAGAATTTCAGGTTATGTCAAATGCACTTTGGAATAATTCCTCAGAACCCAGGGAAGCATTGAGATTTGATTAGTGAAATACATTTTGTGTGTGATGCCCCTCATTAACATGCGGGGTGACAGTCCGTTGGGGCTGCTTAGCTCTTCTATATGTGAATGCACCCTTTTCTAAACTTCTGAGTCACCGTTTTCTTCTTTATCAGAACACTCTTTTTTCGTAGAATCTATGTTTGCTTGTCATTTAGACTTGATGGCTGCCACACAGGTCTGCTGCTCACAGGTCAGCTGTTTGTGGGAAGGTGATGGCACCCCCAAAAGATAACAGCCATTTGACGGGCATAAAACCCCTGGTGGAGAATTTTGGGAGCAGAAACCAGTCATACACCGGACCCTTCGGAGCACATTATCTCCCTAATCTTTCGTCCACCAAGCGAAGTCTATGAGCAGTCAACTGGCAAGTATACAAAATGACCTGAACAGCACTGTTACTGTTGCAACAGCATTGACAAAGATCTTATGGAACTCTCATGTTCCCCTCTCTGACCCATTCTGACCCTTTGCTGTTTTAGACATGAGTTGTCCAGCGTCCTGTGGTGTTCCTCTGTGTTACACACACTACACAATTATATGGAACGAAAGGACTCTGAACCTGCCAATGTCTCTTTAAGAGATGAAGCCCCTTCGATATGTGTAGGAGATGTCTTGAGAGCAATGCATTATTGTGGCTCATGTGCTTTGATTTTTGTCTTTGACTTCCCCATTTCTATGATGCTCATAATGGTCATGACTGGAGAGAAAAAGTCAAGAAAAAAGTCTTGGCCAGTTTGACTCGGTATAATACATTTGTGATTTAATCGTGCCAGTGATATCTAGGCCTACTTTAAATGGAATCTGACAACATGTTAAAAGCAGTTTAGTCTTTCACTTCATTCAGTATCTCAGAAAAGAGCCATCCCCACCTTTCCCATTTCACAGTTCAATCCCTCTGAGGAACAGAAATCCTATTTATTAAGACTTTTTATATATTGTACAATATACAGCAGAAGTGCACTTAAAGTTCAATTTAAATAGTATTTTGGGGATTTGTACTTTACTTGTTTGTTTTCCTGAAATTCAGAAGGCTACTTGTAGTCATGTTTGTATTCTTGTAGCTACACAACTAGTCTGTTTCACTTAATTCAGGAAGTTTGTTTTCTTTAAGTATACCAAAGGGCCTTGTTTACCTGAGTAACAATAAAATATACTTTTCAGAAATACTATTCATAAGAAGGCTATCTTTAAGAGCACACAGAGTAGGCCACAATGACAGAAATCAAATACTTTTATTAGCTTTTAGGTACTGCACTAAAAGTAGGCTAATCTATCAATTCACCTTAGTAGCCTATAGGCTTACTGAATTTATACCGTGTACGTAGGCCGATCTGACTTAAAGAAAAATAAGCCTTAAGGTGTGCTGTGCAGTGTACAAACACAACTCATTATGTTTCAGTATGATTATTTACCACCCCCACAACGAATCTAAAAGCAAAATATTGTTATTGAGCATACGCTTGCGCCTATGAGGTTTGTGTAAACCAACCAGGGACATCCCAGAGGCAGTGACCACATGGGCTTTTTAAAACCGTGTCTTGTCCTCGGCAGCAAGTAGATGGCGTCTGACCATAATATTATCTTCTAGTGAGATAGCTGAGTCACATCTAAGTGTTGAGGTAACGGTAACGGTAACAGGAAATTCATCGTACGAGCGCGTCTTGGAGAGCTTTCCACGAGCTGGAATCTCATCGAAAATGCTGACAATCACTCTGAAGACTTTACAGCAGCAAACATTTAAGATAGAAATAGATCCAGAACTAACGGTAAGTAACCACACCGGAGTCACTATGCCCAAGTAAATAGACTATTGGCCGGGCTAGAGGGACTGGGAAATACCGGGGCCTCGGCGTAAGCAACTTAAATCTGAAGGGGGATACTATTTTAAACCATGTCGCAATTCATGGTATACGGAGTGACATTCCGTGATCGCCGTGCTGCTATGATTTTGCCGATGTTTACTCGCTACCCCAGCTTTCTGCTCTGAAATGACAGCGCAGTATTTCCTGAGGTCTGTTTTGATATCACGGTGGAGTTCCCTTTCACCACTCCACTCCCAAAGCTATCGCTTAAAATCGCACAAATAAATGAGCAATGGGAGGTCCTGAACATTCTCCGACTTTGCCACTATGTATACTTATGTGAATAATAATGTTAAAATGTTTATTATAATATTGCGATTCTACATATCAGCATGAGTGTTCCTATTCATAGCCAACTGTATCTTTATACATAATAGGCTACTATCACCTCTCGTACTGAACCTACAGATCACAAATAGTAGTCCAGTAAGCTAAAATGTCTTTTAAATGAAAGGTTTACAGTAATGCCTACTACTTCAGATGTATAGTCAATGGTCCATAAACTTTGAGTGGTAAACAACAGATGGGATATGATTTCACAACAAATGATAATAACATAGCAATGACTTCACAGTAAATGACATATTTGCATTGAAACTAATACATTGTTACAGTTACAACAAGTACATTAGTGTTCAATGTTGATGGTGTGTCGGTGACTGTTTCAGGTGAGAGTATTAAAGGAAAAGATAGAAGAAAAGAGGGGGAAAGATGTCTATCCAGCCACAGGCCAAAAGCTGATATATGCTGGTGAGAAAATCACATTAATATTGATACCATTACTCTAGCATCATTCTTTTTCTAAATTTCTAAGTAGACCAATTGGTCATGGTCATGATAGTTTATAATGAGAGTGTATGACTTACTATGATTGCTTTTTAGGCAAAATCCTGAATGATGACATCCCTTTAAAGGATTACAAAATCGATGAGAAGAATTTTGTTGTGGTCATGGTGGCAAAGGTAAGGCAATTGGATTTGTACTCTCTAAATCAGTGGTTCTGAGTCCTGCTCTTGCACGTTCTCTGGTTTTTTCAATAAACCCGACTGAACTAATCAGTGGCACTCTTGATAATCTCAACACACCTGAGTCAGCCAATCTTTAGCATTTGAGTTACACTGATGTCAATCAGGCATGCAAGGATAGATAGAAGACCTTCAGTGCAGGGAGGCCCTTGAGACAGGATTGAAATCAATCAGTGTTATTCAGCTTGATTGTTGTTCGTACTAGTCAAATTTAGAAGATATTCTGACCAATCTCTGGGCAATCAAATTTCTTTCCTCTGCAGCCAAAATCAACTCTGCCCCCTGTCCAAGCTAGTCCTGGCTCAATTCCGACTCCAGCTCTGGGTGCAGCCCCCCTTACGGACATTGTTCTTCCTACCCCCAGCCCTGTACCTCCCGCCCCTGCCCCTGCCCCTGTTTCTGCCCCTGCCCCTGTTTCTGCCCCTGCCCCTGCCCCTGCCCCTGCCCCTGTTTCTGCCCCTGCCCCTGCCCCTGCCCCTGCCCCTGCCCCTGTTCCTGCCCCTGTCCCTGCCCCTGTCCCTGTCCCTGTCCCTGTCCCTGTCCCTGCCCCTGCCCCTGCCCCTGCTCCAGCTCCAGTCTTAGCTCAAGCTCCAGTGCCTGTGCCCACCCATGTTTCTCATCCAGTCCCATCACATAAGACTCAAAGCACAGCTGATCAGGCTGTCCCTCGACCCACGGCAGGAAGTACAGGGTCAGCAACATCAGCTGGCACCACTACAGTCTCTGCTACGCCTCCTGAAGACACGTCCCAGGAAGTTCGCCAGGAACAACCAGCAGACACAAATCCACCAGTTCTCTCAGCCTCCAGGTGAGAAAGGCTACCACATGGTCTTCCTCCTTCCACTTGTTTTAATCTTTTGTGTCGTTGTACTTCCTTACCATTTCTCAACATTTCCAGTAATAGTAGTCGATTTTGTGTGATGTGAATTATAATTCTATGGTGCTTCCTGTTCTAGCCTTGTTGATGACTTGGGCCTTTTAGAAGAGGCGGCATCAATTTTAGGTAAAAAGAAGACCAAAACTTGGTCAAAAAAGAACATAATGGTCAACAAATGACACAATAATCTAGATTCAGATATTACAGGTCACTGCAGTTTTTTTATGTTTGTTTGGTTAGTTACAGGGCAAGCTTACGAGAACCTTGTAACTGAAATCATGTCCATGGGATATGAAAGAGAGCAGGTGATTGCTGCTCTTCGAGCAAGTTATAACAATCCAGACCGGGCAGTCGAGTACCTGCTCATGGTAAGATTCTTTCAAATACTGAAGTCAGACATGAAATCCATGTTTTTGAATTCAAAATGATAATTTCAATTGTTTTGTGATTATAAGGGCATTCCGTCTGAGCCGGAGCAGCCACTTGTGGAAGTGACGCGACCTGCTGGTGCAACTAACCCCGTTGCACCCAACCCCACTGCATCTAACCCCACTGCCCCTAACCCCACTGCCCCACCTGCAGAGAGACCCCAACCTCCTACTCCTACTCCTACTTCAGGTGTTTTTATTGTCTTGGTTTTGAAATCCATATTGGTCTCTTAAGATATGAGCATCCCTGATTTGATAACCCTTTCGTTTACGGAGAATATGTTAACCATTAACACATAACTAATATGTGTCTGTGTAAAGTGCCTAATAAAGTCTACATTAAGCATAATTGATTAATCAGGCCTATGTTCACCCATTTTGTATTCTCACTGAATATGTAATTTATTCTTGGTACATCCTTAATAACCAACTAATTGGTCTCAACTTAAGCTAATTGATATATAATAAGAATAAAAATAGAAAGTTTGTAGCCTCCTAATACACTGTCTGAATATGTTAGTTAAATGGACAGAATAATTGTAGAATAGGTATTCCTACTGCCAAACAGTGTTTCATTGCTCAATACAATGGCACAGCAGGTTCAAGTATTGGTAATTGTACTCACCTGGCTGCTAGTGGTGACTAGTGGGAACTTGCTCAAGACCAATGAGTGCACTTCAATCAGTGATATCTACATAGTATATTATTACTGATCCAACATAAATTCCCTTTTTTAAAGTGAAGGATTATTTTCCATATAATCAGACTGAAATTATAAGAATGGCCTACTACGAGTACAGACACATTAATTATTAAAACTGTAAATATCTCATTATTCCTTTAAAACAGGATCTTTGTTCTCAAGTGAAGGCTGATAATTTTCTAATGACAATGTAAAAAGGATGAAGTCATTGAGTTTGTGAGTTTGAAATTTGTATTTAGGAAAAAAGACGATGTGCGTCCAAAGTACCCTACCACACACCTCCAAAGTAACCATCTTGTGTTTCCAGACAGAGACAGAGACATTTCCAAAGCCATAAGCCTCCATCAGTCTCTAACAGATGTCTCTGTCTTGTGAGACTCTAAGATGGACTTGTTGGTATAGTTTGTTTGTTGGTAAAGTAAAGTTTGCAGGTAGGAATACCTATTCTACAACTATTCTGTGGCATATTCAGACAGTATATTAAAAGGCCATACAATTTTATATTTTGATCCTTGCTATATATCAGTAAGAGTATGTTAAGACCAACCAGTTGATTATAAAGGAGGTACCTATTGTACAGAATAAATGTGTAGAATAAATGACCTATTTAATGAGGTTAACAAAATGAGTGAATCCTGGCCTAATGCAGACCGTATTGGACACTAATACAGACACTAATTAGTGTGTTTTGACTAATATTTTGTCCTTCAGTAAAATGTTACCTCTGCTTTTTTATAAAGCTGGAATAAGGTACAGTATATAGCTGGTTCTGACATACTGTCATTGTACACATTTTGACCAAGAAACTATTTAACAGCGTTTTAAAAATCTGTGTTCATCATTTTCATTGGTGCACAGCACTTTATCATTGACTAAGCACTTTATCATTGAACCAAGTAAACTCTAGTTAATGAATTATGCGCAGTGTATACATGATGGTACCAAACGATTGCTGAATTGTGTGCTTGTAGAAGGAGCAGCTACTCCATCTCAGCTGCCATCTTCTGGTAACCCTCTGGAGTTCCTAAGGAATCAGCCACAGTTCCAGCAGATGAGACAGATCATCCAGCAGAACCCAGCCCTCCTCCCTGCTTTGCTCCAGCAGTTGGGCAGAGACAACCCACAGTTGCTCCAGGTTAGTGGAGCACGATATATACTGTATGTCAACTGACAAGACTGAGTACTGATAAGATGTGGCTTGCAAAAGTATTCAACCCCCTGGAACTCATCACCATTCTCATAACTACAAAAGATACTTATAATTTCTCAATGAGTATTTTCATTGTTAACGTTTATGCTCTAGTACATTTCTGAAGGCAAAATGAGTGATATGTCTGCTGTCTGTTAAAAAGAAATGATTTAAAAACTGTAATATAACTATATACTACTACTACTACTACTACTACTTATTTGCAAAGGATACTTATTTGACCATAACTGATCATATTTCGGTCTGCCTATGAGTGGTTAAAGCAGCGATCTCCTTCTGGATATAAAAGTCACCCTCTCTAAGGATCATCAGTCAGGTTGTTAAATGACAGAGGGAATGAAGACTAAAGAGACAAGGTGATTCAAATGCTTAAGTGAAGAAAAGACTCCAAGAGAGGATCCGAGTGTTTTGATGTCCAATTGAGCACCACTGGATCCGTGAAACTTGAATCACACCACCCAGATGCTGTGTAGAAAAGTGTGTCCCCCAAACCAAGCATCCGCAGAACATATTAACTGGTGAGGCCACCACTGTCCACAAATCACCCTGAAAAATCTATGAAGTTCATTGGGGTGCTGGTGTAGGAGTCCACAATCAATTCTAAAGAGCTATTCATAAAACTGGACTGAATTGGAGGATGGCAAAAAAAAATGGTCACATAAAAGCATGTTTGGAGGTTGCCTAAAATGGTCATGGTCATATGAGACCAAAATAAAGCTTTTTAGCCCATCCTCAAAGCGCTGTGTGTGGCATAAATCTAACACTGCCAATGCCTCAAGAAACACCATTCCAATCATGAAATATGGCAGTGGTAACATCATGCTGTGGGGGTATTTCTTGACTGCAGGAACTGGGGAACTTTTTTAGAATGAATTGAAATAAAATCTACACAATAACAGAAAGACAAACCTGTTGCAGTCTGTTGTAAAGAGGGATTACCTACCAGTAGGGCAATTACCCAAGGCACAAGGCTAAAGCAAAACTGGAGGGGCTCAGTAAAAGTGAACATTCAAAGCCCTGATCAAAATGTGACATCATCTGTGACTACAGTCCAGGATCACTATCCCATCAGCCTAGATGTTCAACATAAATTATACCAAAACATGGGTAAAAAACAGCAGAACAATGTGCAAAGCTGGTACTGTCCCTCGTCAGAAGACTTAAGGCTATAATTGCAGCAGAAGTGCTCTCTACCAACTATGAATGTATAATGGCCTAGTATTAAATACTTATGTAAGCAGAATATTTTAGTTTTTAATTTTAGTAGACAAATTAGCCTTCTTATTTAGCTTTTAGAAATATACTACAGCATAAGTGCTCACAATGGCAATACTGCAGGGAAAATATGTGTAAAACAGAAAATGGTGATGACTTTCAGGAGGGTTGATTACTTTAACAAGCCACTGCATATTTGCAGATTTTTGTCAGTATGACAAATGTTGAGCTGTTCTGCAAATTCGTCCTCGTCTGTGTGCCCCTTCCCTCTTTATAAAGAGAGATACGTTTTTTAAGAGTAAATGGTTATATGTTTGTAGCAAATCACCGCGCACCAGGAGCAGTTTGTACAGATGTTAAACGAGCCTCATGGAGACGAAGCGGAGGCCCATGGGTCGCCACAAACAAACTACATCCAGGTTACCCCACAGGAGAAAGAGGCAATAGAGAGGGTATAATGGACATTAAACGTATAACATAATCATAACAACTGTTTTGAGATATGATCACTTTATAAGCATCACATACTAAGTGCAACATTTCTTTGTTTTACAGTTAAAAGCTTTGGGGTTTCCAGAAGGACTGGTCATTCAAGCTTACTTCGCATGTGAGAAAAATGAGAATCTTGCTGCCAATTTCCTTCTCCAGCAAAACTTTGATGATGAGTGATTGAGGGTTTTTTTGTTTTCTTTTTGCAGTTTAAGATGGTGATAGTCAGGGAGATGGCCACAAAAAAGAGAATAGATCTACAGTATTTTGTGTGTGTGTCTGTATGTTTGTGGGTGTGAATGAGAGAGAGTGCGAGAGAGGCAAGACCAGTGGTATTTGGTCTTCTAAGGTTTCTCTTTGGAAAAAGCCATGGTGTGAAAATATTGTTAATTGTAACAGCCACTCCCTTTTTATTGAACCATATCACCTCAACTGTGAACTTTCACTGCTGCTATTGCTGCTGTTTGTATTTTGTGTGTTTACGATTGTGGTTGCAATTATATTTTATTTCTGCCAAAGGACACACCTTAATTCATTTGAGTTCATTTTGCTTCTCTACCATGAACCATATGATGTCTATATCAAACTAAACTGAAGTGTGTCCTTTAGCTAACATAAAAATGTGTCCTGGAATATATCTGTAAGGTTTGTCAGAATTTGGTCCAATGATGGTAGCTTCTCAGAATACAAGACATGGGCTAATACATTTGGAAAACTGAAATGAACCTGTATGACATGAACAGGTCCCAATAGTGGTATATTCTTAATGTTAACTTATCAAAATTATATATTTGATCAACATAGCCAAAACCTTTAGAAACATAGAGTAAGGAATTGTGTCTCATTTTAAAATAACTGTCAAGCTGTTTTATCTGTTTATCATTTTTTTGGGTTACTGTATTGTGAGTTATTTTGCGCCCTGTAGCAACATCTCGCCTCCGTCATGCCTTCATTTGTTTGAGTTAAAAAAAAGTTTGGTTCATGAGAAAATTGCAGCTTAGTGGAAATATCTAAGATAGAGAAAGGTTGGTTTGAACAAAATTATTCTTCAATCATTGTATCATTGTATCATTATTGTCAAGTTATAATTGGAATGTCAATATTTATCATCATCTCTCCTCAAAATGTGTTGCTTAGCTTAAACAAACATTACTCTCCTTTTTTTGTTTTTTGTTGTTGAAGGCCTAGGCCAAAAAATGGAAGAGAATTGTTTTTGTAAATGTTGGCACTTTATGGCAAAGAATGTTGGCGAGGAGAGTTTATACACCTGCATGACTTTAAAATAGCCCAGGGGGTTTAACACTGTGTCATGGTCTGGTTACAGTGTTTTACCTGTAGCTTTCTTATTACTGTCCTTGTTATTTTGGCGAGAAGACGGTTAGCCTGTAAGAAATTATATTTGCCTTAATACACTAACGTTGAGGGCTGGGTGTATGGTACTTAGGATTATTGTTTCAGCATAATGTGAAATAAATAGCTTTTACAAAGCTTTAAAATGAAATTCTTTGGGTCTGATCTTTGTTGGTATGTATTGCCATTTTTAAGCCAAAACGTAAACTGAGTAGGTCAGAACAAATAAATGCCTACACAGGGCAGTCATTATAATTAAAAGTAGCCTGTACACTAAACCATGACTATTCCAGATATGAAGAAACGTGACGCTGACTGCAATATGCGCAAAGTTCAAAGGGTCAATTTGACAGTTTTTAGTGGTCATGCACCGAGGATGCTACACTGGACTAACCCTAGATAACAGTCGAAGCCATTCGTCCACTTGGGGGGTGTTTTGCAAGAGGGTGTGCGTGTTCCCGCAGCAACAGGGAAGATGGCAGCCCTCACATCTATCACCCAGGTAATACCAAGGAATGTATTCATTGTAAATATTAGAATCATGCTTAATGAATGAGAATAGCCCTTTTGCATTGGGAGACATGGGCAATGTTGTTATTTATCGTAAGACAAAGTACAAGACGTGTTTATCTGTCCTGTTTGACGACATGGGTCGAGGCCTAATCAAATCAAGCCTGCTAAGGAATACCGTTAGTTCTGTATAGCCGCATTAGCTAGCTATCTTACCTACCCAGAGGAGGTAGATAACATAGTTTCGTTACAACATAACGCTAAGTAATTTAGATTGATAACCTGGTGGTTTTGATCATGCAGATATAGTACATATCTATATTTGATACATACTACTAACATTTGATTGCATCTCAATGCAATTTATTTGCGGCGTCCAAGCTAACTGAAAATCATCACTGTGCATTAGTTAGCTTGCTAGCTTAACGCTATCTCACTATACAAGCTATCGCTAGCATGCAATTATGGGAGATGACTGGTGATAAACATTAACTATTACTATTGCTCGATTTGTCACTGTTAAGATACGCAGTGTGGGACGTATTAAATATGGTCAACTTTATATGATTTGTTAAAATGTATGCAAACATAGAGCTGAGGAACTAACTAGCAGGCGAACATTACACCTCTTGCTAGCTAGCTAGGATAGTAATATTAAATCCACTAACGTTAACCCACCCTGCTAGCTAGTAAAGTTCCATCTGGTATTAACATTCGTTGAATAAAATTACATTTATCATTGGCTAGTTAACTAGCTCCGTTAACTAACGGCATACTGTTCTTTTCAGTTTTCATCTTACTGTTCGTCAGACAGTTTAAAGTAAATAGTACATCATCACCAGTCTCAGTTACTGTTGACGTTAGCCTTCTAACCAGTTAGCGTTAAATCACACCCTGGGTGAAAAATAAATAACGTTAGCTATCTAGCTTTAATATATTTATTTTCACATTGTATGATATACCGAAGATATCCAGACGCTTAGGTAAATTGCCAATAGTGTATTCTTTCTAATTCGGGTGAATACGGTCACTGCCAGTTTTACTGAAATATTATTCAACATTAGCGGCTTAACATTGTGATAAAACTGGAGTTACGTTAGCTAGCTAGCTAGCTGTGCCTTTGCCAGGACGGCTTTTTTTTATCACCTTCATCTGGATAACGTTAAGCCAGCTATTCTTGTAATATCTTTTGCAGCTGCAGCGCTCACGGTTTTAAATCAGTCCTGCTTCTTTGTAGTTAGAGGTACATTAGTTATCATCTGTTGAACACATTTGCTTAACACTGTCCTTTAAGTGAGGCTAATCACGAACGACAGAGTTGTTAAAACATGATCTGCATGTCGATGGGGCAGTGACACATGTTCTAAACAGAGCATTTTATTTTCACACAGTTATCGAGTGGGACTCCAGTATATGAAAATCTTTATAGACAGGTAAAGTGATATCAGCTTGTTACATTTAGACAATTTGTATCACTGTGATCAGGTCTTGTAATGACTGGTATTACATGCTGTTTTGAAACCTGATGTGAGGTGTAATGACACGATAAAGGGGAATTAATACTCCTGGCAAATCCTTAAGCAGATACTGTTATCCCTGATAAGCTACCATTGTGAAAGCAGTTACAAATATGTCCTGACTGGGTATTCAGGCCGTTGATGATATATATAAGCAACTGAGCGACTGGAACACATTTTCACGCAAGTATGATAATCCTGCATTCACAGAGGTGTATCATCGAATCTATGGTTCTGTGAAGGCAGGATAAAAACCTCACTCTAGCTGTATCAGTTCAGAAATGCATTGACTGTTGTTACACTTCATTGCTAATCCAGGTCAGATGAGATCAGATTAGAACTGATCCTTTTTGTGAGTGCAATAATAAAAAAAACACTACTGTTCTGATTTTTATCTAATATAGTCTTAACTAATTGTTGGTAAACATGGAGATGTCATAGCACTATTACATTAATGTCTGTCTCTTCCAGGTTGACCCAGGAAATACAGGGAGAGTAGGGCCTACAGAAGCAGCCCTGTTCCTGAAGAAGTCTGGGCTTCCAGACATGACGTTGGGAAAGGTGGGTACTGTGAGGATTATGGGAATAATACACCACTTTGTAGTTTATGCAGTATATTTGATTTGCCAAAAGTACAAAAAAGTTTACCCAAAAAATCTATCCCCAGATCTGGGATTTAGCAGATCCAGATGGGAAAGGATTCTTAGACAAACAGGTAGGAAAATAAGTTAAAATGTGTGAATTCTCTAAAGTGATGTGATTATTAATAATTTTTTCCATTTCCGTTGTTACCATGTTGTTAAGCAATTTGTTCCCTGTTCAGGGATTTTATGTCGCTTTGCGGTTGGTAGCATGTGCACAGAGCGGCCAAGAAGTCAGTCTGGCAAGCTTGAACCTCACAGTCCCACCCCCTAAATTTGTGAGTATTTTTATGAGTAATTCTCAAGACTGTTAAAGTCCAGGGTAGAGCAGTAATATATGTGTTATCACCAGCTTCCACTGTGGTCAGTTGATATAGATGATACTGTATATATTTGAAAAAGAGGCAAGCCAATTATGAATAAGCTAGTGTTGACACTGACTGAGGTTCTGCATTGTGCATTTATTCATTGGCAGAAGGACACAAGCAGTCCATCACTCACTACAGTACCTGCTTCAAGTGAAAGCCATTGGATTGTGAGGGTGAGTCATTTCATTTGTACAAAATTATGTTTGCATAATGGTTCAAGTGTAAGTGCACACTAAGATGTGTGTTTTCAGCTGTTAACTAAATTATATGACTGAACTGTGACGAAACACATCAATGCTGGTGTTAATATTGACAACATTTTGTGGGTTGAAAATGGCTTAACATACCGTCTACTGTTTAAAATCATTCTGAATCCTGCAAGGCCGATGCTGACTTAGTCAACTATTTGGGACTTCTTTACGTCATGATATTCGTAGACCCTCAGTCTAGTAAACTCTCAACCCTTCCCCACTACCCCTGTCAGCCACTGGCCCGCTTCTTTTATTTATTTATTTATTTTTTTAAAAAATTTTTTTGCATTTCTGTTTCCTTTTTTTAATTTTTTTTTAATTTTTTTTTTATTGTTGTTGTTTTTTTTACACTTGCCCGCTTCTTGGCATTTCTCAAAATGATTTAGTGGCTGGAGTTGGGCTCAGAGCTAGGGGTGAACGTACACCTTAATGTGCTGACTCCCTACCCTGTCACTGATTCTTCTTTTCCTTCTCTGTCTGTAGTCTGAAGAAAAGAGTAAGTTTGATGGCATATTTGAAAGCCTTGCACCAGTGAATGGACTCCTTTCTGGAGACAAAGTAAAGCCTGTTCTTATGAACTCAAAACTACCTCTGGATGTGCTGGGAAAGGTACAGAATTATACTATTTCTTTTTGAATATGTTGTATCCATATTCAACGTAATGAAAAACATTTATTTCATTACAAACACATGTAATGTTATGATTAATCAAGGTTTGGGACCTCAGTGACATTGATAAAGATGGACACCTGGACAGAGACGAATTTGCAGTGGTAAGATCTATGTATATAGCATATTTAAATTTTGATTCACAGTCATCCACTTATCTTATCTTCATACGTCCTTCAAGCCAGTATTATATTGCTAAAATCTCTGTCAGACATGACTGAATGTGTAAACAGGGTACAATGAACATTTCCTCATGAGTAAAATGACAGTAGTGAATGTGTGTTAATTATGATAAGGGTGTGAAATCCTTTCGTGATCCTTTAAAGTGCCCTGTGTTCTGTGTACGGTAGGCCATGCACCTGGTGTACCGAGCCCTTGAGAAGGAGCCTGTGCCCTCAGTCCTGCCATCCTCTCTCATCCCCCCCTCTAAGAGGAAGAAGTCTGTCAGTTCCCTGCCGGGAACGGTCCCTGGGCTGCCTGCTAGCCCCCCACCACCCAAAGACAGCCTGCGTTCCACCCCCTCCCACGGAAGCATGAACTCACTCAACAGTGTGGGCAGTCTCTCCCCCAAACACACTCTCAAGTCTTCGCAGGTACACCAGAGCCTGTGTGCAACAGGACACTCAGTGGTTTACCCACTGATTTGTATCATTTGTGAAATGTAGTCAAACTTCTCAAAGATCTGACGTGATACACATTGTATAGAATGTGATACAGCTAGTATTTATCTGTATTTCTGGATTCCTCCATCAAAATATGTTTTATTTTACCTACCTTATTTTTTGTTTAGTTTTAGCTATAAGGAGTCCAGCTATCCCTCTTAAAGATATAGGAATGCGGTCTGATTGTGCAACGTTATTGTTGCCAACAGCACTCGGTGAACTGGGTAGTCCCGGCAGCAGACAGAGGGCGCTATGATGACATCTTCCTGAAAACAGACAACGACCTTGATGGGTTTGTGAGTGGCCTTGAAGTCAAAGACATCTTCATGCAGTCAGGGCTCCCGCAGAACATGCTGGCACATATATGGTGAGATTGCGTTTCGATAAGAGATGAGGTCCTGCACAGGTGGTGCAAGTCCTCTTTCATGACATAGTCAATTTCACTTCCAATTGAAGTCGTGTGTCCGCTTCCAGTGTAAATGTTTGTAGGTTATTATTAAGATCCTTTAAGGCATCGGTTCCCAAACTGGGGTACGCGTATCCCTAGGGGTACGCAAAGTGGTTCAGGGGGTACGCGGGGAAAAAATGTCCGCGATAACGGAAAACGGACGGAATTCGTGAAATGTACCCTTTGAAACAGATTTGCAACTTTCAGACGGAAACATCATTTTGTGCTTCAAAATCGCCCAAATTCCCCTGTAATTAGCCCTGCCAGGCTGTATTTCTTTCTATTAAACACAACAACGATGAACAAGCATTAATTAAAAAGCAAAACCACTGAGAATATGTCTGTGCTGAACTCCGCTCCGGCCACGCCCCCTTGTTCAACGGTTGACCTCCGCTACAGCCTGTCAAATTAATTCGCTCATCTTCCCAATCGCCTGCAAATAATTTTTTAATAGTTTTTTTAGTCTCCTGTTCTGTTGATGGCTGGCAAACAACAACGTTAGAAGGTTTGGGTCACTTGCGGCACATATTATTCACTCGTTTTAAGCCAAAGCCATCAATCTACCTCAGGGTGAACAGAATGAGCCAAAATGGATTGAAAACGAAAACTTTTTTTTTCTTTTAACGGGGGGGGGGGGGGGGTTACGTAGCTGGAGATTTAATGTCTGAAGGGGTACGGGACTGTAAAAAGTTTGGGAACCACTGCTTTAAGGGTAGGAATACATCAAGTGGACTGTGGGAAACTAGTGTTCCTTCCATTTTCTTCCAGTAAAATTGTGTCTGCACACTTAGTAACACAGTAATAGACATTGTGTAACTCATGTCTAGGGTTTACCCACGTGGAATGAGTAGCCTATCAGAGCCCTCTCACCAATGGCTCATTCAGCATGCTCCGTTGCCCAATGACATGCACCAGGGACTGAGTGGTGGGTGACCACGAGCTTGATGTGGGGGGGGGGGCTCTGTGTTAAATCAACCTCAACCTTTTTTCCGGTTTGACCTAGCCCAGCAAGCAGGATGACACTTTTGAGAAGATTGCATACATTTCTGTGTCAGCCACCATTGCTTACCTTGTGAACATGGTCACAGGAGAAGAGAACGTGAGAACATGGCAGTTTAAATGAAGTCTGTGTCTCTGTCCACAGGGGCTTAGCGGACACTCGGCAGATGGGAAAGTTGACGCGCGAGCAGTTTGCCTTGGCCATGCACTTCATCCAGCAGAAAGTCAGTAAGGGCCTTGACCCGCCACAGGCTCTCAGCGCGGAGATGATGCCACCGTCTGAGCGCAGCACTCCTGTACCGGTGTGTACCATTAAACCAGTCCGCTCTTACCCCGTTTTACAGTTCACATCTGAATATGGTGAACAGCTGGCCATTGTGTAGGTTTTGAAAAGGAACTAAATTGCTGCAGTTTGTTCTGGTCTCAGCCAGTCTTGCCTCCAGCCATTTTAGTTCCCAGAATAACCTTCTGCAATTATTTTATGTTCTCTTTACTGCTAAATGACCAGCTCTCCATTTCCCTGCAGAGTCTGTCTGGATACATGACACCAGTGGGATCTGAAATGGCTGCTCTTTCAGAGATGCGGCGTGTAAGTCAATTTATCTTGTCTGTGTGGGTTGTTACTTTGTTGATTTCATAGGGTAGGCCCACAATGTTTTTTCGTTTTTTAAATCTTTGACAGTTTTGAGAAGGTCTCATCTTTTTACTGTTTTGACTTGAACTTCAACTCTATGAAAGATGTTATAATTCTTCCATCAAACCTCTTTATTCTTGAGGATTTGAGTGATGACAAACAGGTCACTTGATCTGAATTCCATTATTTCATCAACTTTATTATTTTACTTCTTATGGCCAGTATATCAAAGTTTGAAATGCATTTGGCCTCTTTTGTGGTCTGCTACTTAATCACTTGAAGTAGGCTGACCTCTTATATATGTCATTTTCAGTCATAGAATGTAGAATATCTTAATACATTTGAATGTGTTCACTTGAATCAGGAGTTTGTAAATAGCATTCCAAGGACAGTTGACTGTGTTTTGGCATTCCATTGACAATTCATCTTTCGTCTCAGTGTGAGGCCTGTGAGATCTAAACAGTATGAGATGACCAAGATCTTAAGAGAAACCCTCTCTCTTCTCTATTCTAATTTTACTGCTGCTGATGCTCTGGGTTGTGTCACTAATATCAGCAAATAATGTTCAAGTTATGGGTATGTAAATGACAACTGAAAAAAAAAAAAAATGCTTTCTCTGGCTCGTTAGCTGAGGCCCTTGTTTTTCTGAAAAGCATTTGTGCCGAAAGCCTGCGTCGGTGCTCTGTGACCCCTGGCTGTGTGCTCTCCTGCCTTCCCAGTGTATGGTGTGAGATGGGGGAGATGAAGACTGCAGTGTGCCTGCGTGCATTCTCTCCTTCCTCCTGTGTGCTGGTGACACCCGCGTGTGTTATCCCCCCCCACCCTCCACACCCCCATTTCTTTTTTCTTTTCTTTTTTTTTTTGGGTGGTGTATGTCCTGGTGGTGGTGTTGGGGCTGTAGCGCTCCTTTCTCTGGCTCAGTGTCCTCTTCCTCATCCTCCTCCTCTTTTCGCTCACAGGACAGCTCCAGCTCGGTGGGGTCAGGTGAATTCACGGGCATCAAAGAGCTTGATGACATCAGCCAGGAGATCGCCCAGCTACAAAGGTACGTCTTTCCCTCCAGCGTGTGTCATTAAACTCAGCAGATTTGCTTTCGGAATACCGTGTGTCTTTTTAATGGTGAAGCTTTTGTAATATAGCTTATAACCACGGACACTACTGGCTATATCACCATGTACGAATATTGCCGTCACAAAATGAGTTGATGTTTTTTCATAACATAAGTACATTGCACTTAATTACATGGAATTGATACATGCATTTTCTCAAGCATTTGTGTTTTATTAATGATATAAATATATTTCATTTTTGTCACTTTACTTCTCTTACACACCCTTCAGCCACTAGATGGCACTCTAGTTTCAGTTAGACACAATCCACTCTTTTTCACAGATGTTGAGAGGCTGGCCTGAAAATACTTTTGACACGAACGACATTAAGTATCAGACGTAAAGAGTAGCATAAAATATGTATATTATCTTACATTGTCACTTTGAAATGACCCTTTTCCAGAAAACAGACGCTTGTTCATTCCTTCCTGTTCAGATGCCTCCTCCTGTCCGTGTCGTTGTTTGCTGTGTTTGTTTTGTTTTGAGTTGCCTTATTTTGGCCCAAAGTGAGTGTGCTCCTTTGAAAACCGCTGCCTTGTAGAGTGCTGCTGATAAAATGCACGCCTGAAAGGACGAGACAGGTAACCAAGGAGACTTTGGTGGTGGATGAGATCTTGATGATCTCCTTTTGCATTCCTCTCCTCACCGCCGCCCCCCGCCCCTCGCTTTCCCCCATCTGACCTCTGTGGTCCTCTGAGGCGCTCCTTGATCGTGTGATTTTATCAATCTTTTGTTTCCACCACTTACTCCTCATGCTGCCTCAGCACACTCGCTTTTACACACTGGGAGACACTCAGGTAACCCCTTTATTATGGATGACACACTTTCTGTTTGGTTTCTGTTTCTGTCCCTTCTTTCGGTTCGGTTTGGTTTGGTTTGGTCTGTGTGGAGGAGGCAAGAATGGGACACCATGATGATTGTGATTACAAGCAGGAAGGAATGAATTGTTATCGCTTGCTGTTTTCCTCAGAGAGAAGTACACTCTGGAGCAAGAGATCAGGGAGACAGAAGAAGCCATCAGGCATAAGACCACTGAGGTTCAGGTTAGGACACTGCATACCTTCTGCACACAAATAGGCTTGACTTTGATGTAGTGATGTAGTTCTTATAGTGTCTATAGTACATAGCTGGAGATTGAATGTCTGAAGGGGTACGGGACTGTAAGAAGTTTGGGAAACACTGTTATAGACGATAGACGAAAGCATAAAAGGACTTGAGTAATTGTGATGGATCAGTATTAGCTAATAATTATAATGTAATTGATTCATTTGGTACATTTATTATTACCAGTAGTGCCTTCAATAAAGTATACTATAGCCAAACTGGCCTGCCAATTGTGCTAGTATGATTTAGGAGACGGGTGTAGGTCCCAGATAGCTAAGAGTTAGTTATAAATAGGGGGTGTTGACATCACGGAGTTCAAATGTATTTGTTGAACAACGTGACATTGATAGCTAAATACATTGATATTTTTTTATATATTTAAGTCATTTTGTATTAAACATGGACATTTTTAAAACATGGACATGAAGTCTTACAGCACTGTTTTGTGTTTCTGTGTATTTGCATCCTTTGTGTGTGTGTGTGTGTGTGTGTGTGTGTGTGTGTGTGTGTGTGTGTGTGTGTGTGTGGGTGTGTGTGTGGACCAGGAGATGCAGAATGACCTGGACCGTGAGACGTGCAGCCTGCAGGAGCTGGAGGCCCAGAAGCAGGACGCCCAGGACCGGCTGGAGGAGATGGACCAGCAGAAGGCCAAGCTGGAGGACATGCTCAATGACGTGCGGCAGAAGTGCCAGGAGGAGTCCCAGATGGTGAGGCTGGCAGAGTGGCTTAATGGCTGCTGTTACCGCTTAATACTCCAACATTGTGATGTTTCCAGTTCGTTTTGGAGCTTTGGGAAAAATAAAAACTTTACTCAGGGATGAAAGGATTATGTATAGTGTGCATCTGTGGATCTTTAGTGCATTTAATAGCCAGGATGATAATGTGATATCCCAGCTGAGATATCAATAATGTCCTTTAACGTCTGACTCAGGTTCTACTTTATTGTTAATCTCCTGCTTCCTCTCTTCTCCTCTGTGTCCTCCCTTCCATTCTTTCTTTACTACTCTATTCTCTTTCTCTCTCTCTCTCATCTCTCTGTGACACCATTGCCTCTCCTCTGCTGTGTCTCCATCCTCTCCCCCATGGGGGCGGTAGATCTCCTCGCTGCAGACTCAGATCCACTCCCAGGAGACAGACCTGCAGAGCCAAGAGGAGGAGCTGGACCGGGCCAAAACCGAACTGAGCCGGCTGCAGCAGGAGGAGAGCCAGCTGGAGCAGAGCCTCCAGGCTGGGAAGGTGCAGCTGGAGACCATCATCAAGTCCCTCAAGGCCACGCAGGATGAGATCAACCAGGTGAGCCGCGCCCAGGAGCTGAGCTCTGGGCCTGCCCAACCCGTAACGACTGCATGGTGGCGGAAAACCAGCGTCGTGCAGATTAAGCGTTACAATTGAGATTTGCTTTGCATAATGAATCTCTCACTGACTTGTCCATTAAGTATGGTTGTGGAGAGATCACTAGAATGACCTGATATATTCCCAGTAGGGGGCGCTATAACAGCATCCAGTATTTTGTGACCTGTACCCTTTGGGCATATTTGCTCAAGTACAATGTAGTGCACAGTAAACACATAACGGTTTTTTGGAAGTTAGTGTTCATACTTCACTGCATTAACTGACTCAAATAATCAAATGGGTCTCCCCCAGTAATCCTTCAAACCAGGACGGTTAACACAACTGCTGTGGGGAAACGCTAGTCATTATGTAAAAGCAAGTCATTATGTACATTGTGTCACATGTAGACATGACTGAATGCTTACTGGATATGTAGGCATGCACATGAAGTGCCATTATACTAATGTGTCAATCAACTGCAGAAAATGGGCCATCATATTGACCTTCACAAGTGTTTAATTAAGATAATGCTATTACTATGATGTTGGCACTGAACACCCTAGATTGAATATTTAGAAACATCATATTTGGCTTATCTGTCCTCATTCTCATCATTATCAGCATGCTGTACCCAGATAGTGGGTAATTATGTGACCACACTCCTGTCATACTTTCTCATGTTTGAGTGCTCCACACCCTTCCTGTTCCTTGGGCGGGGTGCCTGCTGTCAGTTTCTGAATTAGACAATCATAAATTGTGCTTCTGCTCTGCAGGCACAAGTGAGGGATGTTTTTTTTTCTTAACCGACCAGAACCACATGCATCTTTGCAAGATGACTGTGCACTCCTCGGAATACCTAGAGAAAGACGGCTGACTACAGAATGTTGGCTGTCACTTTGGCTGTCGCTTTGGCTTCATCATGAAACAGGTTGATTCCCTTGTGAAGACTGTAACCCCGACACCTTTTCTTAGAGAGGAGATCCTCAGCAGACACACATCTTAGAGCTTTCTTTTTAGAGTTTTCTATGACGGCCATCTCACGCAATTCTAACACAGGAAGACCCATGAAGTGTGAAGGGTTTCTCAGTCTGTACCTGTCACACCATATTGCTTTTACACAGTCAGTCCTAGTATCAAGTCCTTTGACCCTATCATACAAAAAACACTCTTCAGTTTTGAGAGTAAAGGGATCCAGCAGCAGTTTAAGGTTGATGTTTGTGGAGCACTCAGGCCTGTAGACCTGTGTTATGATATGGCACACTTGATCATTCAGGTCAAATGGGCAGAAGGCTTGTGGTGTGAAGTAATTTCACTCAAGAGTAGGGCTGAAAAAGCCTCTTGCATTACCTGAGAAGCCATTCTGTTTGATACATTAAGGAGAGAGGCTGATGAACTCTTGATGATCTTTTAGTGGTTCTACTAGTCAATTTTTAAATTGTTAATACCTCAGCAAAATACGTATGTATTTCTTTTTTTATAATCTTTTAATTAATTTATGACAATATGAGCCTAATACATATCTGCTTCATGGACAGCATTCAACAACAACAACTCTGCAACATTACACAAAACAGCAGCAGCCATGACTTGCAGGTTTCAGGCAGCGGACATGGCTAGAATCAAGCATATCCTCAGCAGACTCAAGACTCGCATGTCTCTACTCAGGACGCTAATGCTAATTCTACCTTGGTTTGGTCCATCGATGTGGCAGCGAATTGTAGTAGACTGTCTTATCTCAGTCTTATGTGTTAATGCCAGGAGGATGCATGTCCCGTGTGTTAACCAGGTTGTAACTTTGTTGTTAAGGCTCGCAGCAAGCTCTCCCAGATACAAGACAATCAACAGGAGATGACCAAGAGCATTGAGCAGTACAACAGCACTCTGAACGGCACCCATGGGGGCAGCATGACCAACCTAGCAGATATGAGCGAGGGCTTCCCAGAGAAGGAGAATGGTGGCTTCGGTGCCATGGTAAGTGCTCACCCGTCGTGACCTCTTGTAGGTGGTGGACGACCGCCCCCTCAGGTTTTTGCAGGATGCAACTTGCCCCTGTGGTGACCTCTGCGCTTACTGAACATCACATCCGCAAAGCAGGGGGCGGAGGAAGGACAAGAGGGCACCGAGAGTTAAACTGCGGAGTGAGATGTTGCATGGCACGGTCGACATGAGTCATCAAACGCCTGAGTCATTCTTAGGTTTAATTGCAGCAAACTCACAGCGTCCTATAATATATATAACTCCTATAACACAATACATGCTATTGTTTATTTCATAAGGAGCTCAAACATTGGTTCTGTTCCACACCTTTGTGAATTTCAATTATCTTATGAGTTTACAGACACGGCAAAGATTACGGAAAAGTGATTTGGTTTGGTTGTAGATGTTTGCCGACTGTTTTGAACAAGATTCACATGGTTGGAATGAAAATGTCAAAACCAGAATTGTGGGTATCTGTGTACAGTAATGAGCTCCAGAAGTTGTGAACACATTGCATGTCATGTATTGAGCCTCTTGTCAAAATGGCATGAAATTCACCTGTGAGGTAAATTGGACCCAGCTGCTGAGATTGCCGCATGAAGTGAGAAGATTATCAGGATATTTTTATAAAACATTTTCCAGTGCAGGTATTATTTCCTTCATTTAATTTGCTCCATTTTAAAGGTACTCTTGGTTACCCTTGCAGGCAATTACTATGGGGATTTTGATCTTTCCGTTCTCTTCCTGCACATCTTGTACAGCTAACACATAACGTGCAGTTCATTAGGCTCATTCGCACTGAGGCAGGGTTACTTAATCTGCTAGTGTTTTTATTATCCCAGTCTTTATTACCAGTGCGTTTCCAGAGGATTTCGCTCTCCAGTCATTCGTGCCCTTAATTCATTTCTTTTGAGTTGTGTCATGGCAGCAAACTGGGATTAGGGTCAGGATTGTTATTGAAATGAGAAGGCTGCTTTAATGAAATGCAACACGCCACATTTTCATAGCGAAGGGCCGCCTGGCATGTGAAGCCACGTTCAGGGCTAGGATGGGGGGAGGTGCAGGGAGGGACGACACCTGACACCTCTAGAGATCGGTGGAGACTGTTTCTTATTGAGAAGCCTTTTCATTTGGACCAGCTGAGTCTAATGGGCCCACTCAGACTGAGAACTGCAAATTGCAGGAGAATGAAAATTGCCTGCGTGTTATTAAACTGAAATTTAACCCCAGGGGCTCACTGGTTGGTGTTCTGCTTCAGATGGACATTCCTGCCTCAGTTTCCTCAGACCTGTGCCGCTCTATCAGCTGAAGTGGCCCATTATTGAAATCATTTCCCACCCAAATATATTTTTTGACGGCAGACATGTTTGTCAGCTGGGGATTTTTTTTTTTTTTGGCAGACTGAATGAACAGTCGAAATGAAGGTGAAACTGTTTCTGGTAATGCTTTCCTGGAAGGCAAATTGTATCAGATGAATGTAAATAAACTATGGGTTTTCAGCCCAGACTTAACAAATGGCCTTGCCTCTTTTTGTAGGAGGACCCCTTCAAGGTGAAGACATCTGTGTTCAATAGCAACCCCCAGGAGATGAACACAGACCCCTTCCACTCAGAGGACCCCTTCAAAACAGATCCTTTCAAAGGTGCTGCTCTATCACCCATCTCCCTCTCTCTCTCTCTCTCTCCCTCTCTCTCCCCCTCTCTCTCTCTCTCTCTCTCTCTCCCTCTCTTTCTCTCTCTCCCTCTCTCTGTCTCTCTCTCTCCCTCTCTCTCTCTGTCTCTCTCCCTCTCTCTCTTTCTCTCTCTGTCTCTCTCTCTCTCTGTCTCTCTGTCTTTCTCTGTCTCTCTCTCTCTCTCTCTGTCTCCACTAACTTTCTCTTGTGCCTCTTCATCGTTCTCCTTGTATCTGCTAAAATCATAAGAGGTGTCCAGGGATATGGCTCTTTATGTGTATGTAGACCTCAGCCTTACTGACTGCGGTCTTGTTTGCTTGATCCCTCCTTTCCATACTTGCATGAGTTGCCTTGGATTCCATAACCGCTTGGCAACAGGCCCCCTGAACACAAATGTAGAGATATGAATATCTTATTTTCCCCAAATGGTTTTGGTTCTCTTGGAATTCAGCTTTCCCTTTGTCCTCTGGCATGGCTACTGATACCTACTCTCCTCGTGCTTTTTCTGGCCACCCTCTCGTAGGAGACCCTTTCCAGAATGATCCCTTTGCAAAGCAGCCACCCACCACCACAGGTATTTATACTTGATTATTCAGAACTGCTCTTGATCAGCCCGAGATGGAATGCATTTTTCCGCCGCTTCTTCAACATGAGTGTGCTTGCCTCTGACATGCAACGCCAATGACCTGAACAGCAAGGTTCAATAACACTGCCAATCAACTTCCCTCTTTGTACTGTAATATTGGTGATTTCAGTTCCCCAAACTCAACAATATGAGGAGTCAGTATGCTGAAGAACTGATAATCAAAATACTATTTAAAAAGCGAAGCAGGTAATTCTGTGCAGAAGTGGAGATGTGAAGTATTGGTATAATATGTTATATCACTTTCTCTGTAAAAAATATGCTAGGCCATTATGTGTGTTGACAAATGGATGTGATAAAATATGTGTGCTATGTATTCAGAAAGGAATTGACCCAAGGTCTTCAGATTTGATGCACTACACATCTGACAGTGTTTGGTTTACTGTGTAACTTGAGTCGTTTGCATTAGCTTCTTCTAAGGTCTTGTCTTTTAGAATTGCACTAAGAATGAGGAGAAATCAAATAAAACAGAGGTGTCCATATCTTCCCATCTAGATCCCTTTGGGGGAGACCCTTTCAAAGAGAGCGACCCCTTCAAGACTACATCAGAGGACTTCTTCAAGAAGCCGGTTAAGGTGGATCCTTTTGGTGCCCCCGATCCTTTCAGCAAAAGTGCCACGCTCCCCACAAAGGTAAAAGTGAACGTAGTACTCTGCGTCCTCTCTTTCGCTGCTGTGTTGCATCTGCTGACATGCTTGTGATTACTGAACTGAGCTTGATTGATTCTCTGTAACCTTTCTGTGCCATGACAGTTTTCCTGTGTTTGCTTTTCTCAGCAGGCGTGCCAATTCACAAGCAATGACCCCTTCACCTCCACCAGCCCCAAATTAAAAGGCCCAGGTACAAGTTTGGCTGCTTTCACACGTATGCATGTTATGTGTAGTTGCTCACCAGATTATTGTTATCCTGGTCTGCCTTAAGGAAGGGTTCTTGGTTCTCAGCCAGTCAAATTCAGCAGATTGACAGTAGTCCTCCTTTTCACTAACATGCTCTGTGGGGGTGCTTCTCTGTCAGTGGGTGAGAAAAAGGGGCATTATCTCAGATCAAGACATGCACCACTACTTACAGCATAGATTGTTTGAGAGTGAAAGGGTATTTCCTGGTAAAGCTGTTAAGAAATGTTTGTCTGGTTGAGGGTAAAACAGAGACAGAGACCACATTCTCTGTTGGTTGTGTGCATGCTCATGCCTTATGGGAGCGCCTCTCATTTGAAGCAAGCCATTGGGCATGCAGTCTTGCCAGTAGGTCATACTTATATTTCTGTTCACACTGTTTTCAAGCCTGGCTGGTTTTTTAGAAAGCATTTGTTTTCAGTTGTGTAAAAGATTGAGGTCAAAAGGTCGCAGTTAGCAAGCTGGCAGGTCACACATGACGTGTTTGCATCTGGCCGTGTTATGAAAGTAGGGAGAGACTTTGGGTGAAGTTGCTGCCAAAAAAATTGTCACTTTGTCTTTTCATCTTTTATCTGTGGAATGATTTGTGTCTTATCTGTAGGACGGTGACACATTTGTAATGTGACCTTTTCTGTATTTCTGGATAAGACATATTTTGGGGTTGTAAAGGAAGGGCTGGCTGTGGCAATCAACAATCTTTGGGACAGTAATCATTAGAAAATCATTAAAAAGCCACTGAATTCAATTAAAAAAATCAGTGTTTGCTGAAGGATGGTTTACAGCACATCTCCTGTCTGCAACTTAAGTATTTACTTGCTGCTTTGTAATCCATAGTCAGCTTCAAGGTCAGCATCTCAGATCTGTACACAGATAAGAAGGTGAAGATAAACACTTGTGGCCTGGCTTGTATTGGTGGCAAGCAGATGGAAATTAAATGGTAAAACACCCACACCCTTATCTATTTTTTCCAGGAAATTACTCTCACAGCTGATGGTTTAAAAAGTTCCCCGTGTCACATTACAGCGGCGGGCTTTAAGCTGCAGCATGACTGCTTGGTTGTCTATTAAGATTTAAGTTATTAAGAAGTTATTACCTTCTTAACAAAAACTTTGAAAGTCCTCTCAGCCCATAATAATGGTGTCCTTGTTGGTAAACGTGATTTTATTTTGTAAAGGAAGTAGATGGCATCTTTTTACACTAGCAAGGAGGTTAACCAGCTAGCTAGAGACCCATCTTGCACCAAGGCACAAGCTATAGGTCTATTGTTAGTCCTGAATCCAACAGTAGACATTACAACATTAATGAGTCTAAAATTAGTGGCTGAAAAAAAACTTGGATGAAATGTTGTAGACAGCCAGTCTTCACACCCCACTGCCTTAGTCTCAGATACAACACTGAAAAAATAGCCACTCTTGAGGAAACCTGAGGAAGACTTCCTCTGACTGCTTACAGACTCCACTTTAAAGGTAGTCAGATAGATCACTTGCTTACTGTAATATTTTGTCTCCATTCCTGATCTTCTGCACAATAGAGGACTAAATGGATTATCCTGTCATCTTTAGGAGGTTCAGAGGAATTCTTTACAACTTTGAACTTTCTTTGTAAATAGTTGATGTTACAGGGATACCTCCACTAACCAAAATGTCCTTCCTCTTGCGTTAACATCCCCATCAAATAAAGGGACCGTGTATCTTGCTTTACGCTCCAAAGCCAAAATAAAGACATATATTTCCCCTTTTCTGAAATACCTTAATACTAGCTTTAAATGATTGATACTTTTTTACAATATGTGTGAATATGAGCAACTCAGCACTACCTCTGCCCAGACATGAGCAGGATTGAAAGCGGATTCTTGACCCACTGCTGAGGAAGAGGCCTCACGGTTCAGGACTCTGCCACTTCCTCAGTCACAGGTCACATGGCTGTGGGAAGAAAGGGACTGTGTTGAACAAACAGTGAAGAGCACAAAGTATGTTTACAAATATAGGTGTATGAAGGAGACACTGTTGTGTCTCAACCACTCTTCAAATGAACTTTTTGAATTCAAGAAATAGGAATTAGGAGAGCTCAAACCTTATTTAGTCACCTCGCATGTGAGGTGCAGGCAGTGGTGATTAGGGTGTGGGTTATTTTGAATAAAGGTATATAATGTTACGTTTTTAAGTAATGGAATAAGGCAATTGAGTCGGATAATTACATATAGATGAGATGGTATGGCTTGTAAAAACAGTCGTCTATACATTTTGGGTCCCTTAAAGTTTAAATCCTACCCATATCCCGTTTCCATTCGATGCCAACTGAGCATGTTTTTTAATAAAATGAGATACAAACACAAATAGCAACCCTACCATGAATTGCTAGCACCTTTTTGTATCTGTATAAAATAATTGTATCTATTTATTGTTTTATACTTATTTATGAAGCATTTATCTGAATTTGCTCAAAGGCACAGTTTCCCCAAATAGCTTACTGAGGGAAAATTCCTGCAAATAATCTCCCTGTAAACTAAAACGGTCTGTCTTGTTTGGATCCTTTCAGATCTCTTTGGAACACTTGACCCCTTTGGAAGTAGCTCATTTGGCAGCAGCAGTGGATTTGCAGACTTCAGCCAAATGTCAAAGGTAAGTATGAGCCCTCAGAGTCATGGCCTCTACAGAGGATGTCTGCCTCAGTGTTCATCAGATGCGTTTAGCATGGAAGGCTTGCATGTGTGTATGTGTCAGAGTAGTCCCTCCCACCTCACAGAGCTTGTGCTGTGTGTAGAGTCCACTATGCCAGGCAAGGTGGCACCAGAATAAAAGTCTGTTTGTGTGCAACTCTTGGAGGCCATGCCTTGTTTGGCCATGGCCGACTGATGTTTTTGTTCCCCGCCTTTAATTATGGGACGAATGGTTTGGCCTTTGGCTCCAAACAGTGGCTCATTCTAAACGTTTTGTGTTGCCTCCTGTTATTCAGGGCTTTGCAGATGACCCCTTCGGCAGAAAACAGGATACCCCAGCACTGCCACCCAAGAAAGGTGTACCACCTCGACCGAAACCTCCTAGTGGTATGTCCATATACATTTGAGTGGTGAATCCTCAAACCAAATTTGGTCGTTTCAATGCAGAGGAAGTAATGAATCTGTTTGTGCCTTCATTTTAGTACATACACTTGGCAGTGTTTTTCGAGCATGACTGTTTTTAGTATCAAGCACACTAATGTCCGTTTGAGTTGCACACACTTTCCACCACGCCCTTCTGCTCACAGCCATATCCTGTTTTGGAAATTCAGCGAGAGTTGCCAGTTCTGACTGATGAGAGATTGAATTATGACAGTTTCTGACTCTGGTGCGTGTTTAACTGTCCCTCATCTCTCCTAAGGCTGTCAGTCATGTCTGTTCTCCTCTCCACTCCACTGAGGGAGGCAGTGGAGATTAAGCTGATGGATGTTATTTATGGCCACCCTACAGAGCAGTTTCTTATAAGAACATTTTTTGTATCATAAGTGCAGCTTTTTTGCAGCTCTTTGACGTAGTAAACAGGAAATGTGGGCACAGATAAGCAAAAGCGGACTGCCTTCTCCTTTGATCACTGGAATCTTGCAGAAGATGCATGCAGAAACAAAGTCCAGTTTTTGAAAGTCTGCACTACCATTTGCTCACCTTTTGTGTCATGAATGCAATGTATGGGTGGTCTCAGAAATGCATGGGTGTTAGACAGGGTGACCCGCAGGGTGCTACCAATGCAGCTGAAAGTATTTTGCATGCTATTTTTCAAATGCAATGAATCGTGGGAAGTTGTTGAAATAGTTTTTTGGTTACTGGATCTGTTCCTATATCTCATCACTAGACCACCTCCTACATCATCAATTGAATTACAGACAGAGTATATGGTTAAGTCTTACAGTTTAATACTGTCTTAGTCTGGTGCCTTATTAGCAGCAGCAGTCCTAGTGTCTCTCCAGGTACAGCGAAGCAGTAGACCAAACAATGAAATCAAAAATAGAACAAGCATATTAACAAGCAAAACATTTTATTGAATGTCAGTAAATGCATTTGGAAGAGTGTGTGTGTGTGTGCATATGTGCGTGCGTGCGTGTGTGTGTGCATATGTGCGCATGCATGCATGTGTGTGTATGTGTGCACACAGGTGGCTGGTGGCAAATGAGGCTCTGCAGATGTAGTTGGCCTGGGCTGTAGGGTCAACTAACAGCTCTTAGTGTCTCAGGGTAACAGCGTAGGAGGTGATGGTGGAGCACAGATGATGTGTGGTTAGCTTTCGCTGGCAACATCAGTGTGTTGATGCTTTCCCCACCCTTTCCCACTTCCTCTTTGTAGTGTGTGTGGTGTGTGTGGTGTGTGTGTGTGTGTGTGTGTGGGTGTGTGGGTGTGTGTGTGTGTGTGTGTGTGTGTGTGTGTGTGTGTGTGTGTGTGTGTGTGTGTGTGTGTGTGTGTGTGTGTGTGTGTGTGTTAAACTTTTACACCAGTCTCCTGAAGTGTTCTTTTCACTGTCCTGACCTGTATATCCCTTTCTATCCCCTTGTATTTTTTAGAATTTTTTTGCATTATTAGACTGCATCATTTATTCTCATGACTGGTGCCAGGGAGTAGAAAATTCACTGGTGTAATTGAACCTCTGACAGAAGATGAGGAAAGTAAAGGCGAATGTGAAGATATTTTTTAAAAGCACTTTTGTGAGTGAAATGCTTTACCTCATTGGTCGGTCAAGTATTGCAACTGACAACCCTAAAGGGAACATGTGTGCAGCCATGCTTGCATGCACTAGCCTGGAAGATGCAGAGAGGATGTTAAATTTGCGCTGATGTTAAAACACAAAGGGTGGAGCTCATTTTCGCGGTTGCGTGTGCCATTTACCATAAGAACAGAACTGATTACTTGACAGCTAGTGTTTTGAGATGTGCTAATCTGGACTGGTATACCGAAGTACCAGCCAATGTAGGCGTGCGGTTAACACCTTCACATGGGGAACAACAACTAGTGAAATGTTCCCACGCACTTCTCTTGAGAACTTTAATTAACATAGGCACATGAGTGACAAGTGTGTTTTGTCCCAGCAGTTTTTAAAAAAAAGCGTCAGTTCAGTTTCATGATCAGCCTTTGGGTATTGAGGAAGCTTTACTACAGATGCAGGAGGTGAAGTTTTGAGGTTGTGGGGTTTAAGAGGGCTGCACTCTAACCCTCAATGTAGAACAAGATCAGACATTTGGGGCACGGTTGTAGAAAATTGTGGTTCATGTGTGAAAGCGTCAAAATTCTGTGTATGTGTATATAAAAATGTGTGCTCGGTAGCTGGGTTTCTATCCACCTCATTTGCATATTTTAAGCACACAAAAAAATCCGGTTTAAGAAAAAGTGAGTCTGTGCACATTTCCATCCACTAAACATGAAGACTCTCCTAATCAAGGGAGGAGTTCAAAAACTTAAGGTTGTCAGGGCAACTTTAAGGGAAACACCTAATAAAATTGCAACAAATGCAAGTTTATGTAATAAACCTGTTTCCATCAACCTTACCTGTGCAAAATGGGAATTAATCCACCCCCCTCTAGCAAATCGAGTTCATATTCGTCTCATGCAAATTTAAAGCGTTCCCACGGTCAGGATTTCCTATTTGAATAGTTTCAATTCACATCAGTCGCAAAAGTTAGATGGAAACCCAGTTATTGTTAGATTACCCCTGACATGACAGCTCTAACCCATATGTGGCTTGGGGTGCACCACAAGTGGTGTTCAGGTTAAACTGCAGTGGGTGACAGGGATGATGTCCGCTAGTTGCTGTCGTTCAGTTCAGGTGAGGACAACCAAGCATCGTGGAAAAAGAACCTGTTTTACAGATGATTGCGCAACACCACCTCAAAAGGAGATAGAGACTTTCTCGCAAGCTTTTTTCCCCCTTTCCATGTAGGTATGGCTTCAGTCAGTACGAAAATGTGATACAGAAACAAAATGATCAGACAACCTCACATATCTCCCATTCGTCAGAGTGTCACGTGACACCACTCCCTTAATGTCACTGTCTTTATGTCATGACTACAGGGGAATGGCTGGAGAATGAACGAGGTTTATCTCTGAACTCTTTTCAGGTAAAAGCACTCCTGTAAACTTGCCTGGATCGGGGGATGCCTCCAAGCCGAGCGACCCGTTCCAGCCCTTCGGTTCTGACGCCAGCGACCCCTTTCAGAATAAAAAGGGGGTGGCGGGGGTCCCAGGGGATCCCTTTAGTGGCAAAGATCCATTTGCTCCATCTGCCTCAAGTAAAGCCTCTAGAGACTCCTCATTGGGTTTTGCAGACTTCAGCTCTGTAAGTTGAGCTCAGTGATACTCTTCTTCTGTCCAGTACACCCCTTTATTTCGCTCTCTTGCGCTTCACAGTGAATCATGACTTTCTGTGAGAAAAGAAAATCTTAGAGCATAGTACACCAGCTTCTCTTCCACCTCTCTGCTACGCTTAATTCTGGCCACTTTTCATTCTTTATTTGTAAATAACTCCTCACGCTTGATAGTTTGTCTGGATGGAGGCTATAGGAGTTGGTTGTTGAACTCCACAGTGACCCTTGGCAAATGCACTCGATACCTCATAAGAGCATGTTTTCACAGTCTAGGGTCTTGAGTATTTCCTGTCAAAGGTGGTCCGGGCTTTCCAGAATCCACACAAGACAACACATCATGTACACACAGCTCAGAGAAGGCAGCAAGGGTAGAAAGGATGTTTTGTATATTTCTTTTTTTTTTTTAAGTCCAAACGGTTAAGTGTCAAGTTCAGTTCCAGTGAAATTAGATGACTGAAAAGGAAAGTTCACTCCGGGTGGAAAGATAGCTAGAGTAAGTGTGAATAGGTATCTCTCTGAAGATCTACTAGTCTGTCATAATGATCCACACCCATCATGTTTGTAGCTGAAAGGTTTGTTTTTGACTGGGAGGCTCCTCATTTTTAATAATGGAACATAATGTGAGATCTAATGGCAACCGTAAATTAATGGTGAATCATGCTTAGCCGTCTTCTGCTCTACACACACACACACAGTGTGGCTGGGTATGAAAGCATTTATGCCACGTGGTTAGCTGGTGGATAGCTACATCGGTTGGCTCCATAAAAAGACTGGTGGGAGTTTCAATACTGTTCCAGCAGGGAACCATACATCTCTGGCAGTTCCTCATTAGGGTAAATGGGTGCATAATGGACACTGTCAAACAATCCAGCTGTTCCTGTGGACTATCTATCCCTAAGCAACCTGCAGGCGTGCAGTGGCACACCTTACACATTCTGTTGTTTGCTTGAGCTGCCCAGCTCTGTGCACAGCACGTTTGAAGGGTCCCTCTGATGCGCGTGTGGACCCCTGGTCTGTCTTGTTCTAAAGAGCATGAAGTCTCCCCCCCCACCAGCACTCTCCTCTCGTGCGGGTGCTGTTGGACAGATTGTAGAATGAGAGGTATTGAGCTCATAACTATTCGGTCTGTCTTTTTCTTGTCTTTGTTTCACTACCTTCTTTGGGTTTCCTTTCTTCTCACTCTCATTCTCTCTTTCTCTTTTTCTCATCTCATTACAGTGTGCACAGAAAACCCCCTCAAATCAGTCCTCTCATGTCTCACTTGGTACTTGGTACCTTCTGGACCATGAGGTAGTTAAACCTACAAAGGACCAGGTGTCCACTGAGAGTAACGTCACACTGAGAGTTCTCTCTCCACAACAAACACGCAGGGTTCAGCGCTGTCTCCATTCTCTCCACATTTCCACGCGCACTTACTCATTCAAGCTAACGCTCTTAACCAGAGCAGGCTTAGAGCTAAAAGAAAAGAGCGCTGGTGCTCTCTGCTCCTCTCCCAAACTCCCCTCAGAGCGCTGTGGGATGTGAGCGTAAAGGAGTCGTGCCCCCCGGAGCTTTAAAGCGCGGAGCCAGCACACTCCTGATACTCAGAGGACGGGAGGCTGCCAGCTGAGGGGCAGGTGGTTGTTTTGGGGGGGATAGTTCCAAGCTAACAGCTGTGCAGTTTGCTCACACACGAAGCAGCAGTATCACTACTCAGCTGTCAGGCCGGAGTTTTCAACCGAGCATGTAATGTTTTTTATTTGATTTATTTGATTTTTTTATATATCTGTTGTAAATGTGTGCATTTCAGTTCCATACCGAGGCAGACCCCTTTCAGGGTGTCTGGTCTGTCATGCCCATGCATCACAACACATCCTCTCCATGCCCCCACTGGTGTGGTGGTGTTCTGCCTGCATGACCGTGGGGCGTGGAGCTTGCTACACCATTTCTGATTGGCAAATGATGACGAAAACACCGTCGACCTGTCTGTCAATTGCTCAATGCAAATATCTCATGTGGAGATAGTCATAACCAAAAATTGAATAAACATGCTAATCAAGTTACCTAATCTACGGTTTTGAAGATGTCATCTGAGACCGTTTCATCGCTAAAGTAGAGTGCTACAGTAAAGTAGTACGAGTGGAATTACTACATTATGATGGAATACGGGTTAGCCATATAAATAAAAAAAAAAAATGATGATGACCGTGACCTAGCATTTGCTGACATAAGCACATTGAGTGGTTAAGCAAGGCCTCTTATCCACACCAGCACATGTGCCATGCATGTGGCCATTTCACAATTCTCTAGAGTGTGTGTGTGTGTGTGCAGTAGTCTCTGTAACTGTAGTCTTAATTCACCACTCCATCAACATGGGCATATGTCACGTTTCCTGTGTTTCTTTCAGCTTCTCTCTGCCTGTTGTCATTGCATGCCGTGTTTGATTATGTGCTATTCTTCATTTTGGACACCATTGACCCATTAAAGCGGTCCTTCTCATGTGTGTCGGTGTGTGTGGGTTTGCTGTCTGTCAGTCCTCCATGGTGGTTGGTTCAGCTTTGAGTGTTGTATAAGGGATGTAACAGGTGGCTGTAAGGAGTTTGAATATGTCTGTGTATTTCTTTTGTGTTTGTAACACGATTTTCATCTCACAGGAAACGAAAGAGTCAAGGTAAGACACCCTGACGTTGTGGTTTGTTTTGACAACATTTTGCATAAATGTACAATTTCTTCACTCTTTGCACAGTCTCTTGATCAAGCAGCCTCTTGTGCATTCACAAATTGACCTGACCAAAAAAAAGAAAAACAGTGTTTCACCATGAGAGCGATGCTGCTGCAAAGCTGTACTGTTAATTGGCCGCATCAACCCAACTAGTCTTGGGTTTTTGGTCCAAATGCTTCACGTAGATCACACGCTTTAGAATCCCATAGTGCAGTTACATGCTTGAATCACTTGCACCGAGTCCTAGCACATATAAAAACAGTCGGGAGGTGGGGATGCACATGTAGCCCTCTGAGCACTTCCTGTCACGCTGAATCGGTTTGATAATAAACACTTTATGGTCATGATCATGGGTGATTTCCTGAGAGAAGTTATTTGGGATGTGGATATAGCACGGCTTTCACTTTATCAGTATTACACTTTAACTCTATGTGTTTCAATACGTTTGAACTGATCTCACGTTCTCTTGTTCCAGTGTCAAAGGTGCTATTTTATGCTATTTTCATTATCAAAAAAATGAACATGGCTGTATCAGTAATCAATCTGAAGGCACAATGATTCATTCTGATTCACTCTATATGTCTTATATATATGGGATTCAGACTTTTATTAATGTATTTGTTCTGTGCTATTAAATGTCAATTATTCTAATGTATACGAAATGCATGGAACAACAAACATCATTGTGTCTTCAGAATTAGATCATGGCTCTAGGTTCAGAACATTTTATTTAAAAAAATGTTATAAACTAGACTGCACTTTTGAGTCAGAGCCAGATGCATATCATCTTCTTATTGTTTGTTGGATTCTTTTCTTCCTCTAGTCAAAGTGACGATCATTTTTCTCAGTCTGTTATGTAAGCCAAAGTGCTTGAGTGAGCGTGTCGAATGCATATACTTGTGTGTGGCAAGGTGCAGAAGACTTCAGGTGCAGGGCACCGCAGTGACTGTTGGTGTTGCGTGCGAGAGCACTGAGGATGTGACATGATGTGTTAGGTGTGTTTGTGTGTGTGCAAGAAGTGTTAAGTGTGGAGGTAAGGCCAGTGTGCTCTGTGTGTGTGTGTGTGTGTGTGTGTGTGTGTGTGCGTGTGTGTTTTATTGGCAAGCAGTTCTGTAAAGTCCTGCATGTGTCCTTCCCCCTTTGCAGTTTGGGAATGAGGCGCAGCAGATGGAGTGGGCCAAGCGGGAGAGCGAGCGCGCGGAACGGGAGCGGCTGAAGCGCCTCCGACTGCAGGAGCAGGAGGACCTGGAGCTCGCCATCGCCCTCAGCAAGGCCGAGATGTCCAACGCGTGACCTCGCACCTCTCACTCCCCACCCCACGCCGGCCCGCCCACCGTTCCCACTCTCAGCTAGGCTGAGATCCCCAGCCCCCTTACCCCTAAACCCGCGTCACTGCTGACCTCTCACCTCGCCCCGCCCCCCCTCTCCCCCATCCCACTCCATACGCTCAACAAGACCAAGATGTCTGAGGCTTGACCCCTGTCACGACATTACTTCACCTCACGCTGTACTAACCACAATGCAAGAAGTCAAACTAAAGTACAAATGCAAAACGAGCAAAAAACAAAATGGTAATAGTACAAGGGTTGGGGGGGGGCAGGGGTTTGGATAACACAGAGTGTTGGTTTGGGGTGTTGTAGTGATAAATCAACACTCATAGTCTCCCCTTATTTTAATGTGATCAACAATTGCAAGAGGGTTAACCTGTGGTTGTTTTGCGACTAATGCACTGTACACGCACTGCATAACCTGCACAGTCTGCCGCCGGCCAAGCGTGCTATTTAAGGGAAATGTGGGCCTTGTGTCGGGCTAGTGAGGTTGTTCTGTGGTAGGACGTGGTGTGGAACTTCACACTGGACTGGTGCCAGGCGGTATAGATCGTCAAGAAGGGACGGCAATTCTGACCAAGCTGAGAAAAAAAAGGACAAAAATATCGCTGTAGTGGTTTGAACTGATGATTTTATCGCTTTTTTTTTTCTTGAGGGACACAGAACTAGTGTTATGGTCTTCTGCATGTGTGAATGGGTGGCTCTCTCGCCATGACTGGAAGCAAATTGTACAGAAAACTCTATTTTCTTTTTTTGTTTTTGTTTGTTTCAGACAGTGTGTGTGTGTGTGTGTGTGTGAATGGATCCAAATGAATGCTTACGTATCAGGGGCAGCAGGAGAGGCTGAAATGTTTTTTGGAATCATGTCACGTTTTGCAGTGTATTTAAGACCTCTCCCCTGTGAAGCGGGTTGTCCAGGAAGAGAGAGATCAGATGAGGGAAGTCATTCTTTAGTGGTCACTGTGTGTTCTACTGCAGCAGGAACAGAGGAAGTTCTTTTGTCTGACCACCAGCACTGTTTACCATTTCAGGAAAGGCTACGCGTTCATTTCATATTACCGTAAAACCACAACCCTCTCTTCTGAGAATATGCTCATAGTGTTGTCACAATGTACTGGTATCCTGTGTATGTTTTAAATGACTCTCAGTAATTGGCTGCTAGAACTGAGGGGTTTGATGGCTGAAGGACAAACCTGGTGGAAGGGTGATCCTATTGCTGGTGCTCATGCAGTGTTGGTACTTTTTACAGTGTTTTTGTCTTTTTTTTGTTATTTGTTGTTTTATTTTATGTTTATGTATGTTTTCATGTGAATCTTGGTACACCATGCCGACTGTGCTGAGCTTTCAAACCATTCAAGCCTGAACCTTGAACCCCTACCTTGTTTTACTGGCGACATTTCATTTTTACTTGAAGTCTACCAATGGTACTAGTTGGCACACTTGGTTACCCTCTTATTATACTGAAAATGATATAGACTGACTATAGTTATAGTTGGGTCCTTCAGGACTATGTCACTGCTCAGCCTGTCAATATTGGACTGACCTATATGTGATTTGTGTTCCCTCCAGAATGTGTATGAACAAGCCCCAAATTTAAATGTTACTAAATTAGGGATCTTTTACTTTCTGAGCCATGTGTGATGGTGTCATTATTTAGTGTTGTTGTTGTTGTTGTTGTTATTATTACTTGCATTATAGGGCGGTAATATATCAATCATCCGATGTGCGGTATTGACTGAAAAATTCTGGTGTCATAGTACGACAAGTGAATGGCACTTTCGATTGCAAAAGTTTTGGTTGAAATCCTTCATTGTTGGATGCTTATGCTGGTTACTGACATGCCCTGTCTTTTACATGCATTAAGACTCGCCAGAAAGAAACTCGCAGCTCTGTTTTGATTTCACGTCTTTCCTGTCTCTCCCTGCACGTGCGAGAGCTTCAGCTGTGTCCTTCTGCTCGAGGCCACATTGATCACTCTTGTGGTGTTTTAATCACAAGTCTTGAATCACGCTTACCAAGTCCTGATGCCAACACTCCTTTACTGTGTTGCAGTCTCTCTGTGTCCTCTGCCCAGGACCGGGCCCTGGAACCCCCCCCCCCGCTCTGCACTCTCAGCTTTTCTCTGGTCTCTCTCTGCTATCACTGAGTACATGACTGAATTGAAAACAGGTGAATCTGATGTAGAGTTGGAGCCACTGGCCATCCCCCTGAAGGAAACTAAAATAAGCTTAAATCAAAAGTGAAGGCATGGGGGCCTTAGGTGGTCATTATTGACTAAATGGTCCTGATGGTTCTGATTGAGTAGTGCTCTAGAACTGATCATTCCACTTAAATACTAGGTCAGATTCATCTGTTCAAATCACATTTGGCTTAGCTTGTCCAGCCATCAACTCCTTCCCCTGTATTCATACTGTATTTGTCTTATATGTCCACAGTGCAATAGTCTTTGTTTATTTTTTAACTTCCATTTAAAAACATGTAAATTCAGATTTACATTTTTTCATATTCATTGTATTCTTTTTGTTATGTTTTTTATCATTAGGCGTATTTAAACATGCTTATCAAGTTGCTGTTACAAATTGGCATTTTTAATTATGTTTTCAAAGCATTTTGACCGATCTGATGCTGAATGCGTTCCTCCTCGCCTGCCTTTGACTTATCTTTCCTCTGTAGATAAAGAAGAAGAAATAATCACATCTGTTGTATTGAAATGCATAAAGTATACATAAACCTTGTATATTATGTCTGTTATATTTGTCCTATAAAAAGTGAAAAATTGCTCAATGTGTAACTTTTGGAGAATTTCTGACTACATTGGTAGCAACTAGAAAAAAGGGTTGGATTTCTTCGAAGATGTTTAATGCTCAGTATGTGGTCATTGTTCAATAGAATAAAAAATAACTACATTTCAGATTTACAAGCATGTCTCGAAGTATTTTGTTTCATTTAAACGCTGCTGATCTGATGGCCTTTGGGAGATGGTAAGGTCATTGGTAGTAAAGTGTTTACATGCAACTCACTCAGAGGTCTAGATCCAAAGATCCTTGTGTGTATGTGTGTGTGTGTGCGTGTGTGTGTGTATGTCTGTGTGTGTGTGTGTGTGTGTGTGTGTGTGTGTGTCTTGGATAACTTAATTAAGAATATCAGGATTGGGGCAGTTATTCTGGGGGCTGCTTTTTTTCCTGCGAAGTCTGTCTCTCAACCCACTTAAGTCCCGGCCTCTGCCGTATGTGGAATGTGGAAAATGTCTGCGTGAAATAACAGGAAATTCCAAGGTAACTTTTTTATTTACCTTAAATCCGAATGGAGGTTTGTAGATTCACTGGCCATGGCTGACTTAATGAGCATAAGCAGCCGGAGCGGAATTATGTCCGACTGAGTGCCCAGTGTTTACTCGGGACTTCCACACATTTCCTCTCCACACTTGACATTTTTTTTTTTCATATCCAAACTTTATTGCCTGTGTCTTTCAGTTGAGCAGAAAAGGAATAACTCAACGGTCGATCCTCACAGGCCTTGGATTGAAGGACGATCACAAAGGCAGCCGTACTGTCAGCAAATGCAGATCTCAGCATTTGCTGTGATACCACAGGGTTGCTCTTTAGCAAACTGGAGATGATTCCTGGAAATGAGAGGGTGAGTGTGTGTGTGTGTGTGTGTGTGGGGTGGGGTGGGGGTAACCCGTCTCAGAGAGGTGGCTGCAGGTGTGCATGGGCCTCAGGGGGTGTGGCGGGGAGTGAATATGCACACCGCACGTGCGTACATCTAGTGACCCTGTAAGGGAAGTGGGGTCTACTCTGCGCCTCTCAGAGGTAACAGGATCCCCTCTGTGGGCCTTCCCCCTGCTGCGACCATACCAGCAAGCCTTTGATTGAAAAGAGAAAAGAAAAAAAAAAGAACTATTGACAGATGGTTGTTTTTCATTCTTGTAAAAAGCAGAAATGACTTTTTAAAATGGTCTAACCTGTGTGCCATGCTTAATGTGTAATCAATCTGATCCTCTGGAGCAATAGACGCGGAGAGCTGGGGTTTGGAGTATTTCATCAGCTGGGCAGGGGAGTTGGGCTCTCACCGTTGTAAGGCTGCCCCGGGGACGTTGTGGTACAGACGAAAAAATGCTCATGTTTTCCAGCAGGTCTGTCAGGAGAGGCATGCGGCTTAATGCAGTCCAGATGCACCTCCTCCATTACTATGTCACAAGGCGTAATTTTCTATTAGTTTCTAAGGCTGATAGTCATGAAACCTTTTCATTTGGTTGTGTGCTGAAATGGCAGCTGGCGAGAGGCAACCTACTCTGTGTCCCCTAAAAGCCCCCCCCCCCCCCAGATGTTTATCATGTTTTCAAGTCTGCAGCGCACTACACAGCCTAATTCAGCAATCATCATGAAATCTTTCCATGTATGCAGTATTTGTCTCAGACTGATGGACTATAATCTGAAGAAAATCATACCTTTCCATTCCGACATTACCATTTCTTGTGTTGGGGTTATTTCCAGTATCCCTTTCAGAGCAGACTTCCCTCTTGCTCCTGCAGATGGCACACTCATGCCACAACTTTGCTCTTGGTTTTTTTTCCCTTGGGACCTGAGTAACTGATGTAAAGAACCATTTTATTAAATAACCTGTTTGTAAAAAAAACATTAGAGAGTTACAAATGGTAGAAGAGAAAGACCCCGGTTTCACAACATTCCGCTCTTAACATGACCGTGGTTTAGTTCAATTCAACTTGGTGTTACCTGAGAGCCCACGGAGCGTGGAGGGTTTGTAGGGTTGTTTGTTTGAGGTTTGGAACAGGTGCTGAGGAGTTTTTTCAATGAAGGTCTGTAGCAGGCAACAAAGACTTTGATCTGTTTACCTTTATTTGCACAACAACACAACACCTCTCTTCTCTATGTATACAAAACCTGAGGGCTTCTTTGTAACAGGAACTACCAAAATATCTGATGCAGGCTTCAATAGTCTCCACAGTTAAGCCCATTCCCAGAAATCTCCTCGAGGTATGAACATTAGTCATGGTGGTGATATTTCATAGACGTTACACTCCCTGACCAACAGGTAAAGAAATCTTCACCAAGTGCTTGGTCTGCTTCTGCTTTAAAGTTACTGCTGAGGAAAAAGAGGAAGCCCTCATGTCTTGTGGTATTGACATACTCGATTTTACATTTTTCCTCTTGCGGCTCTAAGTTTGAGGCACATTTTGGCCGACCGCCAAGAGATAGTTACACCCTTTGTGTTATGAGTGGTTTCTTAGTTTCACATTAAGCTAACATACGCGACGTGCTGGAGCTGGGTACCTAGCCAGGCACCATGTATGTTCACCAAGGCTTAATAAGGTATGCTATTCAACTTAACAAAGGTTGTGTGCAAGCATTTTTAATAGGAGATTGAACGTGCCACTAGGTCCCACTTACTGATTAATGCGCAGGAAAACACTGCAATCAGATGAGGGCTATAATTTTGTGCATTGCTGTTGCAAAGACTATTGCACTGTGAAATGGTGGCACGGACTACCACTGGGGTTAGATTGGTTGGGGCTGTTATTGTTGCGCAAAACATGAAGGCAAAGTGAAAGAAATGTGGGTGGAGTTGGGGTTCCTTTGAGCTCCTCTCAAATTCAATTTTGAGTGAACATTTATTTGAATTAAAGGGCTTAATGTGATAGCTGTACACAGAGGCCCAACAGTCAACACGTGAATGTGTCTCTAAGCACATTTACAGAGGTGTTCCCTTTTCTTTTGCTGAGTGCACTGAAAGCTAAGAACATCCGAATGCACACAACAGTATGAAAAGACTCTTTATTCGGAAGGCTCTGGCTTCATTGAAAAGGAATGCTGTCATGTTATGCTGAAGTACTGCATTCATGTCACTTATTAGGACAATTGACAACCAAAATATTGCATATTGCATCTAGAGTTCTAGTGTCCCATCTAGTGTTTTAGTGTCTCGTCTAGTATTCTAGTGTTTCTTTCAGTCCCTTTCCATCAACTCTGCTTTTTTCTTCTCCAAATTGAGGCAGGGTTTCTCTTTTAAAGAGTGGTGTACCCCTCTGCCCAGACAACTATATTCAGTCTCTGCAATTATGTAAATGTAATGTTTGTATTTAAAGGCTTAGCCACAGGATTTTGGCAGTGGCACTTGTGCAGCTGGGTAACATTGCCTTCTCCATCTTACTGCGACCTCTTTTGAGTTGGATCTAGGATATTGCAAACTTGAAAGATTCAGCTAAAGATATGACACCATACAGCTAAGAGGTGTGGTGTGTAATGTGTTAGGCTATGGGGTTATAAATGTTTAGTGGCTATACAGTATGTCACTTCTGAAAAAGCAAAAAGGAAACTGACATAAATTGTTCAATCACGTTTATGATGTACATAAAATACACTATATTTTACATTACATTTATACATTGTATAAATTATGTACAAGTCGAAAGGCTTCACATACAAAACTTGTAATTTTACACAATTCACTTTTTTGTTCACAGGCACATTAAACACCTGGGACTGTCTGGAATGTTTTTTTTACAGAAAGAGTTTGCATCGCATTTACATAAAACATGTCAAAGCATAGTTATAGACCCTGATTTACAATCTTCGAAACAACGCACATATGAAACACCAAGTTCAAGCCTGAGACTGAAAGGCAGTTTTAGTTCAAAAACATTGTCTTAAAGCTTATTTCTTGTGCTGTTTTAAAATTGAGAGATTCGAAAATATATATAGGCCTATATATTTGTCAAAACATCCAATGGCACTCATATGAATGTAAATACATTGTTTACAATAAGGCAATGTGGTGAGAAAAGTAACAGCTCACAATCTTTAGAGGTTTGCTGTATGGTTCCAGTATGTTTCCAGTCAGTTATGTACTTAGGTCCAGCCTACTGTTAATGACAGATGAAAGCCTAACAGTCTTAAAATATAATTTGTTAAAAAGTAGTACCAGCTACATAATTCAGATCGATAGAATACTATGTCAAGTGTATCCATGTCCGTCTGTAGGCCTACTGACAAACGTTTGTTTTTCCCTAGAAAATCCTTAAATATGCTGAGTTAAAAAAGAATGCAAATTTCAAAAGCATACTTTCTTGTATGCCTGCATCAGTGTAAAGAGTTCATTGGATGGTCCTGGACCACCTCTTACATATGCCTTTTCATATGCAATGCCAGGTGATCGGACCTAGAGAAGGCGCGCTCGCAGAGATGGCACTGGAAAGGACGGTGTCCGGTGTGTTTACGGAAATGGCGGGTCAACTCGTCAGACCGGGCGAATTTCCAGCCGCATCCCTCCCAGCTACAGTGGTATGGCTTTTCACCTAAAAAAGATAAAACCACAAAGTTTAGCATGTGCAATAGGACAGTTAGTTAACAACGCAGATGTGAAGTGCAATTTCATTCGCACGGGCAGTATTTGTAATGGAAACAAGGGTTCTTACCGGTATGCGTCCGATGGTGCGCTTTCAGGTGCGAGCTCTTGGTGTATGTTTTGCCACATCCCTCAAACGTGCAAACATGACTTGCGGTCCGCTTCCTTGGCCAAGTGCGTCGACCTCTCTTGGGTTTCGCATCCATAAGGTCGAGCGGAGATGATGGAGGCGTTAGCAAAACTCTTTGGTTGTTCATCGCTGCGCCGAGTCCGTCTTCACACATACTGTAATGGTGCGCGCTTGGGTATGACATTTGGATTTGATGAGACGGGGGTGGGTGATGCGGGTGCGCGTTTGAGTGGGGGAAACCTGTCGTAGGGTAGCCCTGGGAAAACGACATAGTGTGGCACAGTTGAGGCTGGCAGTCCGAGTTCAAGAGATCATTTGGACTTAGAGGTGGAGTCATGTTCCCCGTTGCCTGCGGAGAGTGAGCAACTCTCGGTTGCTCAAAGGACATCATACAGGAAACGTTTGCCTCTTGCTTGATTTTAGGTACCATCCCCATGGCTGGCCCGTAACCGTCCATATTGGGCTCTGTTTTGACGTTGTCCAGAAATTCCTGACTTGAGAAGGACGGTCTGACAAGGAATCTCCCTTGAATGTTGTTGCCAGGAAGCTGGCAATAGTTGTTATCCACCTCGGACCTGAGAAGTTCCGCCATGAGACTGGTGCTGTACGGTGGAGGAGGAGTGTTCAGTTCGGGCATCGGGTAAGTATTTGGTCCGATCCCCTCGTTGTACATACTGTTTGATTCTGGCAGTCTGTACTCGCCCGTAACTGCAGCCACAGGAGTGGCTGCATTTCCAACTCCGGTGGTATTCGCCAGAATAAAATCCAAGTCCAAATACTTGTCAAGATCCTCGTCCTCCGGTCTTCCAAGGCTGTCCATTTTCAGTGTGGTGTCGAGTATGGAGCAGCTGGAATGCATGGACCTGTCAATGTCACCCTTCCACCTCTGAAAGAGATTAAAATAAACAATTAAGTTAAATGTAATTATGGATGTCTGTCTTAAGAAATATTACGAGTTCAAATGAGTCTACAATTTTTCATGGCAATTTATACTTACACTATCCCAATATTTTTCCCTCTGAGCAGCAAAAGTAGAGATTGAAGGCAAAATAGTTGCGGCTAGAGCCATATCCAGAAGATGCAGTTGTAAGAGAAATAAAAATTTCTCTCTAGTTAAACTTGAGTTGCCAGATGTAATCTGTGTGTCGGTTCCGTGGAGAAATACTATAAGTTGATTTGAACGATCTGTTTCCCCACTCTCGTACAGTAATTCAAACGCATAAGTAAGTTTGGATTGGTAGGAGAGCCTACCTTATAAATATCGTCGCTGCAAAGCTGGACCAATTGTAGTAAGCGGAGGAAACACGTTCAGGATGGAGGTAGAGCAATACTCGCCCCTAATTTTAGCTCTGGTATATAAGGCTGTTTCTCAGTGAGAGCCTGTCGTCAATGCTAGCTCACATGCTCCTATGCAAGCTTCTTATCCTCTGCTCTCCTCACCCGCTCCTACTTAAACCATTTTACCGACCATTGTACGTATCGAATGACGTATTTTGACACGCCCCTAGCGTGTGTTGATGTGTGTGTGTGTGCGCGCCCTGGCACGCGTGTGAGTTTGAGAGAGGGAGAAAAAGCAAGAGAGACGCATACAAAGAATAAATTGACTGTTAACCTTAAAAAAAAGTTATCTTTTGAATATACAACATGCGTTTTGCTCTATGAACAATGTACACACCAACTAAACCAACTATGACAACCAACAACCTGAATTTCTAAGTCTATAATGCCCTTTTTTTAAATTTTGCGATTAAATAAAACTAAGATGGACCTACTCTCTCCACGCGGCAGGCGTCTTGGGACGTCTCAGCCATTAGGCGCCAGATCTGAATCTCTCCAGTTCTTCAAACACTACCCTAAATATGTACTATTAAAGCTGTTAAAGCCTATCTGATTCTCCATTCAGGTGCAAATAGCAAGGCTAGCGAGGAGCTACTTTAGATCGCTTTGTGCCTGTTTGCATTCATATTGGTATCGGGGCAATTAGGCTACATTACCTCAGTTTCGTGTCCCTTATCACATGCACCGTAAACCACAAATTGTGACATGTTTTGCATATATTTTAACTAATAAATGTAAGATACTCTACTTTGATACAGTCTGTCTTCCAATGTACATATCTGTATCTCATCAACTTGTAGAGATCAGCCTTAATTTTATGGTCTAGTGCACAAATAATCAAATTCATCAAATGATGTGGTGAGACACAACTTTTTGTTTGTTGAGCGTGAGGCAGGGGTTTAGAGTTACATGCTTACTTCAAAGTTTTTACCCTTAAGGCCAACTTCAAAACATATTAATTATAGGATGGGAGGAAGGATTGCTTGTAAGGTATGTTGTACACCTGTTGAGTTGTTTTGGTAGTCATAGATAGTCTGTATGATAAACTAGATTAATGTATACAGTGATGTTAAATAGAAAACTGAAGTAAGTTGAGTAGACTACTATCTTTCCACTGAACTATGATTTGTAAGCTTATTCTTTTTGTAATATTACAAGTAATGTAGTTTCCAGTCAAAGGAATTGGATATTTGTTCTTTATAGCATTTTCACCAAGTAAGACGAACATTGTCTCACGGTCTTCCTTTCAGGTATGTGAGTTTGGCTTTTACAACATGGAATACAGAGAAACTCCCAACAAACAATCTTTCCAGTGTGGAAGATATGCTGCATTTTATGAGAGGCAGGTTAGGTTCTCCCTGTGGTTTCCATTCAGTGTTGCTTACTATAGTGTGTGTAAACTATAAGAATCGCTGTCTGAAAAAGCCTGTAGAGGAGTTGTAGTGTAAAGACCAATAATGCATTCAGAATAATAATTCTGCTGTACATTCTGAGGTAACTTTTCACAAGAGAAAGATTGTGTATAGTGGTTGTTTTGTTAGTGTGAAAGGAAATTATATATATAAATACTGTTCAAATGTTTTTCACATCTTGACCACAGTAACTTTCCAAGTTATTACATCAATGAAGTTCTTTGGCCAGGGCTCTCTTTTCGGAGGGTCATTCCCTAAAAACTGATACAAATCTCTCTGTTTTATATACTTTTTAGGCATTTACTTCAAATACCTTTTAGGCAAACTCTTTATTGTTCCCCTCTTTTTTTTTTCATTGTGAAATGCCTTGGAAACACCTGCTCGTTTGACCCAGCGGGAGGGCTGTCTGCTCTTTCGAGTGAGGGAAACGGAGAGAGCGGGAGAGGAGAGAGACGTGCCCACGGCTCCACTGGTGTGAGTGAGAGTGTGAGCTGGACTGGAGCGGCAGCCGAAGCTTATATATGGGATATTTTTAACCACACACCCCTCGCTTATTACGGCGTTTCCTCTGAGGACCGTGCAGGAAGCAAGTTTGGCTCCATTTCCTCCCTGCTCTGCACACGGGGCTGATTCAAAGGGGGATCAGGGAATGATAGCACTGCAGTGTGAGGGGAGTGTGTATGTGCGTGCGTGTGTGTTTTGTGTATGTTGGAAAGGAGTTCAGATGGTCAAGCGCCGAGTCACAGAGTGACACACTGTCTCTGTCTTTCCCGCTCTCTCACACACACACATACACACACACACACACACACACACACACACACACACACACACACACACACACACATTTGGGGTCTTCAAAGAGAGATAATCGCAGGGCTTAACATCATCAGATGTCTTTTTCCTCCTCAAGTACATTTTGTTCTACCCTTGAAAACATCCATATAAATCTATGCAAATGACCATGCCCAATAGCCAATACCAAATAGCTAAATAATTACGGAACTATGAGACGGTATCCAGATTTGAAAGATCCCAGTTTCCAAGGTCCACTTGCTTGTTTATCCTCCTCATGGTAAGATACCCTATCAGATAATCTAAGTGCGGTTAGAATGACTGTGTTTCACTCTGAGCAGACCAATCAGATGAAGCCAGTAAGCTCCGGCGGACTCACAACCCTCACATGTGGACTTAATTGGTCGGGACACTCATATGGGAAAATGAGGCGAATTATTAGCTGTTAACACCTCATATCATTCACGTGTTATTACTCTACGGACAGGCTCTGACACTGGCTGTTAAAATGTTTTCATTCTGCTCAAGTGAAAGGGCCTATTTATTCAATTAGCGAGAGCAGACAGTGCAGAGTGCTTTCTCGGCATTCCCCATCAACAGTGTTTATGTTTTACTGACCTTTCAGAGAAACTGAAACGTATTCCCGGAACTGTTTTGTAGCATGTAATACTCCAGCATTCTAGAATCCCACTCCCTTTTTACCCTCACAACCTTCATCCATTGCAGGAAAGTAAGATGACAAGGCATACAGCACTGGACAAAATGGCCTCTTCTTAGATGTGCATTTTAAAAGTTCCCTTAAGGAGACTGATGCATGTGGTGGTATATGGAATTTGTCAAAGGAAGTGTAAGACCACCATAGCCAGGCAAAAGGTAGGCACAACAGATACTCTATTCCAATGAGCATTTAGCACTGTTAGTGACCTATAGCGGGTGCTTATTTGCACAGCCATGTGGACACATACCATTTGACCTTGTAAAAAAGAATTTCGGAAATCCAAGGTTAATATCATCCAACCATTAGAGTGGGAAATTTTAAGCTTGGATAGAAATGTTTTTGAGTTTAACCTGGCAGTATCTGTGTAATTTTAACATTCTAGATTTTCATCGTTATAAGTCTCAAAACCACAGGATTGCTGAGCGATCTGCCAAAAACAGTTCCTTTTTATTTAGGAGTTGGAATTATAGAGCCAGTTGTTACAATGCAGAGTTGAGTTTCTAAAGCCAAGGCAGGCCACAGGATTTTTTATACACAGCTCCAACCACAAACTCGCACACACTTGAACATGTTGCCTTAAACTGTGCCAGCTGCATAAATATGAGATCCAGAGTCGAACACACAGGTTCTTTTTTATTCTCACTTTGAACTCCATCATTCAACCCCTGCTTGTAATGCCATGTGTATACACCTAGAAATTGATGTGCTTAACCACAAATTGATGACACATTCCTTGGCTGTAGAGCAAAGGAGCATTTGAACACAAATCATTTGGCTCCAATGTAGTATCCCAAGATGAATATTATTTTTAAAAGTATTTTGCATTTTTGAAGGCAGTCAAATGTTTTTGTGGTGTATCTGCTTTCGTGTGTGCTATATGGTCGACAGATACAGCAAGTATTTTTTGGTTATGGCTTGTCTACACAATATGTAGTCGTAGTGAAAAGCCATTATTCATTGAGAGTTACATGTATAATGTATCTGGTCTGTCATGTGTTCCACTAGAAATACAGAAAAATTGGCTTTGCTTGGAGAAAAACAGAGGGTAAATGCACTCTGACTGGGATCATAGTTTGGTGAAAGTAGTTTTTTCAGTTCTTTGCCTTTTTTCAGATACCAAATCTCTGTAATGCACAACTTTTTGAAACCCTCTGTCAATGAGACACGAATGTGAAGTTTGGCAGGAGCCTGACCTCAGAATTGGCGAGGCCAATGGTATAAGATCGCACCCTTCAATTAGTTTGTCTCACCAAGACAAAAAGGACCTGCGTGATATGTCTAACCTGCTCATCACACATTAGCATGTGAAGAAAATCCCTTTCACTGGTTTCACTGACAGTATTGGTTCTAGCGATACTGAGGTGTGATAACTGTGTGTAATAACTAATATTAATGTGAAAACAGCTTAAATTAATAAAATAAGTATATTTCTTTATAAACTGATGATGTTTGATTGAAAACTACACAAAAGATCAGAATCATAGAAAAAAATATGCTCTCTAGCATATACCAGGCCTCATTCCAGGATTCTAGGTGACTAGCTGAAAACAAAAGCAGCTATCCATCCTTTCAATTAGGTGAACAAATAAAGACAGACAATAGTATTGGCTGGTATTTAGTACTAGCAGACTGCACTCTGCAGAATGCAGTGCCTAGCACTGGATTAATCAGCAAAAATGGTCATTGGTCCAACCTTGCTTTTGGTATCAGTGATGAAGATGCCATGACATTGCCTGTTGCATTGCATGGAAACTCAAATAAGATGGGTGCTGGGGTTTGGGTCCACGTGCAGAGTGGCCTCCTGCCTTATATGATGTCAGATGTCAGACATATACACAAAAGTCACATATAACAAATGAAGATGGCCTGATGTTTTGCACTAGCCACTGTCTGTGTTCCTGTATTCATGGTTTGTATATGCACCATTCACGCTGTATCAAACTTAGACTTGTGCTCATTAATTATTGGCAATGCTACAGGGTGATAGGCCTGTGTGGTCAATTAATATAATGAACTCTATTTGTGACTTTGCTAATTGCTATGTCAGTTAGTGATACCTATATCAGGCTGCATCAAATTAGTTCCTCTGTACACCTCCCATTAAAATGTAGTATCCAAATGGCATTTGGAAAATACACCAGGCCTTAAAACATGACTCAAATGCCTGCACTAAGTTTACATACATGTCCAATGTTCAATGCATACCATAATGACCACATGTTCTGTTTCCGATTCAAATACCAATGTGTTAACAGCAATCTGCAGCTCCACACAGTGTGAATAGCTGCAGGCTAACCCAATGTTGCATTAAGGATAACTCTACAGACAGGCTACAGGATTAACAATGGCTTAAAATAGAGCAGATTCATGTATTTTCCAATACCTCCTCTATTGCCTGTATGTATGTATCAGAGCATACATTCATCATGCTCTAGACTGGCTTAAACGTACTGTGACTGAAACCCTGTTCATCTGAATATTTATTGATACAGTTGTGGCTTTTTGTTGAGCGGCCAAATTAATATGTGAACTCAAATCCTACCTGAGATTTTGAAGGCATCCGTCTATAATTGTTTTATTGAATTCAAAGCCTACTATGCAAACATCACTTTAACCAACTGTAGTAGTATTACTGTTCAGATGAATCAGCCCCGGAACCTGAAAGTGTGACAGTTGGAAATATTATTACATTACTCAAGCAAGCAGAAACCGATGTCACTTATAAAGCCGTGTTTTTCATTTTCAGTGTGAGCCTGAGATACACTTTTTGTGGTTTGACTTTGTTTGATCAGATTAGGCGTCCTCCAGAGCTCACACTCCACAATGGTGTTTCAATGCAACGTGTGCTTAAGGTTTTGCAGCTACAGGATGTGTGGTCTGTTAAACCACAGGAGAGTTTCACAGCGGGCCAGCTTTTTCTCAGTGGCCTGGCTTTCCGCCGCTGTCACACACGCCCAGCGTAGCTCTCTCTCTCTCTTGGGCACATGTTTACCTGACGGATGACAAATACGCTCATCATCTGCCACAGCAAGCCACCCCCCCCCCCCCCCCCCCCCACACACACACACACTGTGCATCAGTTGGTACTGTATATGTTGTGTCAAATTAAAGTCTGTAGTGTGAAACACACAGTGTGTACAGCTCAAAGGCCTAACATTATTCAAGCATATATGTAGTTCTTTCTTTCCCTCAGTGCATTTCAGTCATAGGCCAGAAGCACATGGATGGATACCTCTACAAGGAGAAAGAAAGGTAGAGTCAGCAAGAGAGAGAATATTATACTGATAGGAAGGTAGAGACAGCAAGAGAGAGCATATTATACTGATAGGAAGGTAGAGACAGTAAGAGAGAGAATATTATACTGATAGGAAGGTAGAGACAGCAAGAGAGAGCATATTATACTGATAGGAAGGTAGAGACAGTAAGAGAGAGAATATTACACTGAAAGGAAGGCTTGCAATATTCATCTGGGATTCATAATTTGCCAAAGTGTTTATGTTATCAGCCTCTCAACAGATGTTTGGCTCTTCCAGAATAGTTTCTAAGTAAATGCCCTAGAAACACGTTATCGTTACAACACACATATTCATGTAACTGGGATTTATTTGGAGAAATAACAGGAATGAAATGATACCACTGTATCGAACAATGGCGTGAGTGTTTAAATCAGAATTTCAAATTTCATATCGGGGGTTACACTGCCTTCAGTCTCTCTATGTCTGAGCCATGGAAGATATTTAGGGGCTTTGTGTGGCCAGGAAAGACCTTTGTGTGACTAAATGGTTGAGTTAATCGAAGCAGCCGAAGGTGAGACTGCTGCCAAATTCCTGCACAACAGGCAACGCCGTGCACACGACTGCACATTACAGCAAAGGTGGAAACATTTAAACTTCAAAGTGGAGAGACTCTATGCATTTTAAACGTGTATGTGGCTGGGTAGAGTAGCAGTGCGCAGAGGGGAAGTGGTGGTGAATGCCTTGTGCCTTGCAGGTTTGCTTAGGCACACAGGTCACGATTAAGTCTAGCTGTCGCTTCGTGCCATCAAGCCGGGTGTTCCACTGAGCAGTCAACGAGTTGCCCCAGCCTCCTTTCAAGGTGGTTTGCTAGATGGGGGCTGGTTTATTAGTGGTGTAATTACACCGTAACGTGATGGGGGGTCGGACAGCGACAGCAACAACAGAGGGACCTCAGCTTTCCGCAGCCCACTTATTACAGCCCAAATCTCAACGTCTCTATTTAATGACTTCAAACAGTCGACGTGGTCTTTCCTTAGTTTTTTTTTCCCCCTTTGTTGTCTTTGATAGCGCAGTTCTCCTCTTTTATCTTAAGTTTGTCAACCCCTTCCTGTATGGGGCTGTCTGTGCCAAATCACTGACTAGGGTGTACTGTTGAGTCTGGGTGACACTACACAGCACAGGAAAATCATATTGTCTTAATATGCTAAGTACTGCTAAATGAAGCTGAAGTGGTAGTTTGGCCTTGCAGTGGCACGACTGTGCACATCATTTAGTTCAGTCCAAAACAATTTTGATGAAAGCGTGTCTGCTTCCTCCACCTGTGTTATGACTGTAAGATACAGTATTTGCCTAAAACTGTATGGCTGTCACTTTAAAGTACAGACAGACTGTTAAAGAATATCAACACCCAGACATGCAGATCTAAAGAAGTCGTCATGGAAGATATTGTTCATTCAGCCCTATGGTCAGTTAGACAATTGTTTAGAAAGTTGTTTTCAGGTTGTAGTTATATTTAGTTTAAAAGCATATGGTAGTGCTCCAAATACACAGAGCATGGACGTTCATTCATGGAGGACATAGTGCTATATGACAAAAAGGTGAAACTGTTCATCTCAGTTTCTCAACCTTTTGTAGTGTATACTGAAGACTGTTACAAAAGGGAAGTTTATATAGAACTGTACGTTGTCATTATGAGACTGTTTGAAAAAACAGAATCTTCTTTCCTGTTCCTGTAGTGCAATAGCTCAAGCCACATTTCTGTGTACATTACAAATCTGCTCTTAGCTGGAAAGTTATCACGGATCAATGTTTTGCAGCTGGTCTTGCTTTGTCCACTATTGATCTCATAGACTTAAAATGTTTGGCACATGGCCTCAATATTTCGATGGGATCCGATGTCTCACACAGGGGAGTTATGACATCATGGCTATCATCTGAGGACTAAGACTGTTCTCTATTGTCTTCGAATGTCAACACTGAAACGCAGGGATGACATAAGGCTGGGGAGTTCTAGTGAGAAAGGCAGACCTTAGGAAGATGGATGCTTTGTAACATCAGATGACTGCAGATATTAAAACAGATATTACATTTATATGGCATTCGTATGTCTTGACTCACAGTCCCACAGCTTTTAAGCTTAATCCCACAACTGATTCAGGGCTACTAAACAATACATTCCAATTGGATGCCATTATACTGTTTGCTGAATGAATATGTATGAACATTTTCTATCTAGCATTGGTTTGTCTTTCCAAATAGGGTGGTATCATCTGATTTGTTTTAGAAATGGTCATTAAGTGTGCCCCATACTGCATAAGGAGCGACATTTAGCCAAATAGGCCTGGGATCAAATCTAACTGTTGAATTGGATTTTTCTTTTTGATGGTACATGGTCGTGTGAAGTGGAGATCAAGAGTGAGTTATTCCCACTAGCCGCCCAGGCTATTTGCTATGTTGTGTTGGTCTGGGCACGAAACCCCATGGTACTGTGAACACAGCTCGTACAGCGGGATGTATTCAAATCTCTGTTAGCAAGCTAGCTAGCTTTTATCAGTGCCAGCTCTGCTGTTGTCACCCATTGACCCAGTTGAAATGAGAAATTCAGTTGACTATTCCTCCTTGTTGTGCTTTCTGTGTATTCAAGAAAAACATCTACATGTCCTCAATGTAAATGCAATCGGAAATTCCAGAAGAGCTTGAACCATCAAACTAACCATTTCTGTCAGGCAGATTGGCTTGACTCTTTCCCTTCAATCTGCAAGTACTTTACATTCTAGACTAATAATGCATGATTGTGAGATTAATGGGAGATGAGGTAAATCTCATCCACTTAACACTGCCAAAAGGAAAGAGTCCTTCTTCTAACTGTAAGACACAAGGCAGCCAAATCATAAGCGACTACACTTTCAATGTCCGTATGTTGTCTCCTTTCTAGACACTATGAGTACCGTAAGTATGAAGTATCATTTTTGAAAGGTAGATGCGTGCGAATGTGTTTGTTTTTCTTGTGCGTCTGTGTGCATTTCTTTTATGTCAGTAACCACCTTTGTGTCACAGTGTGTCTGTGAAGACTGCTCTTTTGTGCACACCTGGTCTGACTGGTGGCCTTTCTTTCTCTCTTTCTCTCTTTCTTTCTTTCTTTCTTTCTCACTTCATTTCTTTCATCCATTTCTTTGCACAGATGTGCTAAACAACAGATTGAAAATCTCAAGTTGTATCTCAACAGAATGATGTGGTCTTTAAAGACAGGTCAGTTGCCTGTTGTGAATTAGTTCAGAGGAAGCTGGTAAGAGCTGGCCCCTAGCATTTCTTTTCCGACCTCTCTGGTCTCTCACGTCTCCCGAACAATGTTATTATGGAAGGAAGTGAAGTCTAGTTAGGTCGAGGACTTATTTCACTGTGGTGACACTCAGAAACAACTGTGGTGAAGTCTCAATCCACAGCAATGCAGCAAAACAAGCATGTTTCGCCGAGGTGCTTTTTTAGCATCGTCCCAAGGGCTTTTCACCACTAATTCATTGTTATGCTCTTGCTCACTGTCCTCAATCATACCACACAATGTGTTACTGCGTCCCAACTCATTAGCACGGTTATCATCACATTGTAATCTTAAGGTGACATTTTATCCGGTGATTTAAAAGAAACATGGGAGAGGCAAACAAACAATGAGGAAAACAATCAACAGACAAATTGAAAAAAAAAAAGAGTTGTGCAAGATCGCATTCTTTTTTTTTCCCCCATCAGGAGTGAAAAGACAGCTGTCACTGTGAAGGCCCTGCTGTGACCACTGTTGACGGAGCAACCACACCAAAACTGCACAACGGAACAGGGCCTTTTATATGAGTCAAAGTGGTCGCTGGTTTAGGAGAAGTGGAACATATTTTATTGCAAAGTGCTGATTAGTGGTTTCAGACTTGCCAGGAGCACCTGCTGTTATGATTGGTGCTCTTCTCTAGTGGATGTTTAAGCAATCCAGACCTCCAAAAGCCCTTGGAGCTGCCATTATGCCGCGTTGTTGGCTTGAGCCGTTTGGGAAGTGATTACCCCATTTCTGGATGTTCGTTCGTAGATTTTTCGGACATGTGTGTGTGAATATTGTGAGTGAGTTGTGTTGATCACGTTGATCACAGTTGATCACGTGTGTTGGAAACATGATCCTGTTTCCAGATAAGTTTGCCAGTTTTGGTGCACGCCGCCATGTGTGGCTGTGTGGCGAGGCATTCTACAGAAAACCCGTCTGAGTTCACTAATCTAATTCTGTCTTCAGCCTGCCTAAAAACAAAACAAAGCAAAAGAAAAGAAAAGCAAAAGTTGTTCTTGACCACCGAACTGCATGTGTTTATTTCCTTAGACAGTAAGTCAGTCCATAGCTATGCACACGGTAGGCCTCTCCCTTTGAGTTTCACCAGTAGTCCGCAGCTTCAGGCAGCTGGAGGGTGGAGAGGTTGTGCAATCCCAGCAGGATGAAGAGGCCTCCACGCACTGGCACCGAGGGATGCCGCTCTGGCTGTGTTGTTTCAGCCCCGTTTGAGGCATTCCATATGGGCTGGTAAGGTTCAAAATATTTGTCTCTCGTTTTCAACAGAATATACAGCCATCTGAGCACTAGTTTCCAGAATGGCCTGGTGATAATGTTTGAGGAAAGATGAGCCCAGAATGGATGAATGACTCTGGAGGGACTCCAGTGTCATTCACATCTATTCATCCTCATGAAAAGGATGAAAGATGAGCCCAGAATGGCTTGTGTCATTCACATCAGGACTGCCCATAAAGGAAAACCTCCTAGTACTGTTGGCCGCCACCACCATTTACAGTGAAAGTTGAAACAGCAAATAACCATGGCTTCACCATCTTCTGTACAGAACTGCAGGGGCAGCAGTCATGTAGACATCTGTAGGAGACAGGAGAGGGACTTTCCGAAAAAGAGGAGGCTAGCACCAGGGAATAGGGAGAAAAGGGAGTGGAGCCGAATGGAGGAATATGGTAAGGGGTGGGCGTGGGGGGACGGATGGGGGATGGGGTGAGGGATTACTCCCCCTCCCCCCTCCTCCCAACTCCTCCTCTCCTTGTCAGTGGGCTGGCAGCTCCCGTTGGCTCCACATCTGCAGCGCATTAGGGCCTCCTCAGTGATGAAACCCAGCCTGGCTCCCAGAGAGCCGCTCAGATTGGCCCGCTAGCGCCGGGGCCGCTCCGGAGCCAAGCAGCTCCGCGAGGACGACCGCTCCGAAAACAGCTGTGTGGGTTTCCCCCTCTGTTGCCATGGCGATGCATGTCTTTCATAAACAAAAAGCTTTATTCGTTTGGCACGCTCTGACTTTTAGCCGTTTTCTTTCTTTTTTTCTCTCTCTCTCTCCCTCTCTTCCCATGCTGCCTCTGCCTAGTAGAATGTTACATCACATCTCTGCAAAAGTCGTTTGCGAAAGTTTGAGGTGAGCTCATTTGATGGCCTTATCTCGCAGCTGGGGTCCATTTTATTCCATCTCGTAATTTCATCAGTAAAATCTCTGGATTGTGCTTGGCACTCTCTTTCATCATGACCTCCCTTCTACACGAACACAGTTTACATTCGTCTTTACACGGTTTGTCTATTTCAGACCCGAAATGTAGCGCAGAGCAACTCAAGGTTTGATTAACGTGTTTTTGAAGAAAATCAAGAGCGTCTGCTATCATTCTTTTTTCGAGCTGGACGTTTCTGTTTTAATTCTTGTTTCGTGTTGTTGTCTTTGCAATGTTTTTTTGTTGTTGTTGCAAGAGCGGCCATATCAGTTCTGAGAAATGAGGTGGGTGCCACAAACTCTTGGTGCCTACTGGTTTGCAGTGCAGCTGCACGTACCACACTGGTAGCCCACACCTGCCACAGCGTACAAAGGCAGGTCACCCTCAGATTTTTCCACTGTGGTTTCAGCAAGACAACGAGAGAAAAAAACTGAACAAAATGTGCATCTGTGACAGATCAAACCCAAGGTGCAAGCACTGGGGAGCATGCGGTCTGTTGTTAACCGAGTATTATCTTCCCTCTAGTTTTTTTTTTCAAGCAGTAGCATTAGGAGGCGTTTATTGAATGAAGGTGAACTCTGGCCTAAAAAGATGTTTAAACACAGATCAAACTTGAGATGTGTTTAGTGATGTGTTTAATGAAATAGGCTAATAACACTGATATCACTCAGGAAAACCTTCTCTTTTCTGTGAACTTTGCGTGACACAGGACGCTAAGCGCATACTGGCTGCCATGATAATGGTTTGACATATCTTGTCTTGCTCTTTTCCTCTATTAACAGAAAACCATTTAGATCGGATGCATTATTAATCTACTAGTAAGAAAGTAAAGGTTGGATCTGAACCAGCCATTGTTTGCTGCATGACCCGATGTAGTTAAAAGGAGTCCATATTGTGCCTATGTGGTTTAGCAGGGTTCGTGTGGATGAGTTGGCTTGCAAATAAGGTTCTGCCAAATAATGACACTGGCAGGCAGTGGACACCTGCATGTGGCCAGAGATGGGGGTCAATGTTTTACACGTTTTACCACCATGCTGGACACAGATACTGCCTTTATCCAGGACCAGGGGGATGGCAAAGATCAGTTGACGCAGTAAAAATTCCTGGGTCCAGGTGTATGCTAGTAAATCCATGGGCTAGGCTTGTTAGCTGGCCATGCTTTCCACTGAATCAAGGCAACCATCACAGCACTCTGACCCCACACACATTTTGTGGATGCCACGAGGGCCCCAAATTTGGACACAGCTTGCGGTGAGATCTTCATGCCAAGACGTTTGCAGTTTTCATTCAGTGCCGAAACTTTAACCCTTCTTTGAGTACTGCTAGAAGGGGCTTACAAGTGTTGAGGATAAAATACTGTAAGATTTGAAGGGATGTATCCTTTTTGACAGATGTAGAATGTATCTGTTTCCACAACTTGAGGCCATAAATTATTTTCTGGTCTCTTTTGTTTCAAGTCAAATGTAACACAGTATGCAGAATATGTTGTAAACTGAAAATGTGGAAGACAAAGTTCCACATTGTTTGTTTTCATACCTTGTAAACAATTCAAGCACATGTGTAAATAAAAACAAAGAAACAAAGTGAAAAGGAAATCTGCAGACAAAATGGAAGTGATTTAAAAGTCCCTTCTACTGTATTGTGAGTGTGTGGTAGCAGTAGGGTAAATGTTGTGGCCTGTGTTTCTCAAGATAAGTGCAGACTGGATATCTCTAAGCCATTATCATGGGGAAGTAAGCCCAGCCTCCAGAACGGAAGCCTCCTCTGATTGTTTTTGAAAGTGCTTGTCCTGGAATGTGTACAGATTGGAGAATGTTATACTTTGCCATATTAAAGTTATTTTATCTGCTAATTAGGGTCCTTCATCTTTGCTACTGTTGTACCCCTGCTCTTCTGGCAATCTATCTCTGACAGGCCTGGCTCCCGCAGGGTGGGAAAATGGCATGACATGGCAGCTTCAGAGTCACCCTGAAACTAACACTGGACCTCCCCCCACTGATAAAGCGTTGCCGTTCTGCTGCTAGTTTAAGGTATTTCTGAGTTTTTGGCAGATTTGTAATCATAATACCTAATCATGCTGACAGGTTTGTGTACACACACTTTACTGTGGCGCCTGGTGTTTTTAACAGCATTGACAGATTAAAAGACCATTCCTCATCATAAGCAACTACACATAGGATTGAACATTTGCAGGGACTGACCACCTAGGGTATATATGAAAGGATTGGTGTGAAGATGTCAAATAGTCTCTCTCAAACATGTTTAAATCTCATTAAGTTAACACATTAGATTTATTTACATCATGATGAGATTATAGATTGACTAAACACTTCAATAGCTTTAGAAAAGTGGTCAGATTATCAAAATTGTCTAAATTGCATGTACAGTATATTTGCCATCAGAAATGTTAAATGGGTACAAATGGGTTGGTATTCCATTGTGACTCGACTTTCCACTGGAGGAATTGACACAGGATTACTTTACAATATGGGAACTTTCAGAGAAACCACCGATCTTTCAATATTTTAGAGTGAAAATCCATTTTAAATTGTTAAATGAAATATATTGTCTGATCCACCAGAAAGGTGGATGACACTTTCCTCCTCTGTAATGCCTGGAGCACTGATGGGGACGCAGCTTTTATACCTGCTCCTAAAAATAACTGCTCTGCCATTGGTCCTTACTGAACCATGCCGGGCCAATTAGAGAACAGCACTTCCTGTTCTGTGAAAGATGTTTCCTGTTGATAGTTGAACGCCGAGGGACAACGCACTGGCGAGTTGGCAGTGTTTTCCTGACCTTTGTGACCTTAACGGAAACGTCGAAGGCGATAGCGCCGTGCAATCTGTGCGTTTCTCCGGCAGAAGCGGCCATGTGCTCCGCGTGAGAATCAGTGTTTTGGTCCGAAAGTAAACACTGGCAGGAATGTGCTGCACATAAGCACACGTGGACAGAGAGGGCCCCCTTCACGCAGACTGGACAGTCAGCCTTTCCTCTCCACACAGGATGGGCAGGCGGTCAGCTGCCATGATCCTCATATTCAGTCAAGCGACACTCATGAATGAGTCAACTAAAGAGCCACGAAGGGAAACGCATATTTTATACAAACAACCAAATAAGGCCTTCTGTTGATGGTGATTTGGATTCAGAGGTTGACGGCGTTAGAAGTTGATATTTAAGAGTTAATGTCTCCTCAGCGTTAACCATGAAGCCACCACTCATACTAGCGAGCATCTTGAGGTGAACTTCTTTTGACTTGACACTTTGACATAGTTTTTACAAGCAACTTTACAGGCTCTAGCAGGTGTCTCTGAGGAGGGATGGGGTTGGTACTCTGACTATCTCTTTCCACTGGACGGACAAAAAGAATTCCATTCTGGCTAAGCCGAGCTGAGCTGAGCTGAGCTAGCTGGGATGATTAGGCCACTTCCGTGACACTTTACACCAAGGAGGGTATCTTAGAAAACAATAATTCTCTACAAATGGATAGAGCAAACAAGAAAATGGATACTACAAATTACTATAAAGGATTCTGAGATATTGAGCCAGATGAAGGACCGTGAGCTGTAAAACTGAACTGTCCAGATTTAAAGCCAACGTCTGGGCACCATAAGGTACACAGCACATTCTAGAAAAATTTAGATTTCAACATCCTGGGACATGTACTACGTGTACTGAATACGCATTGAACATTGAAAACATCTCTAACACACATTCAAATAAAATTCTACCCAAAAATAAATTCTACTAAAGCAATAAGATATAAATATTTATTTATTTATTGCTAAGCACTTATAATGTTTATCAAATGTATTTACTTAGTTGTTTCAATATTGGTGGGAAACAATGTGTGTGTGTGTGTGTGTAGGTGTGTGTGCGTGTGTGTGTGTGTGTGTGTGTGTGTGTGTGTGTGTGGGTGTGGGTGTGGGTGTGGGTGTGTGTGTGGGTGTGTGGGTGTGTGTGTGTGTGTGTGTGTGGGCACATATGATTGTACATGTGGGTTTGGACACTTATAAAACAAGTCAAAGACAGCAGCCTTACATTTAACTACTTTATAATAAGGGCCGACAAATAATAATTCACATTTAAACAAAATATATATACTGTTTATGACGCAACAGTTAGGTCCTCAGAGAATATTACATTCACGTGTTCCTCTGAAAGAATGTTTCCTGTAGTTGTAGCCTCCCATTTGTCAAAGGTGTGCAGCGTCTGCTAACACTTGTGGAATGGGTGTTTCGTCAGTTAACAACAGTCATGTTGAAAACCAGACGTGCGTTGCTTTCAGACAGCAGTGCAGAGGATGGCTTGGGTTTGCTGTAGGAAAGCACATTTTTACTGCGCTCACTCAACACAGAGATCGCTGCCAAATCATTCTGAAAACCAGATTTCACAGGAAACAGTTGAGATCTTTCCAGCACTCCTCCCTTGCCCCTTCAGCTGCGAGCCTCACTCTCACTTCAGTAGTGACTCATGCAGGCCCAATACAGCTCTTCTCTGGGCCTCAGACTGATCTGATCACAAACTGGTTGTTGTTGTTGTTGTTGTTGAGCCGCTTTGAATATCTGCTGTCCTAATGATGCTCTTACTTAGGTACTCAGTCACTCGTGAACCTTAGAACGTGAACCTTAAACCTTACATTAGACCTGTGGATGGACAAACAGCACATTCTGACGCAGATTTGGCTGGGGTTAAATGTGCAGTCAACAGGCAAACGCACATTAATTAAAGCATTTATGTGCTGAGTCAGGTCAGAGAATGGCCTGCAGGTTTTCTGGCTGACATGACACATTCACTTGTGTCTGTTTCAGAACACACTCTTCCCTGACTGTTGGCACATGTCATGACATCCTCATTCACTGATGCCCTCACATGGACTGACAACAGGTGCTACAAACATCTAAAAAACATCACATCTGCTGATGTCTTTGTTAGTATCATGACTCACTGTTTCTCCTTCCAGTAAGGGTGTCTGTACTATCAATTAGACTCACTATCCTTGTCATTTCCAGTCAAAAGATAAAATGGAGGGACTACTTTGCGATGCTGTTGGCAGATTGCTCATTGGCCAGTAGTATCCATGGATGTAGACGATGCCCTTTTTTAAGCAATATGACACGAGTGAGAGTGGGGTTTGTAAAAGATATCCCCGCGGCTGTGATTCGGCCGTATGCCGAGTGCCGGAGGTAATGACAGCCATGGGGATATCCTATAACAAGCCCATGAACACGAGTGTCATATTGGTTTAATACGCCAGCTCTACCCCTCAATCCTCTGCTTCAACCAGACAGTATTCTAACATCTTTGGTGGAAGAATATCAAACGCAGAGTGATTACTAGCGGTGAAGAGTCCGAGTGGGGTCATGCCAGGACATCCCCACTCCTGGAAGGCTTCTTGTCCAATCAGAAGTCAATACATTGTTCAACTGGACCTAGCGATTATAGAATTTGTCAGTTATAGGTCTGAGTCTTTTGTTATACCAGAAATGCAGACACTGCACCACTCACCCTTCAGTCACAGCTACAATCTGGCATAGTCAGTGCTGTGGAACACCTTACTCCTGGACTAAATACCACTCTTGTTTTCAGCCGGCCTTCCATTACCGCTGTAGAGTCTCTGACATCTAGTACTAGACTGTTTCAGAAGACCTGGTCTTGGTCAACCTCCAAGTGGGCTGCTAGTTGATATTAAAGTAATTGTTTATTAAAAAGTACAAATATTGATGGATTTCTTATTTGTGCACAATGACTGTGAAAAACAATGTTAATCTTGGGGTGTAATGAAAGGTATTGTTTTGGCTAGCATTCCTAAAAAGGGGGAGAGAGGATGAATGAATTCTGCTTCTTTCAGATCACAATGCACGCAGGAGGCTCGCAACAAGTATGCTTGGGTGACGTCTCCCCTTTTGTGTGCTCAGAACAGAGATGATCTCAAGCCAAAATTATTCCTGCCGTTTTGGGAGAGTAGATTAATAAAAAACAGGTTGGCCGGGAGCACAATGGGACTTCCGTCTATGGATTATATAGAAGGCCTCTCCTTTGTTCCTACACAGCAGTTGATTGCGTGGACAAGGTCTTGGCAGAGACCCCTTTAACCTTCAGGGCTTCTTTTTTACTCATTCCTGAACAAAGAAAGTGAAGTAATATCCGCCTACGCTCTGAAAAACTTCAGATATATTTACACACTCTGACAGCATCTACACTGTGTATAACCCCTGCAGTAGAGCTTTGTATGTGACGTTGCTCTGTATACATGCATGAGGGAACATGAAGTATCACTCGCTACTTTTGAGAGATAGACTTCTTGCCCTCACAGGTATGCAACACACACTGAAGATGAGTGTGAAATGTCAATAGCGCAGGACATTATTTGTTTGTCGAAAAGCCAACGATGCATGAGGAACTGTCCAGATTCTTTTCGCTGTTGATCTCACTCATGACACGCAGTACTACTTAATGTGACTGATGACCACGTTAAGTTGTGCAATGCCACATGGTTCCTTTCAGAAGAAAGGATTACAGTTGGGTAAACACACCATAAATATTGACTATTTCACAGCTTCAAAAAAGGTTCTGTAGATTAGGATGTTAGTCTTGGCAATGCTAACTAAATGACTCTTTTGTGAGACTGGAGGTTGGACTTTATGGCTGGGTTAGGGTATTTTCCTTGAACTGAGGCACAGTACAGGATAATGTCCTCGCCATGACAACTCAGTGGAGTTTGATGTGGTTTCTGTTCACTGAAAGCATGTTGTATAATGGCTGCCATTGTTCTATGATTGAATCAAGGGGCTTCACTGAGACACTTATGAGGCTACCTAGCATCACTGTTTAATTCATTGTAATTCACTCACTGAAGGAAACAACAGCCCATAAAGGTGAGAGAAACAAAGCAGAATACAGACTTTGTCCTCATGAATATAAATATGTTGTTTTTTATGTCAATACACAATACAGCATAAAGGAGCACCTCAAGGTCAGACTGTGCTCTTGTTCATGATAGTGTCCATACTTTGAAGGCAGCTCTGTCAGTCTTTGGAGTCAGTCTTAGGATATGTAGTTTTGCCACAGGCAACTCATGTAATTTCAAGATGGCATACCTGCATGATGCAAGCTATGTGAATATTTCCTTTGAGAGGCCAAAGTAGTCTGCATTTGCCGCACTCTTTATAATTACCAGGTGTGGCTAGAACGTAGTGTGTCGGAGATGTTCTCATCAGAGAACATAAGGTACCTACCAGCATAAAGATTTCAGATCATTGTTGTCTTTGAAAGGCCAAAGTAGTCTGCATTTGCCGCACTCTTTATAATTAGCAGGTGTAGCTAGAACATGATGTGTCTATGTTCTCATAAATCAGAGAACATAAGGTACCTACCAGCATAAAGATTTCAGATAATTGTTGTCAATCATGTTTGAATGTTGTTTTGGACTGCTACTGGATCTGCTATGGCAGGCCTCTGCACTCTGTGAAGACTGAAAACTGTGGATTACCCAGATTCTACTCTGTCAGACTCACCTTATGAAACACTTGTACTGGTATGCCTTGACAATGAGACTACAGAGTTTTACCTTCTGGATCAAATCATTGCACTGATACAAGAGTCAGCAATGATGATTTATTATTTCGCCTCAACCACAATATTTGCGCAGGGCTTTACATGGGTTGAGTATGAATGCTGTACTGAAATGTTCAGAGTTCTCACCAGTGGATGGCTGTGCGCTTTATGCAACAGTCTGTCAAGCCTTTCACAAAACAGTCATAACAGCGTCAGTGATTAAATAAACAAACAAATAATCCAACCAAAATACAGATGATGCCTGGAATCTGCTGTTTCACTGAAGTGCCCTGCAGCGAACAGCACACTAGTTAAGCTTGTCCTGAAAGCCCTTGTTTTTTTTTTGTTTTTTTAATTACAACACAGTGTGGCATTTTGTAATGTGTCAAATGTGAAACCAAACATTTTTGAATGCCACAGATTTTTAATAGACATTAAATTGTAAATCAAAAGTAGAAACATTGCGTAATGGCTTTGTTGTTCCTCGCCAAGTGGTTAGATTCAGGAGTTCCAACACATGTTTTATGGGAACATAAAATCATGAAGCCCTGTCTAATAGCAGAACAATTCCTATACAAGCAGCGCTGCCGCTCCACTTCAGTGCCTAATGTGTAACCAATTGCTTGGTTACGAGTGGTTTGTTTGGGTTTTTATTTGAAGGGCAATCAATATTGTATGTAAGGAAACCAAGGCAAGCACAAGTCGCTGCCACAGGGGCATATTTCACCCTGCGCTGGCACATTCCTGATAGGGATTGGATGGGAGACTCTAGGAGTGAGACAAGGGAGTAAAAAAAAAAAAAACCTCCTTGGTGTTTACAGAGTGACTCACTTGTATTGCGTGTGTACATATTTGCAGAGGGCTCATAATCACAACAACGTGGGTGACATTTCTGAGCAGGAAGCCGAGCAGGAACTTATGCACAGGGGGCCTGAGAGGGTGCCCTGTGCAAACACTGACAGGAGGGTTGCACCACACTGAAACCTTCTTGAAGGCCTTCTTGAAGAGGGGACCTGGTCTGGCCTTTCATCTCTGTGTCTCACTGGGTGGTGAAGACATTTTTTTTTTTTTTTAAACGATCCACCTGTCTACAAGCTTTCAGCGAGACGCAAACATCTGCTTTGTTTGGGGGAGTTAGAAGAGTTCACTTTCATTTTTAGGAGAATCCAGTGTGGAAATGGTTAAATGAGTGAGATTAATGCTTTCAGCATTAATGATATTCAGAAACCACAAACAGCTGTAGATAATGGCACGAGATGTAAGGTGCACTAAATCTGTGCGCCTAGGACTGTCATGAAGCTTTAGTTCCTCACATACAGTAGCTTTTGTCTGAGAGCACACAATGAATTCTCCAGGGAGTTAGTACTCGATAAACTTCATTCATACTCGTCCAACCATAACATGACTGATATTGTCTGCTCATTTTGAATGTGTGGATAGTGTGACAAAAGAGTGTTGTTTGTTCGACAGGACCCAGCTGCTCTGGTCCTCTGGCCCTACGTTACTGCTCGGCCCTGCAGTTCAGATCTGGCCTCTCTCTCTCTCCTTGTGTGTCCCGAGAGTGTGGGTCTGATTTCCCATCTTCGGCCAAGCCTTTCATTAGTCTCTCCTTAAATACGTCTGACGGAGTGGAGGGACGCACAGAGGTCATCCTCGGGAGGAAGGCTGATGACGGTGCTCAGTGTCTCCTCAGTCATCAAGGACAGAGAAGATGGCAGTGGGGCTTAAGTGTCCACGCACCAAAGCTCGTCTTAATGAGGTGCAAAGGGGGATTTTGTGGAGCGGCAGCCGTCATTAACTTTAAACGGTGTTTCCAGTCAAATTACAGTGGAGGCATGTGCCGAGACATCATTCTCCCCAGCGCAGTAGATGTGCAGTATCCTGGTCTTGAGACAGCCCATGACACACTCGATTTCTGTACCTTTAGTTGAACTGAGCATTTCTTATTGTCTGGTTACGTATCTGTGCATTCTCAAAGAGAGGTCAGAGTATGTCAGAAAAGTCAGAGAGAAAAGACATGTCAGAAGTGTTTTGGGGGGGGGTTTGGATGTCTCATCAGAAGTCGTTAAATGAAACCATACAATGACGCCTGCATTCTTTGTGGTATCCTGTTGTTTTGTTTGTAATAACATGCTCTGGGTATGAAATACTTCTCAGAATGATAATTTCAGCATCGAAATACAGCCAGGTGTATCGTAATCTTGGGTTCATGGAATGTTATGCAAAAAACAAGCAGACATTGTTCTGGACCCAAACGTGTTACCATTACCATACCATTTGTGTATATGCTGGATTCATATCATTGGTTAACACATAGAACGGCACTCCCAGGTTAGTTCAAGAGAGCAATCCACTTTGGGCTTGTCTCTCTCTTTTTACAGATAAGAAAACATGCACAGTAATATCGAAAATGCTTTGTTGGTCTGTGTCTCACCTGTATTAACCTTTTGTCGTGCCTTTTATCACTCCTGTGAGAGCAATAACTCTGTAGGTTCTCGTTGACTGGAGCAGTTCATATACAGAACAGGTGGTTTTTGTAGATCCTCAGTAAATTTTGACAACTTACACACCAAGCACAGAGGTTCTCTTGTTAGACAAACAGTTCGACTTGCCTTCTACCCATAAACCTCAATCAGTCACGTTTTTTACTGTTGTCAAGTTCGCCTTTAATTTGTCATTGACGTTCACCAAAGCACTCATGGCAGCATATTCCATTTGCAAGGTCAACAACACCTTTATGTACTATGGGCTGAGTTGTAGGCTCGTGTTCCCCAGTGGCATATTTAAGTTTACCTTTAAACCGACATGAAAGGCTTTGATCAGCGAGGAGTAGAACCAAGGAATTGTAAAAATTCTCATGCCAGTGTGTTTTCCTTTTTTCTCCTCTTCCTTTCTTTTGTCTCTTTAGCGGCTATTTAAGTCATATTTTTCATAAGAAACAGACTGAATTGCTCTCTTAAAGAAAGGGGGAAGAAAAGTATTGTGTTTGGTGTCACGCAGGTTTCTAAATGACGTGGAGGATTACCTGATATCTGTGTCCCAGGCTTCTGAGTTTGAATTAGTCCCCTGAGACATCACCACATGAAACACATCCTGTATCATATCATCACATTCATATCGTATCGTATATGTGTGCTCATCAGTGTACATCTAGCTGGTTGTGTGCTTTCAAGGATTCCTAGAGTTGTGTACACTTTGTTCACTATGCGTGTGACATTTCTGAGATCAGCTCTTTCCAGTCCACTTTAATTGTGATTTCTCTGTCTGGCTCCATCTTGTCCTGCATGGTGTGCCTTTTACTTTAATTAAGTTTCACCTCACATGGTTAATCACACAGGATGACAGACCTTAAGTACACATATCCATAAACACATACACATGCACACCAGCACACACTCTGCACAGACATGCCAACACACAGACACACACAAACACACACATTTTACACAGGCTCTAGCTCTCTTTCATGTATACACACACAAGCCTATCGACACTAACAAATACACACACACACACACACACACACACACACACACACACACACACACACACACACACACACACACACACACACACACACACACACACACACACACACACTCTCACTGGTGTAGCTATTTATATAGGATAAGTAAAAATGTAAAAATAGTGGTTTTGTAACCAACACACATCACAAGTTTTTCTTTGCCTGTATCTTGCCTTGAATTGAAGGTTATCAGTTAACATAGCCATGTTCTCATGTAGTGGGAGGCAGACACGTCATAACAAAGAGTCAGGCCATTGCCTTTGGTTAGTTAAAGTAGCCTCAGGGGGCATACTGGAGCTCTGCGGAGAGGCAAAGTGGGGCAGAGGAGAGGAAAGGTGATCGGGAGAGAAAGAACTGTGTTTGCTTTCAATATTGGTCACAGTGCCTGAGCTCTTTGTTTGCTCAGACAAAGACTTACCTTTGGTTTCACTTGCCAACTTACACCATAAGTAATCTCTCTCTCTTTATCGAATCATTCATGCGACCTCAATCAGTTGTCACGTCAGGGAATTTCAGACGCTGTAGCTCCGGGACAGGTAAACAGAAATAAGGGACAAAGGTCCTGTGTGCAAACTCAGTTATTGTCACATAGCATGACAACGTGATACATCAGACGCTGAGAATTGGATGATGGGATGCCAACGGTTAGCTTGAGGCCAGACATTAACATGTTGTGAATGGTAACAAAGTGTTTAAGATCCTGGCTTTAGTGCCAGAGAAGAATGCCTTTTGGTTATCTATGCTCCTCTGGAAAAAAAAGGTTATTTAAGGGTTCTTCAAACCCTTCAAACCCAATTCCCTGTATAGCTTAAAGGGTTCTAATTGTACCTTTATGAGTGGGTTTTGCAGAAAGATTGTCTTCAGATGGGATATCACCACTAAGTAGAACTTTTAAGGGTTGCCCACATACGGTATCCACATATATCCAAAATCCTTAAAAATGTGTATAGTTTCAACAAGTTTCTCCAGGACGTTATATTTTAAGACATGAGACGTTATTGCTCCTCAGGATAATCTGCAGAACTATAAATCAGCATTATACAGCAACTATAAATCTGAACTCATCTTTTCCCGAAGAGGAGTGGCGTATTAGTCTCTTCCATTACCACTGCCTTACCCAGCACCTCACTTATCAAAGGTTAACTTTCTGGCCTCACCTCTGACAGAGCACTGCAGCTCTCCAGACTGCCTGTCTTCAGCTCATTTGGATCTGATTGTGTGGCAGTGAATTGGGCTTGCAAGTGCTGGCCTGCTGGGAGCTCTAGGAGGCTCCAGACAGGCAACAATGAGAGCCTCAGCCACACAATGGACACCCAGTGGCCGAGGGTCTGCAGAAATACCCCTCTGCAGAAGTGACTCAGTTCATTCTGCCTTTGATTGTAAATGACCGATCATTCTTTAGATATGATTTCCCAGTTATACATACGCTTAAAATAGAGAAATAATACGTGGAATTTTGTTTTATATGAATATAGGATGACTTTCACTGTGAACTAATCCTGCCAAGCTTGAAGAAATTAAACATCTTTGGAAAATATGTACTTGGTGGTTGCGGTAGTCCTAGGCACCTGGGCCACCTCATAGTCAAAGCGAGTGAGTGTGTGTGTGTGTGTGTGTGTGTGTGTGTGTGTGTGTGTGTGTGTGTGTGTGTGTGTGTGTGTGTGTGTGTGCGTGTGTGTATTGTGATTTTCTTACCGGATAGAGACGATAGATGGCCTCTCTGTCAGCTGCTGCTGTCCTGTCTAGCCACTTGTGCCTTAAACGCTCTTTAAATTGCCCAAGTGCAGAGTAACACGGATAATTACAGTAATGTCTGACACTGAGACGCTGTATTTTAAATGAAGGGGAGAGCAAACATTTTTACACAGTTGATCTGTTGTGGTTGAGACGTAGCCATTTGAGCCTGAATGAGCCTGAATGAGCCTGAATTTCTTTCTTCCCTGATATTTTTTTTTCTTTCTCTCTCTCTCCATCAACCCTGGTGGGCTCTGGAAACAATCCCCCCCTCCCCCCCTTCTCCCCCCTTTCTTTTTCAAGTCAGGTGTAGACATGTAATTATGTACTTCTTTCGGTTTAAAGTTACAGGCCCTAATGTAGTCTCTTTAAAGTGTGTCCAAGTTTGGGGGGGAGAATGGAGTTCCAGTGGCTATTGCTGCTTTTTTTCTACTCCGCATCTAAATAATAATAAAAGGGGATGAAAGGCGGCTCAACCCACAGGCACAGACAGGATGTAGTGGCTAAAATGACAAGCATTCATCTCTCAACAAAGAGGTGCGTCTCGCGCACAATGTGCCATGATTGAGTTCTTAATTGCCGGTCTGTCTAATTGCTTTATGGGTGCTTTTAATTCCCAGACAATAGTAGGTTTCTTTGATTAATTAGTCTTATTATTATGTTCTCCCATTGTTCCATGGAGGAATACTAAGCTTTAATGGATCATGTAAAACATACAGTACATCATTTGACATCAGACGTCATGCTGAAAGCCACAGACCACCTACTTTGCAATACATGATCTAAAGTTATGCACACTCGCCAAAAAGAGGGAAAAATGCAGTAGAGCCGTGTAACCATTACATAACAGTCTGGGGAGAATGGCTATGGAATTACATTTTATCGCTTCACATTCTAATTGGCTTTGGAGATGCATTTATCACCACGGAACTGAACGCTAAGCAACAGTAAAGCTCCAGTTAAATGCAACCAAAGATCATTTCATTTCTTCTTGGAAGGCAGACAGATATTTTCAACAGTTCCAATACGTGGGATGTATTTGGGACGTCTGTCTCTGTAACTGTAGACAGCATTTGCAGGTACATCCTTTTGCTCAAGCCAAAGGTTCTGACTCACACTTTTTTAATGTGTTTTAGTTCTGGAATTCGTCAGAGGGAGTTTTTTTTTTAACATTATGTGGCAGAATTTGAGCATCACCAAAGCGCCATTGTATCCTTTTTCATTTCCAAAATGAATTCTGAAGAGACCTGATATTTCCTTTAGAGTGAGACTGAAACTGAGGGGCTCTATGGTGAAGAGATACGTAGCTACTGTTGTAAAATACTATTGTATAATCTATTCAGCTGATGGTATACCTAACAACAAAGGGGCTGAACTACTTATTGCACATGAAACCAAACCAGGTGTTCGGGATAATGAATGTGGGTGAATGAAGGTCATTTATTGAGGAACTTGAGTTACATGGTAATGGGGATACAAGAAAAACATATCTAAGGATTACAGCCGCAGAACAGTTCCCACTGATCCAGCCAAAGCTATGCTGAAAAATAGTTACACTGACAGACTCGATTTTTGAAAATGAAGACATAAACTCCGATTTTCATATTTATATTTCCAATTCTTTATTTTTATATAATGGACCCCAATCTACAAAAGGTTCACTTACGTCCATCAACATGTTATGCAAGCAACTCTTTTGAAAAAGTCACTGATGGGCATGTTCAGTCTAGCATTGAATGTGGAAGACCATTTAGCTGTTGAAAGAAATCTGCTTAATAAATTGCTGCTGTACTGTAAGTTGTCCTGGGGGTTACTCTGCGGTAAGAGAATGGGATGAGCCTACATACAGTTGTATCCAGGGGAAGTAAAAATAGAATAAGAATGAGGACACTGAGCACTGTCTTGTCACTCATCGTCACAGAAATCATACTTAAATGACTCCGGGGCAATCACTGAAACCCAGGATGGGAGAAGGTGAGGTGATTTCTTGTTGTGAGGCTTTGCAGTTTAATGGCTTTGTCCTCTCTGGAATGAGGGTATGTGTAGGCTTCTGGCAGTTAGACAGAGAAAGAGAGAGAGCGAGAACGGCATAAACATGTAATGAAATGTTGTAATTATGTTAATTAGTCTCAGACATGACACCGCAATCATGTGTTAAGCTCTGTCAGTAAGAACTGGTATATTCCGGTGTGATCTTGCTCTGAAGTATAGAGGCCAACTGTTGTTTCTCAGTCATCCTGATCTCAGACGACTTGCATTCCCATCATTTCAACATTCAGTGAACCTGACATCTAAATAAAAGAGGTGAGCAGGAATAGTACCTTCTGATCTCGCAGGGAGGAAACAGGTTGCACTGCATGTTTTTTACAGACTCATTTAGAGTCCAAGGCCTAAATATGTCAAAGAAAGAGAATCTCAGAGACAGATTTGTATCTGACATGTTTAAAACATTAATTTATGTATCTCAACTTAGAGCCATAGTATATCACGGACTTCTGGAGTATCTACACACAAAGGCTTTTGGCTAAATTACAAAAATAAACAAATTCTCATTTTCACAACTGCGCATCCCCTGACCTCCACTCTGAGAACCATCATCACTTTCAGAGAATCCCTCTGCAGTCATTTGGAAGTCAAATGTTCAGCCGAGGCGAAGCATACAAGGTCATGTGACTGCAGTTAGTGGGTCTCCTGACGTCCACCTGCACTCACACAGGGAAGCATTTCTGCTGATGGGGATTAGGGGTAAAAAGCCCTGTTGATTCTGGCTCTATTGCACCACCACGAGCAGACGAGATGTGAATGCTAATGCAGTGGTGGAGGAGAGCGGTGAGCGGAAAAGAGAAAGATAGAGAGAGAGAGAGAGAGCGAGAGAGAGAGAGAGAGAGAGAGAGAGAGAGAAAGAGAGCAAGAGAGAGAGAGGGTATTGTTGAGGAGCTCAGGTTAAGACAATAAACTGGCGGGAGAGCAAAGAGCAGACAGTGCATTTCTGGTGCTTTGAGTTCAGTCTCTTTCCCACAGGCTCCCGCTGGAAACCTGCGGAGGCAAAATATTTGGTTTGGAGGTTCAGATGGCAGCGCTGCAGTCCAAGCTCAACCGCACGCAGGATGAGCACGATGTACGAGGGCGGAGGCAGGCACGGCCGCAGACACTAGTGCGAGGCCCGTGACACCACATGGCCTGCCAGGCCGAACCAACCAACCAGCAGCCAGCCCGCCCGCCCCAGTCAGGATGCCTGCCCCTGCCCACAAGGAAAATGCTTTCCCAAGGTTCCAGGGAAGCACACATGAACAGTTCACTCAAGAGTTTCACAATCACAGATTTGGGCTTCTCAAACAACTGACACTGAGTTTTTTCCGGAAAACGCGGTCCGGTGAGTCAGCTGTTGACGGGGATTCTCCATCTTACACACCATGGGCAGGCCTGACCCGCCTGACAAAACTGAACACCAAGCATTTTTGTAAATCCAGAGGAACCACTGCTTGCCGTCATACGTTGGGTGTCTGATGTCTATTTTTGCCCTGACAACAAAATAAGGGCCCTGTCATCAAAGTAAGGAAATGGACTTGGAAATCGCTTGACCAGCGAGAGCACTTCAAAGTGACACAGGCTGGATTTGTGATTAGTGACCAGGAGACAGCCTGGTTGGATGGCCTCTTTAATTAGCCCAGGAGCAACAGTTGGTAAATACTACCCCTTCAGCAGCCCCAACCCCCCCTCTCCTCCATGTGCTCCTTTCTTTGGGTCTGATAACATCTCCACAGAGCTAAGAATCCCCCTATCAGTCACAGATACAAATTGCCTCACTGTAATGCTGTGAGATTGGGGCCACTAAGAGCTTTTTCTTCAGAAAAGCTTTCAGACAGACTGGAGTCGTGGTTCACAAAAAAGTCCTGAAAACCGCAGAAGCCTTCTTTTATTAGGCAAAGTAGCCGAATATGACTCTGAAAGCTATTGTCAGAAGCACAAAGTGTGCACAAATGTCAGGCTTTCTCTCCTGAAGCCCATGTGTAGTAACACACAACCGTATCAAACATCCAGTCAAGTCTGTTTGTTGCTTATGTTGGTATTCTGAGACAAAATCATTTTGAGGAATGCAAGGCTCAATCATTTGCTTGTAGTGCTAGTCTGCAGGGACAACATCCGTCTGCGTTGCTTTGATTGCATACAGTGTTCTCCCTTTGGGCTGCTGTGACAGCTTGCCTGTACAATTCAAACCAGGAAAGAACTATGCATTCCTTTGTATCCATTTTGGACTGAGTACAAGAGTCTGAGCTCGGAGGAAACGGTGAGAGACAGGTGTTCAGCAGGAGCAGTGCTGACATTCCAGCTGTTCTGACAACAACAGTTACTTTGAAGAGAAATGGATGTTGGTCATTTTTTTGGGAAATGACCTGTGGAGTCAAACATTTCATTGTTGGCTCCCATACCTGATGCGCTGGACATTCAAGTGTCATTCAAGGCAACACGTGTGACCAACATCTCAAACAAAATGACGGCAACAATATCAGTCAAGAAACAATGTCAAAACAATATTGTATGTGTTTTTGTGTGAGTGTGTGTGTGTGTGTGTGTGTGTGTGTGTGTGTGTGTGTGTGTGTGTTTAGCAGGCCTGTATAAAATGTGAACATCCCTATACCAACCTTTCTAGTTAGTTGTTTTGAGGTAAATCTGTAAGTTATTTTCTTCTTCCTGATATCCGTGATGTGATTTCCTTTAAAGGCAGCAATGTAATATTTGATGAACGGATTTGAGGATCACCCGGACTCAGGACTCTGCTCCGTGTGTCTCAGGGACCTGTTGCATGTATACTTTGAGTCAGTGAAAGTGACAAGATGTAAACAAAGGGCAAAGCCTGTTGTCAGCTAAAGGAAAGATGCCGTTTTAGCTAATGCCTTTAGCCATGCTACAAAGTCAAAGGTGCCCCTAGGATTATTTTGATCAACATAACATTTTGAACTTGTACCTTAGGTTTTTGATATTGTTATACCACAGGTTATACCCAATTTTCTGAATTTCTTGAGGTGACACTTGACATTTAGGCAACCAGCTAGTTAGGTAGTGGCTATGTTAGTTAGCTAGTGGGTACTACAGTAGTACTCATATGATTATGAGGCATGTTTGGGGTGTATGACCACATCAGAGTCCAAAAGCCATTCAATTCTGACTAAAGAACACCACTTATATCTGAACGCAACCAGAGCTGAACCAACTTGAATCTTCACAAACAAGTCAGTAAAAAGAGAGTTGAACTGGGCTGCCCACTCATCCGTGATGCAACTAATCATGCGATATACTTGGAGCAGTTGAAGACAGTGACAGACTCTAGAACAAAAGACGTGGTGTTTTTGGAGTTCGCATTCGGATCCAACACATACCTCACCAAACAAGCTCAAATCTCAGTACCCCTTCCCTCCAAGATGTCTGTCTTTGCTACAGTATAAATGCAGCTTAACTGCCCTGCGTCTGTCCTAATGCCTCAAACCCCACCAACCATCAGCTGAAAGCAACTACGGAACAAATGAAAGCTTGTAACTTGTCAACACATGGGCAGTAATAAGGGCTGGGGAGCTGTTTAGAGGAGCTGTGAGATGTGTCTAAAACCCGGAGCAGGGGTTTGGACGTGTTGGTCTCTGACTGATTGCTGGAGTTGAACAGGCGTGAATTAGAGGGGGTGAGTGTGAAGCCAAAATGAAACATTTGACTGTGGCTGACGTCACTGATGAGAGTTCATCACATGGCAAGAAAAGAAAACAGAGCTGTTAAATCACCCTGATTCTTTCCTGGGGTCTGAATGAGCCTCAAATCAAATCCACATGAGCTGCACGCATGCGAGCACGTGATCTTGAAAATAACCAGCTATTAATTATCATCAGGAAATGTATAGCGTACAATTCTCTCGCTCACTTACGGAGTATCTTGAACAACTTAGTTTGAGGAGAGAGAGAAAAAATGGCATGTTTCTTAGTTGCCAAGGAGAGCTGGTCCCAAACAGAGGAATGATATTTGATACACAGTTCATTTCTCTCAACAACAGGGGCGCCCTCTCTGGCTAAATCTCCCGGGAGTTCAGGCGTGTCCAAAAGTGTTTCCAGCAAGACAGGGTATTTTCCAACACTCAGTATTAAACTGGCGACTCCACAAAGGGGTAGACTGTAAATTCATTTAGCTCTTGTTATGCCGCAATAATTGTGGTATGCGAGCTTTTTGGGCCTTCCAAGCCACAGCAAATGAGCAGTCGAACAACCAAACGAAACGGAGCGGAGGGAGTCCAAGGGACGTCACCGGTGGTGGCGTGTGTTTGTGCGGCGGCGGCGGCGTCAAACCCCTCGTCTGCTCGACGCTCGCTCCGACGCATGACGTCTGACGGTGGGGAACGGGGCCGAGCGACGCTGATTGGCATGTGTGTGACTCAGTGCAAGGGGAAACACTTTGAGAGGCTGTTTACCGCACCAGAGGCCACAGGGGTCGTCCCAGGCAAGGCCCTGTTGTCGTCTCTTGACAGTGACCACACTCGGGGATATTACCCGAGGGGGTCATGGAGGGGGTGGGGTAGGGGTGGAGGTGTGCCTGTGTGTGTGTGTGTGTGGGGGGGGGGGGGGGGGGGGAGGCAGTGAGGATCCCCTCCTCCCTCTGAGCAGCTGAAAAGCGTGACATTGATCCAGGCTAGTGGGGTTCCCCCAGAGCAGTGAAAAAACGCTAATAAATTCCATGTGTGTCAAGGGTCTGGCTTGAGGCCCAGGGCATCTTGATCACATTGGCAGCGTTGCGCGCCTTGCGCCCTGTTATTGACGGAGAGCACGGCACCTAGGCTGGGTAATTACCTCTCTTCCTCTGTGCTAATGAAAGGAGGATCTGCTGCTTTGCACGGATCAGTGTGATAGGGTGTATGCATGTGTGTATTCACAGATGCACACCTATCTGTGAATATGTGTGATTGTGTGTGTGTGTGTGTGTGTGTGTGTGTGTGTGTGTGTTTCTGTACATATGAAAAGACTGTTCTCAGAGCTACATAAATGGTTCTAATTATCTCACCAATGGTTCCATGACTTGAGCATGTCTTATTTTCAACTTAAGTCATAACTGAATGAAATGTACAAACTGGCAAACACTTGTGAAACACACTCTGGCATCTGACCATTATTTGCATGTCCTTATGCTTTGACTGCTCTACAAGCTCAGTCAATAACCAAATTAGCTTGGAGTACATCCTTTCACTTTGAATTAGAGTGATCAACTCCATTTGGTTTGTGCGTTGATACATCGCCTCTGGCGTTCCTAAAGGGACACAACAGTCAGTTCTGTTTAAGGAATCACGTTTTTATTTTTCAGGAATGTATTGTTCCTGTGTATGGCTCCCCTGAGAACACCAGAAGGTTATGGGCATATTTTTTTTATAAACAATTACAGCAGATGTTGCACGCCCGGCCAACTATTATTTCTGGCCCTAATAGATTCCATGGGTGAGATGAGAGATTAATAAAAAACAGAGGGAGGCTCGATTGCACCACACAGCCATAGGTCTGCTGAGGGCTATGGAGGCTTTACGACACATGCTGGTTTCAATCTGTTTGACCAATAGCAAGGCGCTCCTTCTCTGATGCTTAAGGGAGAGGACTTTATGTTATGATCTTAGGCTGTTCGGTGAGACATTAAAAATCATTTTCTTGTCACTTTCCCAGTGCCTTACTTGTTACTGTACTGCATGCGTGGGTTGAATTATAAGATTTAATGGTTTCATGTCTGTTAATCCCCACTGGCAAATTATGGGCTGGCAGTTTTTTTTGCTTTGGTACACGTAATGTTAAATGATCTGCAAGCAACTGTCAGGTAATTACAAGCTTAAGAAGTAAATAAGCATCTGGAGCGGGTCCTGAGCTGCGTTTGTGCTGATTGTGCTGAAGCAATCAACAGTGATAAAGACAGTGGCCCTACCAAGAACTTGCTATTTTCTTTTGTCTTCAAACTACATCCTTAAAACAACAAGGTAGTCTCACAGATTTAATAAATATCATTGTCATTATGGTGGGGGGCTTGATTCCTCTGTGTAAGTATTCTGCAATCCCTCCATGTTTGCGGTCAGATTGTATGAAGTAATTTAATATTTCTTATCACGTCTTCAATATGAGGTGCTCTCTGCTGCAGGAATGGATTGGTCTGGATATGTATAATGGTGTAAGTTTATGCCCAGCCAAACTGAGGTGAACCTCAACTGACATATGCAACGTCTGGAAAATATATTATGTGGAATCCTCTTAACCACGGTCACATGAGAAGGTGATAGTATTAGGGCTGTTGACAGGGTGTTTGCAATGAATCTATATTCCCCATCAATCTGCTCATGTATGCTCCAATGGCAGGGTCCCGTGGGAGAAGCTGAGAGAGCAAGCATTCTTTTTAACCCCTGGTGTGATGGGAAAGAATCAATGCCTGGTTCAGTGGCCTCACATAAAACCACCTCCAGTTTGAGTTCATTCATCTTTTTTTTTCCGGGTTTTCAAACATGATCAAAGGTTCAGTTGATTAAAAAGCACCTCCGGGTTAACTGCCTTCTACGGCTCCATTTACATTTGTGTGTATGTGTATGTGTATGTGTATGTGTGTGCGTGGAGAAGTGAAAATAAAAACTGATAAAGGTGTGGCTCTACTGTTGCTTGCGTTTAAAGGTCATTACAGGCTGGCATGGATACAAAGGATGCGTTCTGTGGCTTTATGGGTAGTGGCGCCACTTGAACCAGACGCCACCCGTGCCAAGTGCGAGACGAGCCGGAGAGAAGTCCGCCGGAGAGCCTGGGCATGATCAGCACACTCTTCCAGCAGCAGCATATTTCCCAGCTGAGCTCGGTGGCGCTGCGTGCCTCGGCCGTGGACACGCCTCTCTAGTTCGGCTTGTTAAGAACCTGTTATGATTCTGGACCCACTTGCCAAACACACACAAAGTACAACCCCCCTTTCCCCCATCTCCTCTCTCTCTCTTTCTCTGACTACATGAGAGGTGTGCCAAGTGCGTATGAGTGTGTGTGGCAGAGTATATGTGTATGTGAGCGTATGTATTTTTTTCTCTCATGCTCACTGTATTTATTTTTTTTGACTCTCTTCGGTTCCTTGAATTTGTGAGAAATTCTCCACATCTGTGTTTTTTTTCAAAAGTGCCCAGGAATCCATCTCCTTGTCTTTCCCTTTGCAAACGCTGCTCCATACTCCCCTGCTTGAAGCTGGATTATGCATAGACCTGGTGTTTAGGAATAATTAAGTCCAGCCAGTACTCAGAACACAGCCAGCTTACACCTTCTGCAGACTGTTAGTGGTCTTTTACACAGCTGTCAGCAAGTCTGTTCAAGTTTACTTCTTAAAGGCATAGTTTTGCATTTTCAATTCCAATGATTGGCCATTAGTTGAAGGTTAGACCGTCAGCAAATGTCTACGCTGTCAGCACATCCCATCTTCAAAAAAGAGGGAAAAAAAAAAATAAAGCCCAACAATAATTCTTCCCGTCACTTGAAAGCAGTTTTACAGTCATTTTAAGGAAAATGGAAGAAGATCTGTATCACTGTAAAAAAAAAAAAACATGTTCCCAGTAGTTTAAACATGTATGTTACCATGGTAAGGAGAGAGGAAATATCAGCTGTCAGTGAAGTCTCACAAATACCTGCTCTCATGAAGGTGACATGACAGTAGAAGATGTACGATCATTTGATTTATGTGATCGTAAATCATGTCCATGGTGGCATCATCATCATTAACGCACTCTGCCGATCTGGTAGTGACATTGACAAGTATGACAGCTATGTTTTCCCTCTCAGATCTGAACAATCTAATTGCCTGTGGTTTGGTGCAGCACGGAGTGTATGTTCTCTGGAGAGGCTTTGAAGTTGGCAGAGGTGTCTTTTGATTCAGCCCACAGCGGGGATAGCCTGCTGCTGTACAAACACACTGCTTTGTTTTCACTGACTGCATGTGAGAAACAGTTAAGTATAATTTGGTAAAACTGCATTGCTAAGAAAGGTGTGATAATGTGTCCCCATTAGCAGTTGTGAAACTGAGAAGTTTATTGTGGGAATGTAATTGTTGAAGCATTTTTGCAATCTTTGGTTTGTGAAATGCTTTCGTTTCAAGAAAGGTTCATTAAATTTACTTAGAATAACAGAACATAAATATTCCTTGTGTTGGTGGTATTGATTTAATATATATCATTGAAAAGGAACTTCACTGTTAATATGTTTTAAAGGGAAACTGCAGTTTGTTAAAATGTTGCTACAAGCAGATGTTAAATGTTTGAGACCTCTTACGAGATAAATATTAAAGTCATAACCATTTCATACAACAGAGGTGTTCTGAAATGTGAGTGTCCAGGCCTTTGAGAGTCTAATTCATTTTCCCACAGGAGACTCGCTAAGTGACATTGTTGAGATCCCAGTGGGGTGCCACTGTACCATTACAAACCAATGACTGTACTCTCAGCAGGGGTTGCCGGGAAGAAGTCCTCCTCTTCTCTCAAAGCTCACCTGGAAAAAGAGAGGCCAGACAAACCAACGCACACACACACACACACACACACACACACACACACACACACACACACACACACACACACACACACACACACACACACACACACACACACACACACACACACACACACACACACACACACACAGACACACACACACACACACACACACAAACACACCCACTTTTTTCTTTCTCTCTTTTCTCCCATGCTTTCCCTCCTTCTCTCTCCCACATACAATACATTCCCTCCATTCTGACTTTATTATCCTGCCTGCAGCAGGAGGTCCTGTGGGGCCTGTATAGATGCATTCAGGGGGCATTTGTCCCTCTCTCCTTTCTGAGCCTGACAGGCAGACAGAGCGCCAGGGCCGTTGTGTGGCGTCAGGGGGACCCCTGTTGTGAACCTGTCTCAGGTGTTTGTTTTGGGGTAAACAAACACAGGCTTTGTCTGTGCAGGCATGTTTATCAGGCCAAATCAAAGTCCCGCTCATTTGTTGCTTGCATGACAATAGCTGCATAATGAAGTCTCATTCCTCAGGTCTGTTTAGCTTGTTTAGCTAAATGTCCTGACCTTCCAAGCTGAGAGCGGGAAAAGCTGGTCAGGTAAAGAGAGAGCAAAAAAAAAGAGACCCCGAGTTATTTATTTCTTCGTGTCATTTGTAATTCAAATGAAAATATTCACATGGCCCATAGTCATATTATATTCATGAGAAGTATAACCTTCAGCCTAAGGTTAAAGTCGTAGTCATAGTCTAGCTACCCATACTTAATAACTGGACCTATTAGTCAGAGTCTAGCCATTGCAGCCTTTTTAATAACTGAGGCTATTATTGCTTCTGTGGGAACTTTTGTTTCCCTTGAAGATAATTAAATAATTATTCTGAATCATTTGGTTACTGTAAGCTTGGATGACATTGTCTGTTACTATTCTCCGAATAACTCGGATGATCAATATTCAATAATTATTTGTAGATGCCAAGGTAGTTGCTTTCTTTCTGTTTCCTGTTTTTTTTTTTATAAAGACATGAAAACAGTCCATGGTAGATATTGGCGCCTTTACAATAACTTTTTTAATTCATTCATTTTTTACAGCCAGAACACACTGTACCAGTCACAAAGAGTATGAGAGAACCAAGAGAAAGAGTAACAAGATATGCCCATGTTTTTATACTTCCTTTGAGCAACATGATTTGCTGCAGTCTTTTTTATTTCAGCTGAGCTACCCAAAGTTAAAATGACAGCAACAGCAAAGAGTGTATATGAGACTTTGGAAAATTGCACAGTCGGTCAGCACTTCAATAGTTAGTTACCAACCTGAAATGACATGTTTCTTCTTAGATTGTATAATTACACGATTGGGGGCTCGCCTGCGTGTGTAATGTGAGGCCTTTGTGTGTTTGGGGAGGGAAAGAGTTCAGATGGAGGAGAGGGAGGTGTGGCGTTGAATAAATAAAAGAAGACGCGCCCCCCCCCCCCCCCCATCCCTGTCCGTCTCAGGACCACTTGTTATTCCATGTCCAGCCCAAACAGTAAGGGGACAGAGAAAGGGCCTGTGCCTCAGCACGCATGGCCTCATACTGGCCCACGTGTCTTGCACAAGAGGTGTCCTTAAGCTGTTTGGTATGAGCACTCGGCAAAAGAATGCAGGTACGTCTGTCTAGACGGTGCGTCCGACTGATCCCCTGTCTGCTCCCATGGTTTGCAGCCATTCCCATGGCTCGCTCAGCGGCACTGCGTGGCATGACCTGCTCTCCCTCGCCACCTGCGCCCGTTCACGTCCACACAGTAATCCAGAGACCAACCACCTTGAGCACAACAACATCCCTCATGGCGTGTCTTAATGTTTTGAGTCATCTTTTTGGTTTGAGTTGGTCGACGGGGTTAGCGGCAGTGCAGCCATTTCTCAATCAACATTCTTGGCACAGTGAAATGCCTAATATGTGTGGCATGTCCACTGTTGATTGCACTTTATGACTGCCAAGGCAGGATGGTTGCTAGCATTCCAAAACATTTAAACATTGCTGCACTTGTTTCACTCATCTCACACCTCAGGCTTTCTGTGCTTTTACATGAACACCAGCTTTCATTTCCCACATGATTCATGGCTGCTTGGTGTGTTTATTGTGCTTGTCACTGAGCCTAAGAGATTGGGTAGTGGCATTGTTGACAAAAAAAACAAACAAAAAAACCCAGTAGTATAACAAACCATAGTAACAATAGTACCATAGTAATGACAAAAGAAAAACGCGGTAGTGATAAAGACAAGATATGACAAATATGCGGACCAAAGAAAACAAGTGACAGTCCTGACAAGCTTCACTGGGCTCTGTGCCACGTGGCCCTGGTGTGGCACAACCAGGACAACAAAAGGAAACCGCCGTTTATCGTGAGAATAAGCTGTAGGAATGTCTGCGTATTTTCCACCAGTCCTGTGAGTTCTTTACAACCGATACGTTCTCTGCTGAACTACTGAGCTTGTGAATATTTCCTCTACTCCGGGAAGAGATCCAACATATTCCACTCTCTCTCTCTCTCTTTCTCTCTGGAAACTAAATACTGTGTTCAACTAACATGTTGAATAGAGTCGTAATGGGCATATTCACACATATTGGAGGAATAATATTATTTTTTCTCGTGCAGATATGGCAGAGCGGGGAGTGGGAGTTGAATTTCCCAGGACTTTTTACAGGTGATGAGGGGCCTCTGAGTTTGTGGAAACTGAGAAGCTCAGAGGGGCCATCTCGGCGGAGCTTATACACAGTGCCCTGCGCTGAGGTGCCTTTTGAAGATGACGACTATTTGAAGTCAAATCAAACATCTGTGGAATGCCTCTCTCCAGGGTCTGTTATCTTACTGGGCTTCGGACAAAGAAACCATATGTAGATCAAACTGGGCAAAAAAAAACTCACCGTCGCAGAGATCGTACTTACACGTAGAAAAAACAAAACAAACTGATTTTTCCTACCGAGATGCTACTCTTTTTCATACTTGACCCAGTGAAAAATGCCCACCCTGTGATGCATGTAAGGATCTCAGTGGTGTCCAGCTGACTTTGTAACTGAAGGCATTCAGTATGTGTGAGTCATGTGGTTAGCCTCCCACTGCTCCGGCAGGCCGACTGTGGCTTTCAGGCTAAGGAGGCTGGGTAATAGCATAATTACACCAAAAGCACCTTGTGTCTGAGCAGGGGCACCAGGGCCCTCGAGGCATTAAACACACATCTTTCATGTCTAGCAAAGCACTCCTCCAAATCTCCTGTCAGGTTAGGGCCAAAAACGAACAATGCAATCTGGCTGCCGAGCGGAGTGTTTCCACACTTACTTGCAAAACATGCAAAGGGCCACGTGAGTGGAAGAGTCAGAAGAAAACAGACAGATTTCATCAGTGATGTCTGAAGGCGATAGTGCCAACAACGAAAAAAGGGTATCCATCCACGAAGTTGTCAAGTGAGTCACCACCTGTCAGCGTGGGCAAAGCCATGGCCTTTCAGATCACAGGGAATGTAGTAGGCCTGAGATGTGCTGAAGACAAATTGAGTTAGACGGGAATTAGCTGAGGGGATTGGTTGAATTTTTGTGTGACAAGTAGCTGTGAAATTAAGCCCTATTAAAATGTGGAGACCGAAGATTCTGCCCAAATGCAAACAACAGGTAAAGACACTGAAGCCTCATGTCTCACAAGGCAGAGAGAGAGAGAGAGAGAGAGAGAGAGAGAGAGAGAGACACTGAAGCCTCATGTCTCACAAGGCTTTATGTGCATACAGGTGCTGATTGACAAGAATCATGTTTCTGTGGTAACCCTTAGCATTAGTGAGAGAGAGAGAGAGAGAGAGAGAGAGAGAGAGAGAGAGAGAGCGTAGGTGTACAGATACCAGGTCTCAAGGCATTTCTTCTCTGGTCTCAGTCTGTTGCCCTTGTATTAACAGTACTACAGTACTTTTGCACTGCTTTAGGTCAGCTCTGAGATCAATAATTAACATGGCAGACATGTTTAGCCCGCTGATTATTCATGACAGCCATATTAAAATAAGGGTGTGTTTTTATGCAACACAAGAAGTGGAGGGCCATATCACCATTCATTTGAAGTCTCTGGGAAAAGCGCTTCACTAGTGTTCCAGCGGTTTATTGTTAGAATGATGAACCAGAGAATCAGTTCGTTTGAATCACAGAGCGACAGGACATAAAACAATCACAGGGGCTTATTCATTTATGTGAGGCTTCCTGCTGGGTAAAGTTACCCAACTCCGTATGCCCCTCTGTTACATGCAATTTTCAGAATTCACTAGACTCAATCATGTGGGTAACTTTGGGATGAGATTCGTATTTTTGCGATCAGTTGCACATAACTTTCCATTTCTGTGATATCCCGTAATGATGGAGGAATCCCTGTCTGAGGGTAGTGGTGCATGCAAACGGGTCTCCATTTAGAATTGAAAATGCGGTCAATTTTCTAAGCAACTCTCACTTAGTAAATCCAACAAACTCTGAGACAAGACCACGCACAGACCCACTTTACGCACACAGCTGCGTTTTTATTGTATGGGATGTTTTTCGACCAATACGAGTGTTGGGGCTATTTGCAGATAATAATGTAAACCTCTTGCATTGAAAAGGCAGCTTCATACAGGCATTTATATATTTCACTGTGTTTTCTTGGCCTGTTTTACAGAGGAACGTTTAGCAAAGGCTGTGCAAGCAAAACATCCTGACCACAAAGGCTGACATTAAAGTGACTCTGGTTTGGCGAGCTGAAGGGCTGCATCTGGTGTGTCGCTGGGAGGTTGGGAGGCCGAGTGCTGGATCTCTCTCTCTCTCTCTCTGTCTCTCTCTTTCTCTCTCACTCTGTCTCTCTCTCTGTCTCTCTCTCTGTCTCTCTCTCTCAGTCTCTTTCTCTCTCTCTCTCTCTCTGTCTCTCTCTATCTCTCTCTCTCTGTCTCTCTTTCTGTCTGTCTCTCTCTCTCTCTCTCGCTCCTTTTGATATATGAATGTGTTGACCTGACCTAGGGCATGGTTAGTCTGTCCAAGGTCCAAAGCACAACTCCACTTTGTTTCCAGAGTAAATGTATAGTAAATTGCGAGCGCACCCTCCTTCTCTCTCTCTCTCTCTCTCTCTCTCTCTCTCTCTCTCTGTCTCTCTCTCACTCTCTGTCTCTCTCTCTCTCTCTCTCTCTCTCTCTGTCTCTCTCTCTCTCTCTCTCTCTCTCTCTCTCTGTCTCTCTCTCTCTATCTCACTCTCTCTCTCACACACACACACACACACACACACACACACACACACACACAGTCACACACAGTGAGAATCAGCCATCAGATCTGATGACATCTGTCACACATCACATGCATTGTGGCACTCTCTGTGGGATGCCATTCTCCCACCTGGGCATCATCAGAAGAATGGGGAGAAGGACACAGGACAAGAGAGGGATTAACTGTAATAAAAGCACCCAGGAGAAAGGCAGTCTTACACATATTCACAGCAGTTCGACCACCCCTTCCTGTGAGAAATTATGTGTGTGTGTGTGTGTGTGTGTATATGTGTGTGTGTCAAAAATAAGTTAATCCTTGCTTGAGGGTGTGCTGTTGATTTTTGCTCATCCCCAAAAAGTATGCATTCACCCGTCAATGTCAACCAACATGAGCCTAACAACAGCCAAGGGAATTCTCTCTCTCTCTCTCTCTCTCTCTCTCTCTCTCTCTCTCTCTCTCTCTCGCTCTCTCTCGTTCTCTCTCTCTCGCTCTCTCTCGCTCTCTTTGAAAGTAATGCTAATTCTCACGCTAATGCTTTGCATGCTCCTGGGACATGGCAGAGGTTAAACCTGTTTCATGGCTATTAGTCATTTTCTACTCACACACTAGTGTCTGAGAAGCACTCCCACTGTACGTTACACACAAGCCTGTGTCACAACTGAGTCCATAAAGTGGGAGACATAACAGCTTGTGAAACAGAATAAATAGAATGGCAGTTTAAATGGCCATTCCTTACCATGGCAACAGTCCACACAGACGAAAATACTGAGTTTGGTCACCTCGTCTTAACCTTTTCTCCTTTTCTGCAGCAATGTCAATCTTGGTGACCTCAGCAGATCTGAAAACCCACAAACTGGATTTATATACAACCCATATTGTGCCTCGATATGCTGGCCTGTGTTACCCAATTGTCTATAACTAATAAAAAATAGGGTTACTTATTTGTAAAATGTTTGTAAATGACCGCAATCTTACCCAGTACTATTTTTCTTACATCATTCTTAACAGTTACTTATCCTGTTACATAGTTTTAAACGAAAGTAGATGACCATGTCGTTACCAGGATGTCCCTTGCAAGTAACTTAGTAACAGAAAACTATGTTTATGTTTAGAAAATACAATGAATTTGAAATTGTATTTATTCCTTATGTCTTCGCTTGACTAGTATGCTATCAAGCTAATAATGTCTTGCTAATGTTAGATAAACTTTGGTCCTGATTGCCAGCTCTGACTTAGGTAGATCAAAATGATACACATACAGATGTGCTTTTAGGGAGAATTTTTTTGAACCCCCCAAATTGACGGGACTGGTTCCTTAGGTATGTGACATATGAAACCCAGGCTGTGTTTTTGAGACTGTCGTTGGTACTCTGTAGTTCTGACATGGAAATACTCAGCCATGGCTTTGACTGTTTATTTCGCTCATGATATATTGTGTATCATCTAAAAAACACCACATGGACATTTTAACAAGGTTAAAAACTTGATTTCCACTGGAGGGGGTCTTTAAAGTGTTCCAAAAACACAGGAATAGTATGCAGCATATCCGTGTCTGTGTTTTGGCAAAGTGGTGTTGGTGCTGGTAGATGTCTCTCCACGTGAGAGCTGGTTTGGTAAAGGCATTCCTCAAAGGAACAAGGTGTGCCAGTGGGCATGGGGCTTTACCAAGGCATGTGCCAGTGGGCATGGGGCTTTGCCAAGGCGTGCGCAAATCACACATTCTTCTTCTGCCTTGTTATGTCATGTCCTGTTGTGCGTCGTGTGACTCTGTGTTAAATAGTGGGAACTGGAGGCACAGTGTGTACCTAATTAAAAAAGACGACCTTAACTAACAACAACAAGGTGTACAGAAGCCATTGTGGTTGAGTGATGCGTGTACATAAAACACACGGATGAATGTGCTCAATAAAACCACATTTCCGGTTCCAAGTCACCGACAGGGAGAGCATTTTGTAATATGTTAATGTTTACATCATATAGGTTTTTGTATCATGTTTAAGAGGATGATTTTGTAGATAGTTCTTACAACATGTTTTAATCCATTTTGATGGTGTAAGTAGGAGAGATGAACACACCTGTTGGTCCCACTACGCACTGGGTAATAAAGCTAGTAAAATGTATGAACAACAATTTTTAGCAAGACAGATATATTGCGGAAATACATCAGTTGGCAGACTAGATAGCAGTTGTTGATGTTTACAAGCCCAGTCTAGCCATTAGCTAGATAGCTTGCCAGTTGCAGACCCAAACTTCACCATGTTTCTTTTACTGAAGGGTATTGCCCATATCTTGTTTACTGAAATGTTGTAAAATCACAACCAAACCCTGCAGCTAATGTTAAAGGTAAAATCATCCAAACCACGTCTGTAGGACGTAGCAGAAAAAATCAATACATCTTCTGCATATCCTTCAACCTGTCCATAAAGAAGCAGCCCTAAGGATCCTTTGACTCCTCACACCATTGATTTAGCACTTACTGTAATTGCTTGCATTTAAGGAATGAGTCACTTGTCATGATTAACAGCTAAAAGCCAACACTATGTCAATATGCTCAGCAGTTTTGACTCAAACATAAGATAAACCTGCCAGGAGTGATGGATCTGTTCCTAAGCATGTCCATAATGTGTGTGCTTTTCTAACCATTTGTCTGATTTTCTGTCATTGGCCTGGTTGGTATCTCTGGGACGTTCTTTATGTGCTTCAGTAAAGGCATGGATTTTGAAAGGATATGTCTGTTTTGTCGCAACATGTGCTCCTTTGTATACTCTCCCTCTCGCTTTCTCTCTCTCTCTCTCTCTCTCTCTCTCACACACACACACACACACACACACACACACACTATGTGTATGTATGTGTGTGTGCCTGTATGTTTGTGATTGTGTGATGAATATGGTCATATTTCTCTGAACAGTCATGATGGATGTTGATTTCAGTGCTATTTCCCTCAACCCAACATAGTACTGGGCTTGAAGTGATGCCTTCTGAATACTTATAAGTACATTTAGAAAACAAAACATAGGTAATAGAGTATTCTTCACACTCTATGTGCTGTTTGTGTAACATTGGGACGTTTTCTCTGAGGCATTCGCTGAGCCTGAGTCACTGGCAGCTGTGCTTTCGCTCTCTGTGAGCATCTCTCCTCCAGTGCAGTCCATGGGCTTTTGATGAACCCCCTCTAAAGCTGGAGGCTTTCAAGAGTCCCAAGCCCCAGTGACTGAGTGTGGCCTGGTCAGGCAGAGGCTTGTTAACTCCATGACCTTATCTTATCTTGACAGTTCACCGTGAGAGTTAAGGTGATGGAAGCCTACAGTATGATTTGCTGTCATGTGAGGTCTTTCCACAAGTATTCCCCATGAGATATGAGTGTGTCATTGTGGTTCTATTGTTTCCAGGGCAACAATGTGCTGTGCTGTGCTGTTTGGTGCTGAGCTGTGTGTGTGTGTGTGTGTGTCACAAATTGATGACTTCTAACATACTTTTGGAGGAGCAAATGCAATTTGTGTGTGTTTATTTTGTTATATTTATTTTGGGCTTTTTTGCCTTTACTCGATAGTGCAGTGAAGAGTGGGACAGGAAATGAGAGGGCGAAGAGGTGGGGAGTGGACAGGAGAAACGACAACCGGCCGGATTCGAACCCGTGCCCGCCATGAGCGTCAAGCCTGTATGTGGTCGGGGCTACTGCTTGCGCCACAGTGCCTTGCTTGCGCCACAGTGCCCCCCCCCCCCCCCCCCCCCCCCCCCCAGTATTATGTACTTCCTGTTTCTAGAGCACAAACAGAATTATGGGAATGCACAAAAAAATGTATTCCGTGAAAAATGTTTGTGCAATTTCCCAATTTGACTAGACCATGTAAACCCTTCAGAATCAGAGTATGATCTGGATAGAGTGTAAATTATTCCAGAAACGTACATGAAGGTTTGACTATATATTGGACTATAGTCCACTAAATATTCACACAGTACTCTTCAACAGACATCATTTTTTTTACTTCAACTACACTTCAGAACACAGAAGTCCACTTGAAATACACTTCACTTCAGCATCTGACCACTTCAGGCCCCTTTGTATCTCTATGAACATGATTCCCCACAGAACAATGAAACGTGTTTACAAGGCAAAGAAAATGAATAGCATCGTCATCTAAAACACATTGTTTGTTACATGTCTTTTATCACTTACTTTATAATTTAAGGCCACGGTTATTACATCATAACTCCCCGTTCAGAATTGCCACATCATACCATGAAGTCAGTGTCTCTCGCTGTGGCTGCACTGACCCCCAAGTCTTAAAGAGACTGAAAACGTTATGTGGCACTATTCAGCCTGAGGGAGAATACACATTGTGGAACTGTTTGGAAGATACTGTTGTGTTTGGTTTCTCTGTGGTTATTTTGGTACAACGTTGTTGCCATAACTTCTTCAGGTCGGTGGAGTTTCAAATATGCTACCATGCGCAAGCCTCACACACTCTTGGATGTCATTTTCAAGGACATCTGGATGTCTCCCTAAGATGACTGGTGGGCAACATCCATTGTGCGCTATTCCTAGATATCATCATGTGGTTTGTGGAGTCTATTTTGAATGACTTGAAAAAAAGAAAAAAAACAAAAAACACTTTTCCCCCTTCCACTTCTGTGCTTATTAGTCTTCATCTCCCATGCACACCCTCTTATTTGAAGGAAATAATCTGTAAATTGCATGCTGCTTTGTGCCTAATCATAACAACTCAAAGTAAATAGGTCACAATGAGTGCCCCCTTTCTATTTCAGAGTCAAATGAGAAGCACATGTGTTCCTGGGGGTTTATTTTTACTCGCTTTTTAAAGCAGCTCTGGCACTGCACCACTGGTGGCTGTTATAGCGAGTGGTCCCAGTGGAGAAGGGACCAAATTATGGGGGAAGAGAGCGAGAGAGAGAGAGCGGGAGTCACCACAGAGCTTTTTCTACAACCACAGAGGTGGGGGGGGGGGGGCGCGGGGGGCGCTTTCATTTAAGAGAAGAGAGTGGATGGGGGCAGGAGGACGACTGTGGAAGGATGCACAGCGGTTTCATGAGCACCTCCGCATGGGATGTGCGTGGTGTGAGAGTTAGCCAGAGTTCGTGTTAAAATATGTGTGTGAGTGGTGTGAGTGGCCTGGAGCTTGAGCGAGAAACCAATTTCATGGCCATGACAGACACGGCAGATTACGGAATTGAATTTAGATCCTGCAGTAAAAATGGTCTCTTTCGGATGAATAGCCGGTGAGCACAAGTCCTCCAGGACATTGGATGTTTGGAGTAAGACAAAGAACTGAATGAACTAAATTTGCCTAATTCTGTCCTTGACGCTGATCTCAAACACATGTACTGCGTTTGCCAAAGCCATACAGAAATAGACCTGCTTATTTGGAGGGGTGGCCGTTGTATACCACTTTCAAGCATGTTTTCAAGATGTTTGCAATCTTGAAACCCACAGTGGGCTTTTACATGATCAGTAATTCACAAAAAAAGTGGTTCATGGGAGATTTCATCTGCTTTCTTTTTTGTATCCTTGTGTTGCCACATGCTAAATGATCACTTTGGGTTCTTCAAGACATGTATCATTAGGGAAGACAGTGACATATGCCATCAACATATTGTGCCGCCATACAGGAAAAAGGCTTCAAAATTATTTCAGTTAATGCTGGTAAATCAAGAGATGAGAGGCACAGTGTTTTGACTTGTGTGAGGACAAACTTGGTCTTTAGGGAAGTTAAACACAGAATCTTGTGAGATAGCTGCTTTTCCACGTGTACAGTTTGAACTTTAGCAGAGCTTTCAACACCGTTAAGTGAACCAATGTTTGGCACCTAATTTGTCACAACTCTATGGTAACAATCAGTCCAACACAGTTTGCCTTTTCTATTATGATTTCCCAGCTAGTCTCTATGAGACTCCTTATTCACATTCACATTTTCCATAATAGTGAAACCACAGCAGAAAACACTCCGGACATGTACAGACATCACTGACATGCCCAAGGAGCTCAAGGCCAAACTTGGGAAATCCGGAAGTGTATATCCGTTCCTAAGCATTGCAGTGTGGTGAAAACAGGTTTTGCATAGAACATTTCACACGCGTTGTGTCTGTTTTGTTGGTACACATAGTTACATGTACATAGTGTTTGGGTTCTGACGACTTTGTTGTGCTTTCTTTCTTATCTCATAGACAAAATATGTAATCTCATCATCAAGCATCAAACAGACAAAACTGTCTTCAGTGTAATTATAGATGTCCCGTGCCAGAATAGTGCACCTGAATGGACCTGGTCACCAACCACTGTCACTCCCAGTTCTTCGCGTCACAGCCCACTGTTGTGCGTGGGGACCTGTTCTGACTGAGCGGTTCCCCAGGTAGACAAATTCTGGTGTGGCCGTAAGTATTTCCCTGAATGCAGTGCCCCTGTCACAGAATGACTCGCTGCTGATGTCACAAACCAGGTGCACGCACGCAAGGGTTCCCCCCAGCAAGAATGATGGTTGCTCGGCAACGGGTTGCCAGACAGAAACAAATAGAGAGGGGTTTCCGTGCAGCGTACCTGTGTCTGAGAGGAGCTTAAGTCTCAGGCAATAAGATACCCGTTACTCATTCCTACTGTAATTGCACCACATCAAAGACAAACATAGAGGCCCTGTCAGTGCCAAAACTTCATGACTGATGCTAGTTATTACAAACAATTATATTATCATGCATGTCACTGAGAGAATAAAAAAAAAGAACACGCTGTAAATTCGGATCACTCTGGACGGAAGTTGCCGTGAGGTATTGGGTGGTAGACACATATTATATACGTTTATGAGTGGGTCATTTAACATTGTGATATAGTTTTCTGGTCATTTTGAGACATACTTCAGGAAGCTATGAGAAACGTTGCTCTGTAATTTTACTCTAGAGCTGGAAAGATCCATTTCAGTCATCACCTTATTATTGTCCTTTATTGTTTGTCTCTGTCATCTCTGGCTCTTAGTGAGGTGCGTGAGGTATGCGTCTATGGCATAACTCTTATGCCATTTGTGGCTTTGTGATAGCTCTGCTAGTTACCTGACAGGTGTGTGACTGTGAAAATGTTTCCATACGTTCCCAAACACACAGGAGAGGGAGGCCTCCACCATGTTGCTGAATGGGCCTATCCGTTAGTCCTCTCTGAGCTCGTATGTCAGCACGTCCCCAGTCCTGGTTGACTGACTGATTTCAAAATTCTACTGGATATCAACTCTGCAAACATTTGAACACAAAACTTAACAAGTTCTTTAACTAATGTCACTGCATTTCCTGAAGTAATTGCTTGTCATTTTTTTCAACAGAATAGGGAACTGTCTTCAGGGTTTAAGAACCTGTTTGCACACTGATGATTAATCTTCTGCATGCATTTCCATGATAATATAGGTAGAGAATGATTTGTCAGAGCTTTTGTGAAGACCAAGTAAATAGAAGAAGGGAGAGCTATAATGACACTATTGTAGATAAACATACCAGAATTCTCAGTCTAACTGCTAATAAACAGACTCCAAGAAGAACCCAAGGCACTGACTGTGAGAAATACTTTACTTATGTTGTGTGAAATGGCTTGAAGTATTTCCACAAACCAGCAAGAGCCAAAGGTATCACATTGTGGCTTGTGTAGCTGTAGTCTTTTCACCACTTCATGATAACACAGCATCTAGAGTAGTTTTACAATGTACAAGAATGTGGTAGTAGGCATTTGACTTTGCATCAAAGGTAACTGATATACTCTTTCATAAGAAATGCATTGCGTATACATGTAAAAAAAAACATAAATATTGCACAACATTAAGCAGACTGAGATGAAGTTGGCTGGCAGCGCCCTCTATCATGCCTCAGATGTACTACAATAAAAACTGCTTAAGGCCACAGAAGGGAAGTAAGTCCCTGGTCCACCCCACCCCCAGCCCCTCAGATTAATATCAGGCTGATTATATAATCCAATGGTAATCCAATGGGAACTGAATATCTCCTGTAGTGATAGCCATTATAATAACACTCTCAGATGGACAAGACCATCCTGCTTGTGTGCTTAGTCATGTGGAAAATCTGTGTGAAACCACATTGAGCCACGTACCAGAAATCTCTAAAAGGTTCATTTTCAGTGATCAATTAAAACCACTATACTGTACTCACATAGATGTGGTTATTATAGACAATGGAAGCAGTCTACCATCCTTATTGATTCAGTTATAATTTGTCATCAAATCGTAGAATTGTCATGGAGTCTGATCTTGTCCTTTACATTCCCTGAATTTCCCAATATACAGTATTTCTCAAGTGAAAGATTTAGCAATGTTCTATCTGGCAACTCCTTTTTTTGATCCCTTCCGACCCCAGGTGGTGGGTAATATGTCATTTCCTGCAGATAACTAGATAAACATGTATATTAACTCAAGGAGCGGTTATAAGAAAAGGTACATATGCTGACCCAGTTACTAACACCTGTTTTATCAAAGCCAACTCTGCTTAGGGCAACAGATTGAGCCTTTAATAGTTCAAATATCAGGAATTGCGTGCAAGCCCCATTCTGGAGATAAGAGAAGGGAAACACTCTGCCAACCTTTCAAACAAGGAAGGCTTCTCATCAATTGTTTAGCAACTCTACTGGTCCTGCAAACTTTGACGGACTGTCAGATCAAATGATGACGTTTGTGTAGGTTCACTTTAGACCAGCCTCAGTACCCTTGATTAGGTGAATCTGAAATGATCTGGCACCCATTCAGAGATTGGAGGTACAGATACTGACATTGTCTGTTGTGCAAGATCACCTCAAATATCAACAGAACCATAACAAAGGGTAAAACATTAATAGGTAACGCCCCACATTTTACAAGTGGACTGAAGAAACTGTAGCTCGTTTCAGGTCAAGCCACCCACACAGACTCAGGCCTGAAGCCAAGGCCAGGATTGTAACCTAGGAAACCAGAAACATGTTTACTTGTTAATGCACATTCAAATGTTAAAGTATGGTTCTGATTATAGTCCAGTGCAAACACACTGTGTGGATTGTTATTGGTTTCGTTCTATAGTTTGTCATATTTCGAGGTTAGTTGACCTGAATAAAGGATAATGTTGAAACACATTCTTTGTTGTTTTTCATGACAACAAAATTCCATTTCATGACTTCATTGGTAAGGTAAATGCTTGGTGAAATTACTACAAGAATACCTATTTACAATACTAGGACAACAGAGTATTTATATAACATCCATCCAAACTAGTTATGTAGAGGACTAGCAATAAGTACTTAAGACAATATTGGAGTTACCAATAGCCAGCTTAGTGGAGGAGTTCAAATTTGCTAAAACCAGCCTGGAGAAGATGTTGTCACCATCAGGATCCAGTTGTCAAGAAGACTGCTCCAACAGTAAAAACAGGGAAGAAGTGGAATCCACAAGAAGCGGCTCAACATGCACAAGGCACATTACAGTATAGGGATATCATTTGGTAGGTACAGAGTGGAAGAGCAGGGTTTGGGTTAGGTGACAGTTGGAATGCATGGAGTAAAGCTACATTGCCGGAGAGGAGGCAGATGGTAACTATCTTTGTTTGCGGGCAAGAAGAGGAAACTACACAAGCAGCAGCAGCTTCTCAAGCAAAGCAAGGACAATGGATGAACTTGCATGATGTTGAAATGAGGAAGATCAGCTGCAGAGAATCTGGGTGTAAAAAACAGCTTGACTCTACACCTGGAGACATAATCAGGTTTTTAAATCATTCCTGTGTTTGTTTGAGAATAAATGGATTACAGTTAACTCTTTGCTGGCTCAAAACAGGGACAGTAGAATTTATTTTGTGCAAGTGGGGCAGAAAAGTTCACACTAGGCATGTACAAAGAGTACCGGCAAATGGGGCAAAGTGCGGCACTGGAGATTGTTGACTGATGTCAGAAGACAACTTCAAGTTCCACAGTATATTGTTGTGTCTGCAATGAGACCAGACATGGTGCTGTATTCTGAGTGTGGGCGCATTGTTTACTTTATTGAGTTTAACGATTGCCTTTAAAGACGTGATCGAGGAAACCTTTGAAAGAAAGAAGCTATAGTATGAAAAAGTAGTAGCGGAAGTGAGGGAACGGGGTTGGCAAGCACACACAAGACCAGTGGAGATAGGTGTTACAGGGGTTGTAGATAACACTTCTTTTGGATTTTGGTTTTTCGAAGACGGTCACTCAAAGGAGCTTTAAAGGCTGCTGAAAAAGCAAGCCAGTGGTTGTGGCTGACGTGCTCGCAAATTACTAATTGTGAATTAATCTGAATTTACACTGAGATGTGTGAAATCTTGTCTAGGTGTATCTTGAGATGTATCTGTTGTTGTCACTGGTAGTGACGTGTTTTAACCCATCATGAGTTTGGAGAGGGTGGATCTGGGATGCCAGACACCACTGTTGAGCCTTCTGAAGGTGTCATGGGCCTAATTCAACGAAACCATGATCAAAGAGGGTGCCTGCTTGAAAACCTCCAATGAATTGCTCACAAAGGCAGCTTTGTTGTTGTTGTATCCTGCTGCTCAGGTTTTATGGTTGGTCAGTCATGTCGGGGATTGTTGTTGTAGCTCAGGATCTATGGTTGGGTTGGTTATATTGGTCAGGTTAGGTTGAAGTCTTCCTGTGTATAAACTAAAATGACATTGGTAAGAAAATTGCTTGGTGAATTACTACACAGGAACAAGTTAATACATTTTTACAACACTATGGCGTATCCATATAACATCCATCCAAACTAGTTATGTAGAGGAAAAGTAATAATTACGTAAGACAAAAATGGAATTTCATCAGATAAATAGTTGCTGAAGTAGGCTACCTATAACACACAACAGTAGGCAAACCATGAGTCATACTTTTCTCTATGATTAAGACTAATCCCTCTTCCTGTGAAATACATTACAAAAACTGTGTATGAACCATATTTGCAACAGAATCTCTGGGCACTTATATAGTATCAATATATTTTCAACTCTTCTGATTGATAGCTGGCAAGATTGTCATGATATAACATGTTAATACAGTTACAGAGGCAAGAGGTAAAACCGAGCCCTCTCTAGCCAAATCATTGGGCTACCGGATAGATATGAAGTCATAATTACAAGCAAATGGGTCTTAGTTCATTCAATTCATGTTTGTGCTGTCAATGAGGTGTATGAGGTATTCTTGGCTCTTTATCTGGAGCCGTCCATCACTGCAGACAGATGTAATCTATTATAAGTCTTATCTGACAATCTGTTCTCTTTCCTGAATGAGAAATCTTTGCCATTCATCAAAATCCTTTCACCTCGTTTCACCTTAGCAACGGGGGATATCACTATGCTCTGCACACTTCTGATCACCCATACCAGGGACACCACACATACCAAGAGGTGCAACAGGGATTAGATAACACACACAATGGCAGAATGAGAGTGCCAACATTTGGCCTGGAGGTGTACAACACACACCTAATGACTTTACATCTGTAATCTTGGACATTATATCTACATCTGACTGACTGAGTGACAAGAAGAACAGATTTGTGAATGCATGTGTCACAACAGAATTTTCCATTTGCCTCATGACTTTGAAGCTACTTTATCCAGGTGAATTACATTTGCTCAGACTATTCAATCCAATTTTGGCTTGGGTGAACTGTAATAAGAACATGACAGACCCTTTAATGTCAAACAGATGTGCCGCCCCATCCCCCACACCTTTGCAAGACTTGGAGAATGTTTCAGCCGTGACAATCCTAAATATTGTTGCCAGGCGATGAGCAATGTGTTGGTTGGTATCACATACACAGTGTTTACAATAATTATTGAGGCCCCTCTAAGACACAAGTGAAAATCCCCAAAAGTGTATATCAAAATAGCCCCCCCTCCAAATCGAATTTGTTATAAAAGTTTAATTTTACAGGCAACACTTGGCTCTTCCATCTGCTGTTGAAAAGGCAGTTGACTTGGAGCCTGTTTTTTTTTCTCCGTCAAATGATTTCCTGCATGGCATTCCAGGGTTCAGCTCCAGAATGCCGCACTCCAGTACACAGGAGGTGAGTTCACTATTCCAGGCCGAGAAATGTGGCATTCAAACCTCCCCCAGTCCTAAAATAGCCCCTTCAAGGGCAGACGGAGCAGGTTGCTCTGGGGAAGCCACTCTGTGGTCATTTCCCCCCCATTCATGCCTCCACACTAGGATGGCATGGTCAGAGCTTCCTGATTACAGGGTCTAGCATTAGGCTATTTTTACTTACATATGTGTGCCCTTCAGAGAAGTCTCAGACGCCAGGCCAGCTGCTGTGGCAGGGAGATGTGGCGGCCTTTTCCACTCCAAGAAAAAGGTTAAGACATAGGGCAGCCATTCCTTTCATGTTCTAATTAGGACAACCTTTCTTGAGTAAATATATAGTCAAGTACATTTTATTTCACTGTGATTGCATTATATGTTGTGATTGTCATCTCTCTGGATAACTGCATGTAAATGTCTCTAAATGAATATTAATTTAAAACCTCTAAAGAGACTTTTATATAAATACATATATATGTATGTAATTGTAATGTGTTTGACATATTTAGTTCAGTATTAGTATTAAATCAGGACAGAACTCCTAATAGTCGACCAAATGGAACTAAACCCAGTTGAGTACTTTCATTGCAGCCAGTAAAGATTTGACTTTTCATCACAGACTTGATAATGTAGGCTACCTAATTGTAAGTGATGTGTGTTCTTTAGTTTGTCCTAACATTTAGAAACTTGTCTCTCCCCATATGAAATACATCACAGCAATTGTGTGTGTATTTATGGCAGACTTATGAGTTTCAGATTATAAACACATGTTTGTCAAATCCTCTAATGTGGAGCAAGCAAATAAACAATAACAATCATCTGAAACTGATTTATAGATGAGGACATTTTCAAATGGAGCCATCTTCAAGCTCTCCAAAGGTCTCATGACCCATGGCACTGCCTAAAGTGACAAATCACCTCAGAGAGCATCCATGCTCATTTACATCTGCTAATAGCTAATACTTGAATTGGCCACTTGAGTAAAACACTTATTTATGATCCATGCTCCACAAGGGTAATGTTCCTTCTATCAGAGAGCCACAATCAGTTCATGTAAACTAGCAAATCATGAGCCGAGGGGATGAGTCCAGCGATAGTCTGGGCCTTTATGGATGTGCAAGGGCTTGATGAAGAGCACAGCTGTGTTAGGTTTGGGTCCCGCTCGTGGGCCAAGTCATTACTGCTATCTGCACGGCGATCTGCGCGGTCAGTGTGGAGGTGAGCCCCATATCCGTGCTCTGTTAAAACAATGGGACGTGCGCTCAGTTGTTTGTTGTTGAATTTGTCAAAGCGAAAGGGCAGGGATCAGTTTCAGCTGTTTAGAGAAACCCCTCCAACCTCTATCTTCTAGCCCAGGGAGTGCCGTCTACGTTGCCGAACGATAACATTAAAAGAAGTTAGGCATCAAAAAAATGTTTGTTATGGAAACAGTGTGCTGTGGAACATTAGACTCTGACTGATGAAGCAATCGCCCCACTAGGCCACACATATCTGGAATTGATTTTCCTTTAAAACATATTTATTCAAAGAAGCAATTTAGTGCATAGCCCATAGCCCATAGGGAAACAGTGTTTATGCTGTTGCTACAGCTAAGAGAGGGTATTAAATGTAATGGTGAAACAAACATTTATAGCATGACTGTACAAGGGATAATACTTTTGCCTGTACTGTGCATTGCTCACCTTTGTGGCTTTGGTCAGATTCAATAGTTTCCCAATTGCAATGGCTTAGAACAAGATTTTAAGAGTGAGATGAGCAATGCAATTTTGTAAATCACTCTTTGGGTTTGCTTTCAGCTGAAGACAAATCTGGATGATGCAACAAAAGGGAAGTCCTTTTTTTAAATGCAGACAATGGGCTAAAATTGATGTCTCCTAAGTCTAAAAACGACTTTTAAATGAATGTCCTTTAAACCATCAAACACTTCCAGGTTTCCTATGAGACGTGATCATTAAAGGGGGGAATAAGACAGCTTAACTCTTCAGGACTTCAAGTTACAGTAATTGATGGGAAGAGCTCATGGGTGGTTTATAATTTAACTGTGCACCCCCTTCCCCCCACATTTTTTAACCACACACACATACTAATGCACTTAACACACACAGAGACACACACACACACACACACACACACACACACACACACACACACACACACACACACACACACACATCCACACACACAGACACGTCACAGCACAAAATTAAACACACACACCTTGCTGCTCTGATTCATGTACACTCATACACACACACACACACACACACACACACACACACACACACACACACACACACACACACACACACACACGACATGCAGCCATACGCCGTGTCCACAACAAAGCTGAGCCGCAGCATGAGGGAAGCCACAGGTCCCTTATGTCGGCGTCACCCTGCCCCGTGGCTCTCCTCTCCCCAGCCTCTCCGCACCCGCTGCCGTGGTGACCACAGCACAGCTACCGCCACCAGCTCCGCAATCAGGATCAAAGGCCACATCAAGACATCCCAGCCACTCTGCAAATCCACTGAATCATCTCAATCAACAAAAATGAACCACCACACAGCCAAATCCAGAAGGCCCTAGTTATTTTAAGTCGTAAATTGAGATGTGCAGCTTTCCTATTTTAGAAGACTCGTGGCAGATTGTAAGATGATCCACGTATCTTGAAGGTTTAGACCTGTGAGTTACAACCTTTCAATACTCAGTGCAATGTAGACTGAACATCAGGATGTCCTTCTGAAGGGTTATGAGAGGACTGCCATGGTTTTTTTCAGCCCACTGAAGTGTTGGAGCATCACACCATTCATTGTGACTTCAGTTCCAGATCCAGACTATCTGCCAATCTCTTCACTATTATTGGAGACAGAAGAAGAGAAATGAGGTTTTCTGACCTTGTCAGGTCTCAGCTGAGATATTATTCTCTAAAATACACAGCGCTCAGTACTCAGTGTTTTACATAATACCGAAGAGAATCTCTCTGGTCTATAAGGATTGCCTTGTTTTTGTATGTGCTATTGACACTTCATTGGAAATCATACTCAAACCCGAGTGACCTTTTCTGTCCTTTTAATGAAGTCATCATGTTAGATTTCTGCAGGTGCTCTGTGATATCATTGACTATGACCTTAAGTATAAGTCCCTTTGGACACAGGCATCTGCTGCATGATCAAATGGGAATGTTAACAGTAGGGGTGATGCAATCGTCACACTGCATTATTTAGACATTACATGATTAGCACATGACTTGTGATGTACTTATGTACTTATTTGATTTTGTTGTGTGCCTGTATTATGGTTTGTTTTTCACGTGTGTTTGTGTGACGGACAACCCATAACAGGAAGTCCTAATTAATGCTAACTTTACTCACAATTATGAACTGACGGACTTAGGTCTAATTGCAATGAGCGGGGAGCAAGCTTGGGCGGGTTTTTATTTAACTTTCTTCCAAGAACAGGACCGAAAAAAAAGGGCAACCCAATCTAGAAAGGAACACGCCAGGAACGTGACACGCAGCAGCGGCAACAGCAACCTTCTGAACCTTGGTATTAGATATTCCAAACCACGCACTCGGTCGTCTTTCTGGGTGTCGTATGTGGTTAGTGAATGTGGATAGTGTGAATACAACTCACCACTGTTTGGCTGGGGTGACATTGTGAGCCTTGTTGCTGGTGTATTCCCCAAACTATTAGAGTTTTCCCTCTCTCAAGCAGAGAGGCTGCTGTTGAGAAGTCCAGTGCAATTGATCAAGTTGGAGTGTACAACGGGTGGGCAAGGAGGTATGACAGAATGGCAGTGTATTGGGCTCGTTGCCTGCTGACTTGAGTGGCTGCTCAACACACCCTGCTAGGCCTGGCAGGGATCCTTGGTCAACATGTAGAGGTGCGGCGGAGGTTGCTGGGACTTGCTGCTTTCTGCTTGTTGGAGAGCTGTCACTGCTAGTGGTGGGCTGCAGTATTGCCTGTCTTGCAGTATCTGGCTTGTATTTTATGATGCAGTGTAAAGTGTGTGTTTAGTGGTATTCCAAGTGTATGTTTTGTGTGTGTGAGTACGTCATCCATGTTCAATAAATGTACAAAAAGATTGTAAAACCAACGTACCTTACCTTTATTTTTTGTGGCTTTCACTACACCCACATCTTATGGCCCCTTCCACCCTGTGACAATCACTCTGAGCAAAACGAGATTCGGTTCAGAATGTAGCCCAGCAGTCAGATCTGCATTAGTCAAGACTTGCCAGTCAAACACGTTTCTTCTCACTGCTCTTTCCATCACCTGTTCTTTGTTCTTAACTGACACTGGAGGCTCAATCCCTACTTTTATAAAGAGTTTATCTTAGCTGCTGATCAAGCATAAGACACATCATGGTTTTAAGGACCTTTTAAAATAAGTGAATATATCTTTAACATAATTTTATCAGTCCTTGCATTCTGAATAATACAGTGTGAAAGAGGTTTACATTTTATATGTAGCAATAATCCAGCCTCCTGTAATGGAATTATTTTGACATTTTTTAAGACATTAACAGTTTTGCAGGCCAACAATTAGTACCTCCATAGTTAAACAAAATAGAGCTAGCTATCAAGAACAAAAAAACGTGTAATGCACATAGTTATGCTCTGTAAAAAGTGCAGCCTTAAATCTGTTATTTTGTGCTCTGGTAATGACCGCCCAGAGACGCAAGTTAAAGCAAACATTTTTGAGTGAGGGCGTACATTTAGTGTCCCTCTGGGAAGTGTACATTCGTCATCGGCTAACCCCCGGCTGCACAGTTCAGCATCTCTGGCAGCCACCCCAAGTCAGTCCCTACTCTTTGGGAGAAAAAAGGAGGTCTGACTCCTTTCCCTCCCTCTCACTTTTTCTCTCCCATTGTTTTCCTTCATCTTTATCTGTACTAATGTGTTTGAAATGGAACAAGGCCTATCCCTGAAATCTTATCAACCAACACTGTCATGCTCAGAGCAATCGCTGGTAAGAATTCTGACAGGTGTACTTTGAGGTAAGCATATGAACAGGATCGGGATCAGGACATTTCTTAATGCTTAGTTGATCACTAAATGGTTCATGGACCTTTGACAGTTTTCATACTGCCCTGTGTTTGTGCTGATGATGCACTTGCATTCCCAGACAAGAGAGAAAGATGAAATAGTGTAACCTATCCGAGGGTGAATAAAACACACAACAAAATAATTAAAACTTTCTCTGGGAGCTGCTCATGAAGATAAATGGTTCTCCTTTGTTCTGAATTAATTGATGTTTTTGCTCAGCTAGCACGGGCCTACCTTTTATTATCCAAACACATGAGTTAGCAGACTTTTGTCTGGGTGTGCAACAGTGAGCGGCCGCCAAGAACAACGGTATAGCTTGGCTGTTTCCTTTCTTTCAATCAGCAGGAAGTTACTCACCCATCCACCAACATTACGATGGTCTGAAGGTGGTGAAAAAAAGCGATGATCCTTGACCACCGGGGCAGATATTAAAATCAGTGTCTGTAATACAAACCAGCTCAGCTCGGCTGTGTTGTTTGTAGAACGTTATAGTGTTTCACATCATCCAAGCATGAATTTTTAATTGTGCCTGTGGTGCCATGGAGCTCGTGCTTGTTTTGTATGAATTGCAGTGTGGTCTTGTCATCGGGGTCTCTATTGCCTACCAGATATAGCTATGAAGATACTGATATTCTGTGACATTAAACTCATGCCAAACTTTTCCTGTGAAGAACTTCCAACTGTCCCTTAGCCTTGCATTTCTTGTGAGGTGTTCAGTGTCCATCAAGACTCGGATACCTAATGTGTCACTTTGAAAAACGTTTCACTGCTGCTTTTTGGATTGCACGGTATTCCTGACAGCCAGATTGGACAGATAGGACTTGGCTCAATGTGGAATTTATAGTGTAGCTGTACTGCTCTACGTTTCTTTCAATGAATTCTTTTTATATGAACATTTATATGGCTCAAATCCCAATTCATTAAACCAGGACAGAATTCTGAACACACGCGAATGGGATGATAAACTGGCATTCTGCCCGTGCTGGATCGTGCCCAAGCAGCACATTGTTTTTGCCCCATGGTGGGATCCATAAACTCTGCAATCATGAAATTAATCACTATAATCACTGTTTTAAATCATGACAATCATGGTTCCCCTGAAAAACAGAAGACATCTCAAAAAAATTGCTTGAACAGAGATAAATAGATAAGCTAATGACAATTTAGACAAACCTGCATGACAGAACTAGGCTGCACATGAAAATGGCAGGAGCGAGCTACACTTTCAGTAAAACACAAACAAACTAGAATTCAGATTCAGATTGATCTATCATTTTACATTTTACAACAGTTTCTTACATACACAACAAACCTGCATTAATAAAACAAATTATTTAAGAATCTTATCAGGACACATTATGATTTCCATTTAGCTGTGTCTACAGTGCTTTTAAACATGGTTTATGTTGGGGACATGCTATTTATCATTAACATACTGAACAATTGTGAAAGGTTAGGTCACTAGTGCAAATGTTGCACTTCACAACGCACTACAATTGCACTCCTTCCCATCATACACCCTATAGATGTATGCTCTAAGTAAACACATATTTCCTCTCAGTGAGCTCTGAATGATGATGACTTTCATTTCACTTGATGCATGGCTTTATCAAATGAAAGGCAAAGCGCTTCCTAAATCTTTCAGATAAAATGAAAGCAATAACTGTTTGAGAATTACAGGCAGTGACATCTGACACAGTCCCATTTGTTTTGCCGTGCTGCAGCCCAACCAGGATCCCATTAATATGGACGTTTTTTATAAGGACCATATGGGAATGTGACAGTGAACCAGGGAGGGGAGTGAACACATCACATTAGGAGCACATAACTCACAAGTGTCTCATAGCGAGTAAGCCTGGGCCGGGACAGGGCAGATTTCTCCAGGAACCTCCCTGGCATCCGACCAGGGGAATTCTGGCCTTACCTTACCTTACCCGCGTCTGGAAAAGTTGACTTTCTTACGTCGAAGGCCATTTTCTTCTGACACATTCGAGTAGGCCACACGATGGAAGGATTTCTAATTGCCGCACTTCGTGGCTATGATCACAGATGACGATGATGATGATGATGACGACAATGATGATGACTACAGCGACAGCAACAGTGATGATAAAACCAGACTGAACACTAGAAATGGGATCGACATTACTCTGCTCTGACATACATCTAATATACAGCCAAGTTGTGAGCAAACATGTTTTTCCAACCAGAAAAGTTTTCTCTCCCAAAAAAAGCATGACCTCTCCTTGAGCATATCCCTCTGCCAACCTGTACTTAGAGGGATTCTCGTTTTCTGCAAGAGTCATCAACTGCAACGCCCTAAGCCTAACCCTATCGACATCCACTACATCCAGAATGTTACAAGAAAAGTGGAAATCACCGCATGTGATTTGGTGCTTTTTGGGGAGAACATTGAGATGATGACAGGCACAGCACCAGATGAGTGGTAAGCCCATTTCTGGAATGATAGCCAGTGACCCCATTTGCCATTAGTTCATCAATTCAAAAGTAATGTCAGTGTACAGCATGTGTACACCGTGCCCCCTCTCCCCCTCATGGGTACACCGTGCCCCCTCTCTCCTACATGGGTACACCGTGCCCCCTCTCCCCCTCATGGGTACACCGTGCCCCCTCTCCCCCTCATGGGTACACCGTGCCCCCTCTCCCCCTCTCCCCCTCATGGATACACCGTGCCCCCTCTCCCCTCTCCCCCTCTCTCCCTCATCCGCCACTGGCAGCTCCCAGAGTTCCCTCTGAAACACTCGCTTTTGCACTGCTTCATTTCTGTCACCCATGTCATTTTATAAGCGCAAGAACAAGCAAAAACACTTTGATAAATGGTTTTAGTAAAAAAAAAAAACATTTCCTGTAAAAACTACAGTAAGTTGCTGGCAGCTATTGGCCAGTACCATAGTGCAGTTCTTTTTTAGTATTTTATCACCATTTTTTTTGTATGTTATCGTATTGATAGTAACAAGAAGCCTGCTGTAAAAAGAAGTTTGACATTTTCTCTAGTAAATACCAGAGGAAAGTCAACAGTAAGTAACTTTTTTCAGTACTTTACTCTTTTTGAATCTACAAAATTAAAAAAATAAGCCTACTGTAAAAGAATAAAAATAACCATCAGTATCAGGTAACTTTCCTTAACACAGTCCTGGAAAATTACTACTTGTGGAATGGTGTAGTATGTAATGCTGTGAATGATGATATACAACTCTAGCAGATGCTTATCTACAAAAGACATTTTTATCAGTATGCATCCTGGGAACGGAGCCAATGGTCTTGATGGTGTTGTCCTATTGTTCTACCAACTGAACAACAGGAATTCACACAGGTGAATCCGTACAACACCTTACAATGTAACAAAACAAAGATTCACTTTATACATTTTTTTTAATTATTTGTATCTAAATGTCAAAGCATAGTTTGGTGTTTTTTGATTTAATTAATTTTGTTTAGGCACTTTGCAAGTGTACGCAGGGGAATTTTGACAAGGCACTATGGCAATATATGTAGCAGCTTTTCTTGTGTTCTTTTCATAAACTTTTGTTAGCCTGTGAATGAACTGTGGCTAACTGTGAAGATTTGTTTTTGTTGTATGTGTATTTCAAATTCATGAGAAGATATTGGAATTACACTTAGCAAGTAATTCTGTAGATCAACATGTAGAGCTGTTGCTAAAGCAACATTTTAACATCACCAAGGTCATGGGTTTTGTTTCTGAGAGATGCATAATGATAAAGAAGAATTGACTGCTACGTTCATTAACCAAAATGTAAGCACTTATATCTTCTTCAGGATGTAAATATTAACTAAGAAAGCTAAATTGCCATTTGTGCTTTTTTTTGCTTTTCAATTTCAAAACAAATCAATTGCATTTCTTTATATAGTGCCATTTAAAATGGACATTGTCTCAAGGCACTTTATAGAGGCCTGAACCTGAATACACAGTACTATGCAGTAGTACTCTACAGTAGGATACTGTTTCATTTAACTAAACTTTTACATAATGCAATCGTAATATACAGTAATGCACTACAAAACAGTTATACAATACTATACCGTTAAAAAAACATGCAGAATTCAAATATTGATAACACTGCACAAAGCATCATGGGCAAAGAAACGTCCTGGTTTGTCATTTCACTACAGCTTCAAGAGCTCTCATATTCCCCAACCGAAGGAAAATATTCCCCTGTCCATCTCTTCCTTCTCCAGAAATGAAGCCACCTGTCTTCCAGAGGGCACCCCGTCTCAAAGAAATGAGGTGCAGCTGGGAATGCCATCGCATTTAACTTCACCCACCTGGCACTTTCACTTGTGATCTCACTGAACATGAATTTATTATGAGGCTTTGATGAGTGTTTTAAAAGTTCAGGATGAAGGCGCTGTACTAATTATGCATGGTGCACAATTAGGCTACTGTCTAAAGATTACCATTAATATAGATGTATGTAGGGATTAAGGTTGGGATCTGGATCCTAACTTTTTTGAATTTGAAGAATCCTAGAGCAGGGGTTCAAGATAGCTCAGCAGCACACAGTGACCCTGTAAAAACTGAAATGGTAAATCAACAACAGCTGAAATAAATGGAGAAGGATGTGCTCTCTGGATGAATATTGTCTTTGATGTAATGTGGGACAGCAGATTCACCCTGATTTTTAAGTTAATTGGGGGTCACACATGAGGAACCCACATTCAATATGCTACAGAACTGCTGCGAACCTGAAGGTCGGCTACAGCGTGGCTTGGTATGGATCAGCCCAAACCCAATGTCAATCTTCAGAACAGTTTTTGACATTGTGTTAGCGGAATCCCTCAGGCACATCTGCCCTAGCCCTGCTTGGTGGGGGGTGGGGTTGAGTGAAGTATCATAAAATACCACTTTGATTTTCTGTAATGTATGACCCTGTCTAATTAAGAGACTGATTATGTGGTTCCCCTTTTCATGTGTGCACACCATATGAGTGTGGATGGGGTACACACGCAGACGTGTGTGCACCATGTAAATGGCGTGCTCCCTGTAATAAGTGTGAAAGGTTCAATGGGTCTTTGGCGCTAACAAGAGGACGCTGGTGGCATGCGGTGCACTCAGTGGGAGAGACCACAGGAGCAAGAAACAGTTGAAGAAAATCGTGAACTGCAGTAAGGCGCCATTGGAGCCCAATCAAGCGACAAAAATCTCCTCACCGTACCCTTTTAATGGTAGCTTCCTGTCAGTAATTGCAACTTTCACATTCTCTAAAGAACCCATGACATTGCACTTGAGTTTGAAGCTTTTGGAGCAATGCAACATTTAAGTTTACTTGATCACTTAAACGTGTTGGTTTACTCCTTGAGTCTGTCATTTGAGTAGCCTACACATGAATAATTGGCAGTTGCATTAATTGTTCTCAGATACCATCTTGACATCTACTGTAGTTTTATGGATTTTTTGGATCTGGGAGGGGCATTAACATTGAAGTAATCTGGAAAGCAACCAACTTTAAAACCTACAAGATGCCTGAAGAATTCGATTTTTGACAACAAAGACTTGTAAATTCTGAACAAAATGTGTTTTTCTCTTCTTTCTATTGAACGATTTTCAAATCAGTGTGGACATGAGAAGTTACAAACTCCATGTGATGCCACTTCGCCATGAAAAGCAGAGGTTTGATGATAACTGAAGTCTCACTTGTTATATCATGGATCAGCTCCGACACCTCTGTAGAGTGTCACTGAACAACTACTATTGTTAAAGGGTCGAAGGACTCTTCAGGTCGAAGACTTTCTCTTTTATCACCACGGTAGGTGCAGATCAAGGATGGTTTAGCCTCCCACAACTGTGATGCATTATTTGGCAGACTGGGCAGAAACAGATATCGGATACTTCATATCCAGTTCTGTGGAGGAAAACTTCTTGAACAGTCTGCGTGTAGGCACCTAGTCATCACTGCCAGTTGAACAGGAGGGACTGACTCAATAGCTCAGTAACATTGGCGACAGTCAGCCCATTTTTGAGAGAGCAGGTTATAGTTAGAAACTGAGAGCTCATGAACCTAACAATGACGTGAATCCTCTGGATATATGGAGAAGTTACAAACACTGGTTTGTGATTGATCTTCCTAACTGTTCTTTTCTACCACAGTTAGTACAAGGTGTTGGTGGAGAGGGTAGTGAAATGTATACCACATAGGTCTTTGATGGGTCCCAGAAGTTTAATTCATAGACAGAGCTGAGAATACCAGTAATAAACCGTGTATGATCACAGTGGTGTAGAAAAGTCAGTGTTTGAAGAGGCCAGTGTAAGGCCAGATGTGCAGAATGTAGGTCTTCAGAATATTTACTGAAGCTTGTCTAAGTGACGATCACATCAAAAGTCTCCTTTACCTCTGGCATTATCTAGGAGTAGTGCCCCCTCTTCTGGTCAGGGTGAAAAACAATCAGTCAGGTGAATGTTCAAGATGAAATGTCTTTGTAAGTGTAGCAACACTGCCATCATGTGTTAAACATTTTAACCACTTCAGTGTGAAGACCTCTAGGGGTAAGAAAAAGTACTGCATACATTGAGCACAAATATATTAAAATTGCTATGTAATATGGCTTTATTAAAGAAAATATATCACCATGTATCCATTTGCAAAATATAATAGTGGACAACTGGATTGATTGAATTACCTACAGTACATGGGTTCTCCATTGTTTGGGATTAGATGGTACTCTATGGGGCCTTTACAAGGTGAAAAGACAATGGCAGAGAAACGTTACTTTATTTCTGCAGAGAGATATTTGTGGCCATGGGTATACCTGTTGTTTCAATGCATCCAGGCTGATCTGACCACTCCAGAACACACTAACAGACAGGTGTGTACATCTCAGATCGGAGCTTGGCCACACAACGATCCAATTTGAGAATCAACAGGGAGATGGCTTAGAAATATCAGGTTTGTGTGGGATCTCAGATTAGTGTGAGCACACATCTAACACAGCACTGGATATTTCCAAAATGTCACTGATTTATCACATTCTTCCTTCTATGTGATTATGATATGTTATAATGAGTTTTATTTTACTTTATGTAATGAAAATAACAATGACAATAACAGAAAGCCTTCTTTTGTACCAGGCGTAATCTTCTGGTCAGTTAAGTTGCATAGTTCTATGTCTTAACTCACCTCTAAAGAATCTAATTACTCAAACTACATGAAACGACAACCTGGTTTATGATGCTTGAAAGTGAATTTAAAATTACCATGTAATGAATATTTCAAATGATTTAGCCAGCCGAATAATTATTCCCAGACTACTACAGATAAATAATATGAACATAACTGTACAATGTCAACAAAAAGGTTTATTACTAAACTGAAATATTCCACCGCACCATTTGATCATCCATTTTGTCATCCATTTGTTTAAAAACAACATAAACCTTTTAACGACAAATCTGCTCAATCATAATTAGAACATTAACATGTGAAATAAAACTGCCCAAAAGAAAAGCTGGCTGGCAACACAAAAAAGCCATTGGCTATACAAACTGAAATGCCTGATCAGTGATACCTAAATTTGGTTATTAAAAACAAAAAAAACACAAGCCTCACTTTACTGAGCCTGTTTTAATAAAGGACAGAACAACTACAAAAGGACATGGGAAATGAATTGGTCATACAATGCTATTAACAGAAAAGCTCAAGCACTGTATCCTTTGACCTGCTGCATTTTGCACATTTCTAAAAGCAAAATGGAACTGTTCCACTCAGATAACATCAATTGCAGTTGTAAATAAATCAAGACCATGTTTCATGAAATACACATTTTAAGAGGCCAACTGAGCATCACTATAGTCCATATCCACGCATCAACCTGTTTATTTGGTCCAACTGACTTTGGGAATATCATAATGTTCAGTGAGAGTATCCAGGTGTCTGTTGAATTCCTGAAATAAAAAATAAAAAACGGTGTGTTTATAATGGAAGACAAAGTTAACAGTTACAAACAATCAATGTGTTAAAAACTTTGATCTTACACACAATGCCCTTTAACTAAACTGGTTTAAATTGTGTTAGGCCAATCAAACCTCAGTTACTTACCTCAACTCTCCTTTTGTGGGTTTTTTGTGCTTTATTCAGAATACGTTCCATTTGCTGTTGGGGGTGTCACACATAACACAAGTGTTAACAAGGGTTTATTGAGAGAAATCATAACAGTCGTGGCAAGGTTGTCACAAAAGTATGCAAGGCCGTTTTACAAAATGAACTGGACATAGTCCCATAATCGCCGTCTTCAATATCTTAATAATATAGTAAGCTACAACCTCAACTTTTGGCTAAATGAAGTACGAAACATACTTACTCTTCTTTCTTGAATTTTATCGAAGGACATTTGAGCTGGTGTCCTTTTGTCGATGTATGTTTTCTCGTTTTGTTCCTCTGAGTCTTGAGATTGCCTAAATTGTTGTTCGCCGAGTTTCTTCTTTTCTTTCTCCTTCTTCTTCTTCCTACACACACACACACACACACACACACACACACACACACACACACACACACACACACACACACAAATGACTTATCTAAATGCCACTTACCGCCTGGTTAATTTAGACTAGCTACAAATGCAAGTCAATGGCTGTAAGCTAAACAGCTAACTAGCTAACATGTCAACAGAAGAAGGCTGCAATGGACTCCTGTGTTAGCAACCTAATCTCTAACTTCAGATTATAAAGTATATCATATTATATAGGTAAGATATAATGACTAGATATGGAGCAAACTCTTCTAACTCCCTATGGATAACTCACCATAGGTCAATTATTTAAGTTGGGAAGCTGGTGTTTGGTAAGGTAACCGGGCTATCCAAGGATAGTCAGTTAGCTAATGGTACCCGAGTTGTCAGGTTTTCTCAAAGGGTCAATACTTTTAGAGACAAAATACCAAAACTAATACCTTACATGGCCATATGCTGTTTAAAAAATAAATAACTTACTTCTTAGCTGACGATAGATCCCCTAGTCCTTTCAGTTTTAGAGAACCCTTCTGGACACTCCCGTATTCGGCCATGTTTTCGCGATGTTAGGCTGTTACGTTTTTTTTGTTGTGTTCTCACAACGTTTCCGCCTTTCGGCGGAAGTACTGCACTAAACATATTTCGATTGAAATTTTAGGAGTAGCTTGTTATATTTGATGTATCCATTTCATTAAAAACATGTATGACAAACATGTTTTAAATCGTGCAATATACTTTCAATACAATATTTCTTTGAGTGAGAGTAAAATGGTAGGAACCTTTAGTCTTCAGCCACCGGAAGTGTGTGTGTGTATGTCGGACATGTGACACGCGTTGATATGTCATGCTGTAGAAATGGCTAGTAATGTATTATGGTGTTTTGCAAAGAAATTCAACTTTCTAAATGTTGGTGTTCCTACAGTAAGGCCTGCATGCAGTGCCTTATCAGCTTTTCAGACACGAGGATATGCAAAGAAAGTTGGTAAGTATCGTGTACACTTTATAATCAGCATGTTTATACTTAGCGACCTTGATGGCTGACTTGGATAGCTAGCAAATGAATGTTAGCTAATATCATCACTTTGATACATCTAAAACGTCATGACACGTTGCTTTAATATATACCAGAGATGAATGTTGCTGTCAGTTGTTTGAAACGATTAGTGCTTGAAAGAGGAACATTGGTTGCTGTTTTTTCTTTAACTTGTGTTGCGTTATCTTTCATTCTAGCTGCCAAAGGAAAGGGGAAAGGAATGGTTAAAGAAGTACTGAAGGGCCCAGAGGTGTGCAAAGACCCAGTTAGATTGGTCTCACATGCTGTGGGAGTGAATATCTTCAAGCAGGGTGAAGATCCTCCATTGAAGTCGCGTGAAGAATACCCAGAATGGTATGTTGCTATTACTTGTAACTCTAACATACATTTGATCTCTTCAAGATTATGTGTTGTCATGAGTAAAATGTGCATTGCTTTCTGAAGTCGAAAAACTCAATTCAGAAATAAAAATGTTCAGCTTGAATGAGTCGACCTGCCTTCGGTAAAAAAGGGAAGTTCGATTATCCCAAGATTGAAGTCACTGTTAATAAGATACCTTGTGTGAAGGCGGCCAACTCCTCAACTGTGAAGAGCAAAGGAAAAATCTACCCCAAATCACTTACATTCCTTAGTTTCAGCCAGTTAGGGCAACAATGCAAAAAACGTACACCTCCTACCTTGGTTGAAATAATTTAGCAGTTCATGCTGTGCATCCATTGTCTGTGCTCTCTAAACTACACTGTTGTTACTATGAGCTGGACTAGACTGTGACCTATACTATGACTCTTCTTATATGCAAATATGGGAAAGCTTCATAGACATTCATATCACTTTCTGATGCTACATCGATACAATATGTGCATTTAATATTTGTCTGAAGTGAGAAGTTCATCCATGTTATAATGCTCCAGAACCTCGGAGTGAATGGAAATTGCTATTGCAACGATTCAGAATTTGGTTCTGAATATATCTGAATTTTCGAGTTATCAAATTCTCTCCTGCATTGTAGGTTGTTCCAGCTCAGATTGGGCCCCCCGCAAAAACTCCCAGACCTGGATCCTGAGAGTCGTGAATACTGGAAGACACTGAGGAAGGAACACATGTTGCGCTTCAACAGATTACACAAAGGCAAAAAACTCTAGGGGATGTGACAGTCCTGCCTAGCTGGAAATCAAAGAACTGTTTTTTTTTTCTCCTTTTGATATCAAGCATGTTACTTAAAATGAATGGATCTACCCACATGAACAGCCTACCGTTGTTTATTACATTCATAGCCACATTCGAAGGGTGCATCAGTAGTTTGGCAATTTAGTTTTGCCACACTGTTAATACTTCTTTGACATTTTCTGGGTATTGCACAGATCAGTGGTACCGGTATTGGTATAATTCTGCAACAATAATTTGACAGCATGAGAAGCATTTTATCAGGCCTGTGTTTTTATACACAGACATATGCTTGGAAACAAAACTAATATTATTTAATTCGACAAGGAATTTTTTCAGATTTAGCTTTGGAGTCCTTTTGTATAATACTGTACATATTTGTTCTGTGTTGTAACTTGCAGAAATACAAAAGGGGATGTAGCATAATGTATGTGATGTGTGTGTGTTACTAATATATCAATTAATATCAAAAGCATTTTCTGTGTTTCTTTCTAAGTAAGAAAAAATGTGTCAAACTAATAGTTGTTGATCAGAATTGTCTGAAGGATTACATACGTACATAGATACTGAAATGATGCGCGTATGTGGTGTTAGATAGGATGTTTACCTGTCAGGTCTGCTTTGGTGTACTTAATCAAGGAAACTTAGTTGACAATGTCATTACATTCTAACACCAAAAAGACCTACATTTTACTCCTTTTTCAGTTTGGTGCACCACTGTGACTGGAAATATTAGTGAGTTGCAAGTCATCTCAAAATATACCCAGTCATAATTCAAATAAAAAAACACTAAAAAGTGTAAGAAATGTTGGATTCTAGCGTCTGTAAAATGACTACATGTTAGTGTAAGCTGTCAGGTTTATATGGTAAAAGAACGATAGAAAGTTATATAAACAAATAACTGAAATACGGAAACAATTTTGAGACATTTAATAGATGGCAGCCTTAAGCATCAAATCCATAGCCTGCTGTGATTGAAGACATCACATACGTTTCCTTTTTATGTCACCCAGTGAAGTTATAATAGGCCTATCTTCATGTCAGATTATAAATGTTGCTTTTCAAAATTAAGATAAAAGTATCTTGAACAATGTAATTTGTAATTTGAGGCGACCTGGAGCAGGGCTTTAAATTCGGCAACACCCTGATTTGGTAGCTTGCGTAATGGGAAGATGAATCGCTGTTGAAGGTGAAAGTAAACCAGTCATTTTTAAATGGGGAAATGGAGACCTGCATGCAAATGAATGAGGTTAAGAGGAACCAACCACAAAAAGATCGACAGAATCATTTTTGACGTTTGTGGTATGTCAGTAACGACGAGAAGACACGACGAATATAATTGCAAACTAAGTTTGATTAACTTTTTCATGCCTGATACTGATGGGCATAACTCATTTATCAAGAACTTCAGTTCCTCGTTTTTAAGTGCCAGAGAGAATTTGTCCGGGTGTTTGAACGTTTGCGATCCTAAAGCAGTGGGTGTAGGCTACATTTCCCGGAAGCTCGCCTGTGCACAGGTAAGATTTCATAGGCAAGTGGATAACCACTTTACTTTGATAATAATTGTCAGATCGTATGGTAGAACATTGGTAACATGTACTCTTACCTGATATGGTTCTTAATAGCAACTGCGGTTTGTATTTAGGCATCATAAAACAGCTATCTTTAAATGAGTGTAATGCCTCACAGTAGTGTACCTCACAATCGTTTAAAGCGAAACGAAACATACGCAGTCGGCTAGTTACCCCAGTTGGAAATGTTTTCTAGATTATAGTGTTTACCCTAGATATACGACATAATTGCCTGTAGTTGACGAAAACACTGCGATGTCTCCGAGGCATGTTGTTTGATGAGCTCTGGCCTGTGTGAATTTGCTATGGGTTTGATACCAGCCGTAGGATATATATTGTAATACAATGTAGGCCTACTTGTGCGAAGTTATTCTATTGTGATTGCCAACAATTTGCGGTAGACGTATAGGCTACCAAATGTTGTGATTAAATTGGCTTGTTATTGCAACTGGGGGTATCTAAGCAAAACATATAATTATAAAATAACACTTGCTTTAGCAAACTTCTAAAAAGACCTGACCTTTATGGACTTTAAAGGTAGTTGATTAGGCTGTTATCCAAGTGATCTCAGGCAATTATAAAGCATTATAATAGCTCAATAGACTACTAAAAATGATTCATATGGTAGGCTACAATGTATGATGATGCATTTTACTTTCCTCTTCATTTCAGGAAGTTGAACTATTTTGTCTGCGGCCTCATTTGATTATTTGTTGCCACAAAAGTCTGTGGCAGGGGTGTCTCTATATTAGGGACAGTTGGGTCGAGCCCCACCACCAGATATCCTTGTGGAGCAGTCCAATTATTTCATTTGATTATATTATATTTATTTTAACACATGACAACGCTAGTGATTGTCCGATACATTTCAAATATGTTCTTGTACCTGTTGAGTAAAAGTCAGTAGTCTACTTCTCCCGAAACAATAGAATTGGCTCAAGGTGCTTTACAGAGCCCAGTGCCTGGACCCCCTTAGAGCAAGCACAATGAAAGTGGCAAGAAAAAACTCCCTGTTAATCAGGAAAAAACCTTAAGCAGAACTGCGGCACATAAGGGGGGACCCATCTGCTTGAGGTAGGAAGAGCTAGGAAGGGGTAGGGGGGGGGGGGGGGGGGGTCATGTGGCAGAATGGGGGGGGACAAAAAGTGGTACATTTGCACAGCGCACATGTGGTAGATGTACATGATATATATACAAACATTAATCTTGTACATACATGATGCATACAAAAACAGCTTAATGGGTATACAGTGTATAGGGCTATTGTTACAAGGGTAAGTAGAGTAGCAACAGAAAAACATGTTATATATATTGCTAGCATAGAATATGGGGTAGAATAACTGTACGGTAGTACGTGGTGATGGGTGCATGTGGGCGGAGGGTTTCTACAAGTAGGTGGTGGAGACACTACAGCAGCGTCCCACAGCAAAGATAGTCTAGACTGGGAGAGGAATAAAGAGACAGAGTGAGTGCATTTACATTACATTTACATTTACATTTACATTTAGTCATTAAGCAGACGCTTTTGTCCAAAGCGACGTACAAGGGAGAGAACAGTCAAGCTAAGAGCAATAAAAAGCATGGTGTAACAATAAATACTACTTTACATGAGAATTAGAAAAACAACGACCTAGAAAAAAGGAAAAAGAAGTGCAGGAATGTAACTGCTGAAGTGCAAGTTAAGCGCTAGTCAGGTGCCAGTTAGGAGGGGAGGTGCTCTCTGAAGAGTTGGGTCTTCAAAAGCTTCTTGAAGGTAGAGAGGGACGCCCCTGCTCTGGTAGTACTAGGCAGTTCGTTCCACCAACGTGGAACTACAAATGAAAATAGTCTGGATTGCCGTGCTTGCACGGACGGCAGTGCCAAACGACGCTCACTAGACGAGCGCAGCGTCCTGGGTGTAACATTTGCCCTTACAAGAGCATTTAGGTAGGTGGGAGCAGAACCAGCAAGCACTCAGTAGGCAAGCATAAGTGACTTGAACTTAATGCGAGCAGCTACTGGCAGCCAGTGGAGCTCAATGAGTAGCGGGGTGAGTGGGTAGAGTTCGGCTGTAAAATATGCAGTGATGAGGAGCAATGTTTCCAAATCCATCAGCATTTGGATCATGCTATAAGAGAGAGAACATTTTTGTTAGTAGACATTAATTTGATAAACAGATAAGGAGATACATTTAGGTAGGTAATTAACAGTAGGTTTAGTAACCATTACACGGTTATGCTAGCCACTACTAATAGCTTGGTAATGTATTGATACAAGTTGACTATAAAAGTTACAGTAAAAACACTCTTTCAATCTAGATTATAGCTAATTTACACCAATGACCACTGCTGAGTCAGGGAGAATCTTTTCGAAGTTGAAAGGGATCGAGACATTTATATATACAGTGGGGAAAATAAGTATTTGAACCCCTGCCGATTTCGCAAATTTGGCCACTTGCAAAGAAATGTGTGATCTATAATTGTAATGGTAGGTGTATTTTAACAGTGAAAAATAGAATATCAACAAACAAATCCAGAAAACTGCATTTTATAACATTTATGACTTTATTTGTATTTGATGCAGAAAATAAGTATTTGAACCCCCAAGCAAACAGCAAGAATTCTGGTTCCCAATGACCAGTTATGTGCCCATGAAGCACACAGATTAGTCCTCATTAGGCCTAACAAGGTACACCTGATCTCAACTGGTGACGTGTATAAAAGAAACCTGTCCAAAGAATCATACTTCACACCTTCAACCTCACCACCATGGGCAAGACCAAAGAGTTGACCAAGGACGTCAGAGATAAGATTGTAGACCTGCACAAGGCTGGAATGGGTTACAAAACCATCGGCAAGCAGCTTGGTGAGAAGCAGACAACTATTAGTGCGATTATTCGTTAATGGAAGCAACACCAAACAACTGTCAATCTCTCTAGGTCTTGGGCTCCATGCAAGATATCCCCTTGTGCGGTATCGGTGATCATCCGAAAGGTGCAGAATAACCCCAGAACTACACAGGGGGAGCTTGTGAATGATCTCAAGGCAGCTGGGACCACAGTCACCAAGAAAACCATTGGCAACACACTACGCCGTAATGGTTTGAAGTACTGCAGCACTCGCAAGGTCCCCCTGCTCAAGGAAGCACATGTACAGGGCCATCTGAAGTTTGCCAATGAACACTTGAATGATTCTAAGGAGGATTGGGAGACAGGATGTGGTCAGATGAGACCAAAATCAAGCTCTTTGGCATCAACTCGACTTGCCGCGTTTGGAGGGGGAAGAATGCTGAATATGACACCATCCCCACCGTCAAGCATGGAGGTGGAAACATTATGCTTTGGGGCTGTTTCTCTGCCAAGGGTACAGGACGACTCCACTCCATCGAGGGGACTATGGATGGGGCCATGTAACGTGGAATATTGGGCTTGAACCTCATTCCCTCATTCCCTCCCATTGAAAACGCAACCTTAAGGATTTGGAGAGGATCTGCAAAGTGGAGTGGACCAAAATCCCTCCTGAGATGTGTGTAAATCTGGTGACCAACTACAAGAAAAGTCTGACGTCTGTGCTTGCCAACAAGGGTTATTCCACCAGTACTAAGTCATGTTTTGCTAGGTCATAAATGTTATAAAATGCAGTTTTCTGGATTTTTTTGTTGATATTCTGTTTCTCACTGTTAAAATACAACTACTATTACAATTATAGATCACACATTTCTTTGCAAGTGGTCAAACTTGCGAAATGCACTCGCAATCAATTGAAAATCAATTCATTCATGGATTGTGGACTTTAACAAAGTTCAAGTTTGCCCCGATGAAAGATGCAACAAGAGCAATGCATTTTTTCTACAAGTACAGGTGTTGATCAGGTGTTATTATAGATAGCTGTCTTCCACATTGCGTTAAGGTATATCGCACAGATAGCTACACATTGCAGACATGTAACCTAATGTTACGACTGGTGGGTGTTGTGCAGGACTCAATCGCACGACTCAGCACAGGGGTAGATTCAGAAGAATAAATGTTTACTAGCAGGGTTCGGTACACAGGTAGGCAGTCCAAAAATAGGCAAACAAATCCACACAGGGAATAGGCAGGAGAATAGTAGTAGGGCAGGCAGAGGTCAGAAGCACGAGTAATCACTTGAACAAGGCAGAAGCGCTAAACGCTAGGAATACACGAGGAGCAGTGGAAACCCAAGGAACATACCATCAAACACAAACTTTTACGAAGACACCACGAGGAACAAGAAAACAAGGACTATATATACACACACAGGCAACAGATAACGAGGAACAGGTGAGAACAATCAAGGCGGGGCAGACAAAGACACAGGTGGACTAAACAAGGGGAATTAACAGGACACAGGTGAACCCAATGACACACACAACCCGGGAGATTGGGAACAGGTGAGGGGTGGAGACACGGACAACAACAAGAGGGCACATGGCACAGACAAACAAACACAGGGAAAGCACATGGCGGGAACAAGGAAGCACGAGGACTAGACACGGGAACAAACATGCGACCACACAAGGGAGACAAACACAGAAATTAGACACGGACAGAACACAGACCTTACAGTACCCCCCCTCTAAGGGCCGGATTCCAGACGGCCCTAAACACAAACAGAACAAATCCACCTAGGGTGGGTGGAGGGAGTCCAGAGCAAGGCAGGCGGGCAGACCGGACAGCCCAAAAACACACAAACAGATCAAATCCACCTAGGGTGGGTGGAGGGGGTCCAGAGCAAGGCAGGCGGGCAGACCGGACCAGACAGCCCAAAAACACACAAACAGATCAAATCCACCTAGGGTGGGTGGAGGGGGTCCAGAGCAAGGCAGGCGGGCAGGCCGGGCCAGACAGAAGGCTGGAAAGAAGGGTCTGGTGGCTGACCGGGTGGACGGCCAAGCAAGGGCAGAATGTCTGGTGGCTGGCCGTGTGGGTGGCCAAACAGGGGCAGAGTCTTTGGCGGCCGACCGGGTGGATGACCAAACAGAGGCAGAGTCTTTGACGACCGACCGGGTGGATGGCCAAACAGGGGCAGAGTCTTTGGCGACCGGCCGGGTGGGTGGCCAAACAGGGGCAGAGTCTTTGGCGACCGGCCGGGTGGGTGGCCAAACAGGGGCAGAGTCTTTGGCGACCGGCCAAACAGACCAACAATAAACACAACAATAACCCTAACAACAAATAGATGCCAGCGATATCGATTGGTGTTTGGGGTTGCAGGGCCAGTGGCTGGGGTAGACGTGGCACCAGGACTCGCTGGTTCATTAGGGCTGGCGGCACCGAACCCTGGGTCTGCTGCAGCTGGGACAGGGAACCCAGGAACACTGGAGACAGGATCCGGAACGCCTGGGGCCGGCGCATGGACGCCTGGAACCGGCGCAAGGACACCTTGGACAGGAACGCCGGAGACGCTCGGGACCGGGACGCCTGAGGCGCTCGGGACAGGGGAGCCTGGGACGCTCGGGACCGGGGCGCCTGAGACGCTCGGGACCGGGGCGCCTGAGACGCTCGGGACAGGGGAGCCTGGGACGCTCGGGACAGGGGCGCCTGGGACGCTCGGGACAGGGGCGCTGGGGACAGGGGCGCCTGGGACGCTCGGGACAGGGGCGCCTGGGACGCTCGGGACAGGGGAGCCTGGGACAGGGGCACTCCGACCAGGGGCGCTCGGGACAGGGGCACTCCGGCCAGGGGCGCTTGGAACAGCAGAGCCCTCAGCAGCGACGCCATCAGAAGGTGCTGCTGGACCGGTCTCGGCAGAGGGTGCTGCTGGGCCTGCATCGGAAACGGATGCTGGAGGATCTTGGTTGGCAGCTGTGGCAGCAGGGTCCGGGTCAGCTGCGGGGTGCGGGTCGGCAGCGGTGGCTGCGGGGTCCGGGTCGGCAGCGCTGGCTGTAGGGTACGCACAAGCTGGGTGAGCGTCGGCTGGGTCTGCTGGGTCAGCGACGGCTGGGTCTGCAGGGTCAGCGACGGCCGGGTCCGCAGGGTCAGCGACGGCCGGGTCTGCAGGGTGAGCGACGGCTCGGTCTGCAGGGTGAGCGGCGGCTTGATCTGCGGCGGCTGGTTCTGCAGGGTCAGCGACGGCCGGGTCTGCAGGGTCAGCGACGGCCGGGTCTGCAGGGTGAGCGACGGCTCGGTCTGCAGGGAGAGCGGCGGCTTGATCTGCGGCGGCTGGTTCTGCTGTGGCGTAGGCCTCAGTGGCGTCACCATCAGCAATTTCTTCAGAGACTGCTTCAGGAACAGCAGCGACAGAGGCTGCTTCGGGGTTGCTAGCAACAGAGGCTACGTCGGGGGCAGCAGTGGGTGCTTCGGGAGCGGTAGCGACGGAGGCTACGTCAGTGGCATCAGAGGCTGCTTCAGGGACAGCAGCGACAGAGGCTGCTTCGGGGTTGCTAGCAACAGAGACTACGTCGGGGGCAGCAGTGGGTGCTTCGGGAGTGGTAGCGACGGAGGCTACGTCAGTGGCATCAGAGGCTGCTTCTGGGGTGGTAGCGACAGAGGCTACGTCGGGGGCGGCAGCGTCAGAGGCTGCTTCGGGGGTGGCAGCATCAGAAGCTGCTTCGGGAGAGGCAGAGGCTGCTTTGGGAGTGGTAGCGACGGAGGCTACATCTGGGGCAGCAGAGACGACCTCGGAGGCGGCAGCGTCAGAGGCTGCTTCTGGGGCGGTAGCAACGGAGGCTACTTCAGGGGCGGCAGCGTCAGAGGCTGCTTCTGGGGCGGCAGCGTCAGAGGCTGCTTCGGGGGAGGCAGAGGCTGCTTTGGGAGTGGTAGCGACGGAGGCTACATCTGGGGCAGCAGCGACGACCTCGGAGGCGGCAGCGTCAGAGGCTGCTTCTGGGGCGGTAGCAACGGAGGCTACTTCAGGGGCGGCAGCGTCAGAGGCTGCTTCTGGGGCGGCAGCGTCAGAGGCTGCTTCGGGGGGGGCAGAGGCTGCTTTGGGAGTGGTAGCGACGGAGGCTACCTCTGGGGCAGCAGAGACGACCTCGGAGGCGGCAGCATCAGAGGCTGCTTCGAGGGTGGCAGAGGCTGCATCGATGGCAGCAGAAGCTGCATCGAGCAAGGCAGCGCCAGAGGCTTCTTTGGGTGTGACAGAAAATCTTTCCAATGCTGCAAAGGCAGCTTCGAGGGCGGCGGAGATAGCTTCAAGGGTGGAAGCTCCAAAGGCTGCGTTGACGGCGTCAGAGACCGCTTTGATGGTGGCCTTGGTAGAGGCTGCTTCGAGGTTGACAGCGTCAGAAGCTCTTCCTAGGGCGACTGCGGCTGTCCTGACGGCGGGAGGCAGGAGACGGGGAGTCGGAGCTGAAGCCAGAGCAGTATTGGTGAGTGAAGCTGAAACCCTGGAGCCGGAATCCAGGCGGCATGGAACCGGAGCTGGAGAGGGAGGTGCAGCGAGGGAATCCCAACGATCCAGGAGCTGCTCGAATTGTCCCAACAGCAGGTTCAGGGACTTCAGGGAACTTCTCCCTTGCTCCTCTATTCCCCTTGTCACGAGGCAGAGAGAGGAGGCTTGTTTGCTCAAACTGAGTCTGAGCACTGAGTCCGAGTCGGCTGAGTCCATCTTTGGTGTCGTCGTACTGTTACGACTGGTGGGTGTTGTGCAGGACTCAATCGCACGACTCAGCACAGGGGTAGATTCAGAAGAATAAATGTTTACTAGCAGGGTTCGGTACACAGGTAGGCAGTCCAAAAATAGGCAAACAAATCCACACAGGGAATAGGCAGGAGAATAGTAGTAGGGCAGGCAGAGGTCAGAAGCACGAGTAATCACTTGAACAAGGCAGAAGCGCTAAACGCTAGGAATACACGAGGAGCAGTGGAAACCCAAGGAACATACCATCAAACACAAACTTTTACGAAGACACCACAAGGAACAAGAAAACAAGGACTATATATACACACACAGGCAACAGATAACGAGGAACAGGTGAGAACAATCAAGGCGGGGCAGACAAAGACACAGGTGGACTAAACAAGGGGAATTAACAGGACACAGGTGAACCCAATGACACACACAACCCGGGAGATTGGGAACAGGTGAGGGGTGGAGACACGGACAACAACAAGAGGGCACATGGCACAGACAAACAAACACAGGGAAAGCACATGGCGGGAACAAGGAAGCACGAGGACTAGACACGGGAACAAACATGCGACCACACAAGGGAGACAAACACAGAAATTAGACACGGACAGAACACAGACCTTACACCTAACTATATTGCTAATACTATAATGTTAGCTCCTTGGCCCCAGTTCCTTTAAACACAACCAAACACTGCTCTTTTCTCTTAATTGTTCTATTTTTGATATCTGGAAGCACAATAACATTTCAGTTCGCAGAGCTCAGTCTTGGTACTATGTATTATCTTGTGTCTTCTACTTTCAGGCTTCGCACTCTGAATGGTCTCCAGTCTTACTTTGTTTTTGCTTTCTGTGTGTGTCCTTCCCTGTTGTACTGAAATTAAATCAATTTTGATTACATAACCTACTGTGTCAACATCCATGTGACTGATATCCTTTAAAAAGGACCGTCCAGACACCTATTACTTAATCCCCAATACCTCAGACACTCATTATTCACACTCAGTGAAACGTGAAACTAAGTACATTGGAGCCCAATGAAGCCTGTTAGAAAGGCACTATATGTTAGAATTGTTATGTTAGATTTTTTTTTTGTTACACACAGGATATGTAAAACAAATCCTTGTGCTATTGGTTGTGGACTTCCCACTTTGCCCAAACCTCTCAATGTCATATGCAAGTAAACATAAAAGAATCATCGTCGTCATCATCTTATTAAATACAGTTTGAACTACTTGTTAGAGCAAAATAGTCTATCTTTTTGTCAATTTATCAATAGCATAAACATAATCACAAAACACAATTTCAGATATTGATATAAGTGACTTTGACCGTGGCCAGAAAAGGTTGATCATCATACAGCTGATCTAGGATTTTGGACCATGGCCTACTTTTTCAAGGGTGGAAAGAACTTGTTAATGAGAGAGGTGTCATTGGGACGAAGAGAATATCTTCCGAACAGAATCCTTAAATGCATATCACAAACCACGCAAAGCAGAAATCATTTTGAGGTTTCACTAACATTACCGTCATTTCGGTGTACGCAGACAACATAATCACTACACTGCAACCCTTTGGAGTTTGGTGGAACGGGAGGTCCTAGCATGAAGATACAGCTAAGAACAGAGTTACATGTCTGCAATGTGTAGCTATCTGTGCAATATACCTTAATTTAATGTGGAAGATAGAGCTATCGATAATTATACCTGATAATAAAGACGTTATTATCCATGATCCACAAATTACATGATTACTGTGTACATGTTCCACTTGTAAAACCGATGATACAGACATGCACTTTGTGGATTATTTATTTCCCCTCTTTGCTTATATTTGTTTATGTCTTTTATTTATTTGCGGGTAACATTTTTATTTGCACAACACATTGTATTTTTTTGATAGACGTGTTGTATTTGCAAAACACATTGGCCCTCATTCTCGAACATTTTCTGAAGTTTCTTCTGAAATGTTTCTTACGGGCTTCGGAAAAACAACGTAAGCAAAAGACATCCGCCAAATTCATGCACGCTTGAAAATGTGGTCCTACGCAGCAGAAGTTTTCTGGGCTGTGCTCCCCCGGAAGAGTTTTCTTAAATTGAAAGCGCGTTATCGTGCTCCTGAATTTGCATACATACACGCCCTGCCAGCTCCTTATAAGGGCACGCAACCGTAGTGACGTGTGCAGTCGGAATCGACCGAATCTACACGAAAGCAACTCGTAAACGAGTCATGTCAAAGCGGAAAGCATCACCGTCGAGTAAACGCAGATCTAACTTCAACTATATATGTCTATGACTTGAACGGTGCAGAGATGGACTGTTGCAGGATGTAGATGTGTCCATTCTATTCCACTATAGCTATATCAACGTGATTGAGTTTAGTGCTTATTTATTTATTCACTTACATTTGCAGTGTTCGTGTACATTACATTTAGTCATTTAGCAGACACTTTTGTCCAAAGCGACGTACAAGGGAGAACAGTCAAGCTACGAGCAATAGAGACCTAGTGTAACAATAAATACTACTTTACATAAGAAATAGAAAAACGAAATAGGAAATAAAAACGAAGTGCAGGAATGTAACTGCTATAAGTGCAAGTTAAGCACTAGTCGAAGTGCCAGTTAGGAAGGGAGGTGCTCTCTGAAGAGTTGGGTCTTCAAAAGCTTCTTAAAGGTAGAGAGGGACGCGCCTGCTCTGGTAGTGCTAGGCAGTTCGTTCCACCAACGTGGAACTACTTGAAAATTCTGGATTGCCGTACTTGCACAGACGGCAGTGCCAAACGACGCTCACTAGACGAGCGCAGCATTCCGGTGTAGTCCTTTTATTTATTTTATGACATCACGGTGCCTCGTAGAATCATGACTATAGGCCCAGGGGCGGAGATCCCATTTCATTGTAGGGGGGGACAATACATGGTCAAATTTCAGAGTGTAATTCCGGGGGGGGACATGAAAAAATTGCTTTCACGAGAGCTAGCATAAACTGCTAAATAAGTCATTTTAGAATTATCTAAACAGCATTAAATGTACTAACACGAAATATCTATTCAGACAAATAATGTCCAAAGTTCAAGAGAACTTGATGCTCAAAATAAGTTATAAAACAGCTCAACAGGGAATCGAACTAGCAACCTTTTGATCGTAATACGACTTCTCTACCTCCTGCGCCACCGTCACTCCATATTGCAATACCAGCATAGTTCATGGACCTTAGAAAAAGATGACATTCATTTAACTTCAGATAATTTAACAAATCTGGAGAGGCACTGAGATGTAGACCTACGTTTATTAACTAGCATGAACCTGCCCCTGACAGGACAGTGTCCTAGACTGTCTAGCTAGCTATCTTAACTGTGTTAATTACCGGCATGCGTGTGTTATCGGCAAACGTTCACGTTGTCATGCCAAACCATTAATACACTTATGTATACTTGTGCATATCGATTGGAACTTCGTAAATGGAGTTTAGAAAAAAACTTCTTCTTTACATGTTCTTACTGCGTTCGAGAATGAGGTAAATCTCTTTACATATCGTGTATCATAGCGGCAGCGACAGGGGACAGAGGAGGAAACAGTCTGACAATCTGACCGTGTAGGTTACTGGGCTGATTAACTGAAACACGGAGCTGCCGGTAGCCCTGCCCGTTGGAAACAGCATGTGAACCAAACCACTTTGAGGAATAGGGGGAACATGATTTTTCAACACTTAAAAAACACATTGTTTTACATCTATAATTAGCACCGCTTGTGCCGTCGTATTTTTATTTAAAAAAAAAAAATCAAAAAAAAAAAATCAAAAAAAAAATTAAAAAAATTCAATGATTGTTTGGGGGGGACAACTTTATGGTAGGGGGGGACACGTCCCCCCCGTCCCCCCCGGGATCTCCGCCTATGTATAGGCCTACATGTGAAACGTAATTGTTAATGATACTTTAATCCGAGGATCTGTAGAGTTGATGTGAACGCAATCACCAACGATTTCTCACAAATGAATTAACACGGAGAGTTTTCTTAAATGCGATTCCTCAAAAAACCCACGGGGCCATCTTGTGGTTTTTTAAGGAATCGCATTTGAGAAAACTCTGGCCGAGTTACGACTGCTATTTCGAGTTCGGAAAGTCTTCTGAAGTTCAGAGCAAATCCCAGATGAGAAAACTTTCATGAATGCCAAATGTTGTCCTAAATCCAATTCCTCTTAAATTCCTCTTAAATTCCTCTTAAATTCTTCTTAACTGCGTTCGAGAATGAGGCCCATTGTTTTTGTGTGAGATGTGTGTTTTGTATTTGTAAAACATGGTATGCATATTTGCAAATCGTTGGCTATGAATCACATTCTGTTTGTTTGCAAAACGCAGGGTATTGCTAAAAAAAAATGTCACTAAATTGATCCCATAGTGTTATTTTTGGCTATAGGTTAAGGCCAGGTTTCCCTGCTCTGAGATGTTGCTTTGGATGTGTTATTACATTTGTAGACCACAATGATTGTTTACTGCTCGATAATTCCTGCACCGCGTTATGTTATTGTGTGCATTTGTGATTTAATTGATGAGCATGTATGTCTGGATTTATTGTGCAACGTTTGTGTGTAGTTTCATTGAGTCGGATGCCAGGGTGTCCGTGCCAGATATGCCTCTGGTCTGTGGGCTATACTAAAATTACGATGACTGTTATCAATTTGGCTCTGGTTTACAAGATGTTTTTTAAATATTCACAGTTTTGGAACGACTAAAGAGTCAATGAGTGAGAGGCATGGCTGACTGGAACCTTGGTGTGGGAACGTTGATCGAGACCAATCTCAATGGGCTTGCAGTCCTGCTGGACAATGCCAAGTGTGGGTGGAAACAGCTGGCTAAAGCTGCGATGGATCAGCCACGCTTCCGCTGCAGGTGAGGAACATTTAGGCTGTACTGACTGCTAAAGCAAATGTGACTACATGTAAGGGTCTTGTAATTACTGTACAGTGAGCACATAGTCTATGAGTTCTTTCCTTAATTACTACCAGGAACTAGCTTCTACTTTCGCTACTTGGGTAACATGACGACCAATGTTGACACTGACACTGTATTTCCATTGTGATACTTGTATTGACCTTTAATTTCTGTTCTTGTATAAATGTTTTAATAATATTCTTTGTGTTATTTATGTGCCATTTCCCATGAATATTGTCTTAAGCCTCTTTAAATAACCAAATTCCTGCAACATGAATACATTTGTTAAATGTATGTATTAAACAAGAGGTGTGTCTATAAATGAGTGTCTCATTCGTCTGTCTGCTAACCTTTGTTTACACTGTAATAATATCTAATTGAACATTGTGAATAATAAATATTGATGGTGGCGTAACTATGGCTTGCTTTCATTACAGCGAGAGTGAGCTGACCAATTGCTCGCTCCAGGTCCTGAACTGTAGCGGCAGTTCAGGGCGCTTTCTCCTCGACATGCTGAAAGAGCGTGGATGTACCTTGGCCTTTCTCCTGCAGTGCCTCCGAAAGATGGAGCATCATGAGGCAATAGAGTATCTCACTACTGCAGGTACTTCTTCTATTACCATTCACTATTATGCGGTTAAATGTTACAAATTTCACTTAATTTATGTGGTTCAATCATACACTGATTACCTGCTGTTTGCCGTATGCTGGTTTGTAGATGCCAACACTATTTTGCTGGGGGTAAGCTCAGAGGAACTCAGATAGTTATCATGGCCTTTAAAATAATCTGAAATAGTTCCTTGTTTCCATTGTGATCTGCAAGACAGTATTCAACACTTCCCGTAGAAGTGTGCAGAGGAAGGTTCTTCTTTTTTACTAATTGAAGCATCAATTTTGATCCTACTTTTATCCCAGATGTCATCCTCAATTACTGGCTGATGGTGTGTAAATATGATGGGATAAAATAACGTGTCATAACATGTAGTCATTTCACAGACTTTAGTAACCAGTGGCATAATATAAAGTGATTAAGTGAGTAAGTGATATAAAGTGAGATTAAGTGAGTAAGTAATATAAAGTGAGATTAAGTGAGTAAGTAATATAAAGTGAGATTAAGTGAGTAAGTAATATAAAGTGATATCAGGCCCACAGATAAACCACTTGTTTTGCCATTAGTAAATATGCATCTTTGTTTGTGGCTGACAGTGGAGCAGATCCAGATTACAGTGCAGCCTCAGCCACAGCATGCCCTAGAGGGAAGCAGAGTGGTGTTGAGCTGCAAGGGCTCCGGCCCCCCTACTCTTGGCTACCAGTGGTTCAAAGGCAAAGAAGAGGTAAGTGGCAAATATTTTGTTAACACTATTTGTATTATAGCAACGTTATCGCAATATCATGTAAACATCATTCATATGTTCTACTGTTCTAAATAGAAGCAGCGTTCAAAGGAAATTAAAATAGAGTTAATGTGATCTTGTATAAAGATCAACGAGTTCAGTGTCGTCTAGACTAGTATCATTCACTTGGAGAAAATAGAAACATAGATGACTGAAATAACGATGATGGAACCTGAAATTACTGTGGCTGCTGGTACAGTGTTCTTTCTAAAGAGTTGTCTCCTTTATTAGAAAACAAATGATGAATAGTTCGACCTGTGCTCTATAGATCCCAGGAGGAAGTGGCCCTAATCTGGTGGTGCCTTTCCTTACGGCGGTTGAGCAGGGCCACTATATCTGCCGTGTTAACCATGGGGAAAGATTCATCTTCTCCAACTGGGCACATGTGCGTGTGATCCGGTCAGGCAACTCTAGCTCAGGTAATCTTTCAGAAAAAACATTTAATCCATGTCAGTCTGTTTAATACACATGTTTTGTTATGATGACAGATACCCACACAGACAAATACTCCCATTTTTATTTAAGAGGCTAGTAGCACCTTTTTTCCTACGACAAGTGGATTGCGAATCATTTATCAGCCAAGGCAACAGACACTATCTGAAGGAGAAGACCTGCTCCTTCGGTGCTCTGCAGAGGCAAATCCTCCTCCTCAATACCAGTGGTACCATAATAAAAAACCTCTAGAAACAGCAGTTAACTCCAAACTGAAGGTGAGCTATGTATATTTATTCTTTTTTTTGCTACTCAGTTGAACATAGCCATATTATCCAATCTTCTGATAAAAAAAAAATCAGCATAATTGTTTTTGTAGCATGTGACTGTATGTTACAACATTCTACATTGAAATGTAGATGGTAATTGTCTACATATTGATTGTATATATTTAGTTTTCTTATTAACTAAAGTAACTGTTGGCTTTCACAGATACCGGGTGTAACAACAGCAGATAGAGGAAGTTATTATTGTCGAGTCTTCAATCTTTACCATGAAATCAGGAGCGAAGAGGTCCACATAAACATTGGTAAGCACCAATTGAAACATTTGTCCTTCTTAGCTCAGGAAACTACTCACACAAAGGGTCTGAAAGTTTTTTGAGTTAATGACTCATTGTCATGTTTTGCAGGACCAAGTTCCATGACTGAGGTCTGGAAATCAGATGATGAAGGTATGCCATTTTACTTATGTGCAATTATGTGCCAGGCTCCCCCTGACAAAATGGTGTTGTGCATTAATCAGACCTCAAATCCTAACTTCAAAGACAAACTGTGCTGTAGCAGACTGTAATGGCTTAAATTTAACGATGCAATGGTTTTGTCAATGCTTCCATTACAACACGGTATAAATGGTGTTACCTTTTTTTTGGCTCAGGAAAAACTGGAATGATTTGATTGTGATTTTACAGATCTGTCTACAGGGTCCACTAGGCCGCCTAGCAGCTTCTATGGTAATATCATCCCAATTGTTTTAGAAACCAACATAAGTTTTATCTGTCTTGACACTGATGAATGGCAACCTTACTCTGGACTTACTAATGGCTTTAATTTAACGATGCAATGTTTTTGTCAATGCTTCAATTACACCAAGGTGTAAACAATGGTGTTGCCTGTTTTTTGGCTCAGGAAAAACTGGAATGATTTGATTGTGATTTTACAGATCTGTCTATGGGGTCTACTAGGCCGCCTAGCAGCTTCTATGGTAAGGTCATCCCAATTGTTTTAGAAACCAACATTAACTTTAATCTGTCTTGACATAGTTCAGCCAGTAAACAATTTCTTCTTCACATAATGATCTACATTCTGCCTCATAGCCACAGATAAGGTCGCTCTCCTTATGGGTAACATGAACTACCTTCACCACCGCCAGCTTCGTGCACCTATGGCTGATGTGCATGAACTGACAAACCTGCTACGCCAGCTAGACTTCAAGGTTGTATCTCTACTAGATCTCAACTGGCAGGAGATGCACAGTGCTGTGACTGAGTTCCTCCTGCTGCTTCATCGTGGGGTCTATGGTAAGAGTTTTTTTTATTCTTATGCGCTCTCCCCCCCTCTCTCTCTTATGTAAAGTGTGTAATGCTGAACGCCCACCTGCTATTATAACATGTCCCTTGTTCTGTGTCTGAGAGGTTATGTAGAGTATAGTGAGTGATAAAACACATTTGTTTTCATAAATCATTCCGATCCATCAGACATAATTAAACTATTACCATTTGGAATGCATAAATCATATCACAGTCTTTAGTCATTGTATCTTAAATGCAACGTTTCACTGCACTAAACACCTGAATCACTAAATGTGAAAGGAAATGTTACTTTTTCTTCCCCATATCCCAGGCCTTCTCTACTTTGCTGGCCATGGCTATGAGAACTATGGTAATAGTTTCATGGTGCCCATAGATGCTCCAGCCTCCTATACCTCAGAACACTGCTTGTGGGTTCAAGGGGTGCTGCATAGGATGCAGGAGCGGGAAACCGGTCTTAATGTCTTTCTGTTGGACATGTGTCGCAAAAGGTACAGTTTCCCCTTAAGTACATCTTTAAGATTGTAAGCTCATTCATTATGTTGAACCACATAAGTGTGTTTTACCAGTTGCTGTGAGGTCTGCCCTCTCCTTCTGACTCTCAAATGCCACGCATGAACATCTGATGTGAAAATGTATGTGCTCTGTGTGCTTTAAGGAACTTAAATGATGTCACCATACCACGACCTGATGCTAGGAAAGTGACTGCAAACATAGTGTTTGGTTATGCTACGTATGTCTACTCCATTCTGTATTAAAAGTACTCAAGGTTTATTTCAGAATAGGAAAGGTCTGTATGTTAAACGCCTTAATCAATTGCAGGTGTGTGGATGCTGAGGCTTATGAGGTGAATAAAGATGATCTGTCCAATGGCATTTTCATAAGCTATCTGAAGAAGAGACTTATGGAAGATGAAAAGGTTACTGTAATGCTGGACAGAGTGGCTGAGGGTAAGATATCCTATCTTCATGATGACATAGCTCTCATAGGTAAACAAATGTTCATACTAATTATGAAGCAGAGGAGACAAACCTGAGTGGCTAAAAACGCTGCCTTAGCCTCTCTGGCTTTTAATATCTGTCTTCTCCATACGCAAGAGTACACTGGAACGCATACTTATGATGAAACGAAATGTATCTTAGGTAGAAGGTATAGCCTGGTGATGTGAAATGACTAGGGCTGTCAGCGTTAACGCGTTAATCTATGCGATTAATGCGGCCGCGATTAACGCGATAAAATATTTTAACGCAATTAACGCAACTTAAAAAAATATATATATATATATATTATTTTATTTTATTTTTAATGCCTTTATTTGGATAGTTATGAAGTTATGACAGGAAGCGATGCGGAGAAGAGGTGGGGAGAGGATTGGGAAATTACATCAGGCCAGACTTGAACCTGTGTCCCCTCGGGCAATGTAAGTAGGGGGCTTGGCCTAACAATAGCCCCCCTTGTTCAAAGTGGGGAATGACAGAAAAAGTTTGAGAACCACTGCGGTAGTTGAAGATGGAGAGAGCTGAGGGATTGTTGGGCGGAAGTTTTCTGTTTAATAGGCAAAATTACGGAACAATCGACAAAACTAAAGTTGTATGTAGCATTTGTCAAATTGAATTTAGCTATCACAGAAGCAGCTCGTCTTTAAGTTATGACCTTAATGCAAAGCACCCGACAGAAAGCAGTCCCAGGTTAGATGGTCGCCAACCCACACTCTACGACGTCTCTAGTAAAATAACTAGACCAGTCCGTGAAAAGGTTACCAACGCTTTAGCAGTTTGGGTTGCCGGTGATTGTCGGACCATCAACATAGTTAAGGACGTTGGGCTGACTGAGGTGATTCTAATTGCTTCAGGAGACAACTCTTATGATTTACCGTTAAAGGGCACCATTGTGTCTCGCATACATTCCTTTTATGACGGCGAGAGAGCACGAAAAATTCAGCTCCTCGAGCAAGCTGCCACCGTCACCCTTACTGGTGACCACTGGACATCAGTCAGCAATGACAATTACCTGGGTGTCACAGCTCATTTGATTGACAATGTATGGAAATTGAGATATTTTTCATTGGAAGTAAAAAAAATAAAAACAGACAAACAAACTTTTAATCGCGATTAATCTAGATTAATGAATTTCAAAATGTGAGATTAATTAGTTAATTTTTTTTAAATCTATTGACAGCCCTAGAAATGACAGGATGAAATATGAGAATTCGGACGTGGCCTGTTCAGATTGCAATCACATACGGGTACATATATAGTATATGCAATTTGTGTTTTGCAAGTACATATTATCCCTTTAAAGATGTATCATATTGCCAGTGTAGTGTAATTTTTATACTCTTACCAGTGGAAGTGAGTTTCAGTTCAGAGTCCAGGGGGGGGGGGGGATTTGTTAGTCTACACAACTACTTAAAAAAGAATAAGAACAGATGAGTGAACTGAGCTGGTTCAAGGGTTAGGATAGAATAAATGCTTGGTGATATACAGTGTGATAAAACTTTCAAATGTTCTGTGTTTCTCTGTCTGAGCAGACATGGGCCGGTGTAGGATCACACGTGGTCGGCAGGCCCTGGAGCTACGAAGTAATCTGTCTGAGCGCAGAGCGCTGACAGACAAAATCCAGAGCACTGACTGCTCTGTAACATCAGCACGTAATCTACAGTGGGCCATCGCTCATGGTGAGGCCTCCAGACTGATTAAACTACTCATATGAAATTCCAGTGCAGGGAAGGAATATCCCATTGTATTGTTAAAGTCAAGTTTGTGTGTTGTTTCTTCTAATGGGTACTGGTCCAGAACTTTAACAGATGTTAGTATTAGAAATCATAGCCTTAACAGGAAAAAAGATATGGCTGAATGTTAGCATGGAGAATGACAGGTGTTTTTTTTACAGACAATTCATAAAATACAACTGAGCCGAATTGTATTAGGTATCTGCCTTTAGAGGGGAGTTTGCCATGCACCTGCTGTTTGCACCTGCGGTTTGAAGTTTTGAGTTCTTCTGAAGTACATGGGAACTATGCCCATTGTTGAAATGGCTGTATAAATGAAGTTGAATGTGGTTGAACTAAATCCATGCCATGTAAATGCCTTTTCCCCAATAGTTTTGCCAGAGAGCCGGACGTTAGAGTTTGATTGTGGTGTGAAGGTGCAGCTGGGGTATGCAGCCGAGTTTTCCAACATAATGATCATCTACACCCGGATATTACAGCAGCCCAAGGACATAGACCACTGCTCTGCCCAGCTGTCTAACTTCTCTGAGGTGGCATTGATCATATGGTTCTAGTATTGTGGCTCTTCATTCAGTGTTTTAAATGAATGGATTTACACCAACCCAATGCGTAAAAGCCATGTTCAATTAACCATTGTTCAAAATTGTGATTTTCTTGCATTAGGACCTGGAGATAGACCTCAAACACACAAATCAAGAGAGTCTTGAGGAAGCTGGGAGTATATTATTTACAATAGATTTTCTGCCACAGCCAGAAGTCCCAAAGCTGTACACCCGTCTCAAAGCACTTCAGAGACTAAAGGTCACATGATTATTTAAACATGCTCAGTATTTTCTTATGGTTTTACTATGATTTTGTTTAAATCTTTAATGTATGTGCCTGTTTTCTTATTACAGAAAGAGCTGACATTTACAGTTTGTCTTCACTACCAATACTCAAACCTGGAGGAGGAGGTTCAAGAGAGGCAAACTGTCTCCATTGGCAAACCTCTGGTGTCCAAACTTAATCTCCATGAGCCCACTTGTTCTTCATCGTCCTCTTTTGATTTTAATTCATCAAGCCTACCAGAGTCAGCCATGTACACCCAGGGCCTGGGTGAGCCCTCTGAGACATCCACTGCCAGCACGTCCGCTGCCACAAGCTGGTCCTACTACTCTACCCCAGGGGAGACTCCAGAAGTTCCACCCTCCAATAAAGTCAATTTGCCAGAAGAAAATCTTGACACTGATGAATGTCAACCTTACTCTGCAACCAAAAGCCTTCCCTACGCTCCTGTGGATGACATCACATTCCGTTTTAGCAACATGCAGAATTTTCATTCCTTGTAGTGCAGATGGATGAGGACAACCTTATTTTTCTGCATAATGGCGTGTAGGCCTATATTTTGAAACATATTTGGGTCAAACTGGAGAACTTTGTTCTCATTGTTTGACGGGGATAGAAAAAAGGCATATTTGTATGTTAATATGAGCCTTGCTAAGAGTATATTTTCCTGTAGTTTGGTAAAGATTTTACAAGACATGCGACTTAATAAAATGTGTGTAACAAATTGTGTAATGCTTTTTTCTTGTGATAATTCGAGATATCGCAGGTCAAGTGACCTGAGGATGGCGGTGTTGTGCATTTTTCATGTCTCAACTCAGAACACCAGTGCGCGGACTCTTTGTCAACGCATGCGCATTTAGCACAGCCTGCGCATTTGCGAGTGTGTTCGAACGCCATTTTAGAGCTCACCGTCTGTTTTCGTGTTGTAATTTTGGGTTGAAGTGGTACCCGACACTTTGGTATTAGAGAAATTATCAATCATGTCAGAAAGTTCTGCGACTTTGGAGTCAACGACCGGCGAGATTCCGGAGGGCACTTGCGTTCGCAAGATAGCCGAGCTCAGAGTTATTGACCTGAAAGCAGAGCTGAAAAAGCGAAACCTGGACGTCAGCGGCAACAAGAGCGTGCTATCTGAACGCCTGAAAAAGGTAATAGTCGTTATATGTCGTATCATAATATACGTTAATGAAATCATGACCTGAATATGTTATTATGTAGACAAGTTGAAGTGTGGAGACGATGTGTGGATAATAAACTGAGCCGAGTGCTTGCAAAGTCAACAAGTCATTAGCAAGCTAGTTAGCTAGCTAGCACATAATGGCTACCAAACCAGTGTAGTTGGCTAACTTAGCTAGCGAGCTAGGAATCAATTCATGTGTTACAATGCCGCATAACGTTGACGTTATAATTTTAGGCAAGCGGTTTGGTTTCATGTCATAGATATGTTAGCCTGCACATATGCCCTGGCAATGCTTTATGGGTAAAAGTTATTTTCCATGAGCTTACGTAACAACAGCGTGCAGCCCTTTCCCTATCTATCTCTGGCCCGCGTCGAAACATGGGTTGTTGAAGTGCCTCCAGCCAATGTTGTGCATGAAAACGGGGTTATCGGTTACTGCTTATTGACTGTCAGCCAATTACCGAATGAATGGTTCACATCGTCGCAGAACATCACGTCGTATGTCACTTGATTTCAAAGCACACTCCACATTATATTCTTCTCTGCACATACGTTAGGCTATTGAAGAGGAAGGTGGAAATCCCGATGAGTTGGTCGTCCCGATTGAAGGGTCACAGAAGAAAACACCCAAAAGAACGTCAAAAGGTAACGTTGAAAATAAAAAAGACTTATAGAAGTTATATGTAAAGGGATGGTAGGGATAGTGAATTGATATTTTATATTGGATCTTTCTGCAGGTAAAATACAGGAGAATGATGAACCTGAAGACTGTGGCATAGAAGAGGATTCAGGAGATGGGCAGGTATGAACTATATTGAATTTGGCTGGAACCCAATGCAATGTGAGAAATTAAGGATGTAGCCTATGTGTAAGAGCTAGTTTTTTAATGACCTTTCATTTTGTTCGTTTCAGGATGACCCTGATGGAAATATGGACAGCCTACATGATATGGACCTTATGGACATGAATGTACTGGATGAGGCAGACATAGATAATGGTGTTCCAGCAGGCTACCAGGATGGTAACACGAAGGAAGAAAATGGCAATGAAGAGGAAGACGATGAAGATGAGTTTGACGAAGATGAAGAAATCCTCATACCGTCTATCGACAATGATGAGGTGTGGTATGAAGTTTTCCAACTGTCTGTTGTTGTAGCTTTTGCCTTTCCTGTCACCGTAACACAGCTTTATGCCCTCAGGAGAAGGAGCCCAAGGACAAGGATATCGCTGAAGAGGAGGATTTAATGCTTTTCAAACAGGCAAGTGTTTATTCTCCAAGCAGTATACAGTGGTGGTCAAAATTATTAGAACACTTGGCATATTTAAGAGGTCTCAGTTGTTTTTGTTGAATTGGCCATTATAATACCCATCAAATGAATGAAATATCTACAAAGTCATCACTATGCTCTATAAACCATAGAATAGAGCCATCATAAGGAGATTTAGGTAATTTTCTTTACAAAAAACAAGCTAGACCTATTTCACTGTCAATGTCACACAATCATGTTCCTTCACAGAAGAAGCCAAATTACTTGGGTAATCATTGTAAGGTGTGATTGTGGTTAAATTGATGGCAATGCAAGAGTCTTAGGACACAGCTGTGTGATTGTTTTGAATGTACAAGGCCTATCCTGCTTATTAAGTGATTGGTAACATCAGGGTTTTGTCACTGACGCCACACCACCAATTGGTATAAATTCAAAGCCTCTAGAAGTAGTCTTGAAGCACATGTTGCTCTTTGAACATGGCCAAGGTGAAGAAGGAGCTAACAAGTGAGCAACGGGTTTGAATAAAAGCCCTATTTTGATGCTGGCTAGAGTAACCGCCGCATAGCCAAGGACTTGAGATGCAGTCCAAGCACTGTAAAGTACACTTCAGACCGCAATGACGCCACCAATTTACACCAGAACCGAAAGGGGAGAGGTAGAAAAAAGAGCATGAAGCATCTTAAAATTCTCAGTCTTAAGGGCCAAAGAAAGACCTCACGAGAACTGCGTGACGAGATCAACACCACAATGACTAATGGTGCAACAGTGTCTTCAAGAACTGTGCGTCGGAAACTGGGAGAAGAAGGACTTGTTGGCAGAATAGCAACAAAGAAACCATTACTGAAAGAGAAAAATAGAGTGAAACGCCTGAAATGTGCAAAAGAACACAAGAAATGGACAAAAGAAGATTGGTATAAAGTGTTGTGGACTGATGAGTCCAAGTTTGAACAGTTTGGCAACATGCGAAGAGTGTAAGTTCGACGGTGGGAGGGGGAGAGATATAAAAATGAGTTTGTCTTGCCAACAGTTAAACACAGAGGGGGTACTATTACGGTGTGGGGTGCCATTTCAGCCTCAGGAACAGGTGACTTAGTGAAAATGTATGGCATCATGGATAAGAAAGTATACCACCACATTCTGGTGAGGCACAGAATACCATCTGGGAGTCGTCTTATTGGGCCTGGATTTATTTTCCAAGAGGACAATGACCCTAAACATTCTTCTAACTATTGCCAGAACTACCTGCGACAGAAGGAATTTGCTGGAACATTGAAAATGATGGACTGGCTCCCTCAAAGTACGGACCTCAACCCCATTGAGCAAATTTGGGGAGAGTTGGAAAATAAACTGGACAGATCTATTGTACATTCAAAGGAAAGCCT